>NC_081405.1:374491143-374809729 GCF_030272615.1 Cryptomeria japonica
AAGGTGGAGGAGATATGGAATATCCTTAAACACAAAAAAATGTGTATTTGGAGTTATCAAAGGCAATATTTTTTGGGCATGCAGTTTTTGTAAAGGGAATATCTATCAATCTTGAAAGAGTTGAAGTGAATTAGCAATTTTTGTGCTTGGAAGCAAGAAAGAAATGTGATATTTTTTTTAGGAAAATCAGCTATGTAATGATGTTCATCACTAGTTTCACAAATATTGTCAAGCCACTCAATGACATGATGATGAAAGATCCAAAGGTGGATTAATGAATCCAAGGAAACCTTCACTCAAATCAAATAGTATACCTTAGAAGAACCTATCCTAACTATCCTATATTACTTATGACCTTTCTATATATACTCATTCACATGTAAATATTCTAGCATAGTCATCTTAATCTAAAGGAAATATGAAGATGAGAGACCAATGGATTTCATTAAATCTCACTTTAAGAATGTTGAAGTTAGATATTTATATTTAGACAAGAAATATTTTGTATTAGTAAGGGCTATATGTTGCAAATATGGTGACAATGTGTTCTCATTGATGTCAACCAATGATACACTTGTATGGAAAAGTTAAAGAGCTTGTAGTTATGGTGACAATTTGTTGTTCCTAATGAAGAGTTGAGTTGAAGATTGTAATGTTGTGTTGTATCCTTTCTTCTTATGTTCATGGTTGGATGTCAAATGTGTTGATTTGAATTTCATGGTTGGATGTCAAATGTGTTGATCTGAAGTTCATGGTTGGATGATGAAAGTGTTGATTTGAAGTTCATGGTTGGATGCCAAATATGTTATGAATTGATAGACTGTTGCAATGAAATAACTCAGGGTTTTTGTGTTAGTTTTGGTGTCTTTAGCTCAAGAGATTGTTCCTCATTTCTCTTCATTCAAATATATATCTTCCTAGTTTAGAAATAGGATAGAGGATGTTTTGAAATATGTATGTTTCTCCTTTTCATGTCACACATGCTATGATAGAAGTGTTTGAGGCTTGAAGAGTAAAGTTAATATTATTGTCTGTTAGAATGGACCTGAAAAATGCTTTGATATTATCTTCATTTATTTTTATGTCCTTGTAGTTTGGGGGACTTGCTTGTATTATCTATATATTTTCTTTTCTCAAGTTTCAGGTGTTCAGATGTATCGCAAGTGGATGTAATTTTTATATCTCAAGTTTGTTTTATCTGGGTTGTGTGTGATGTTGGGTCCAATATCTGCTAGCTTTTACCAACTCATTTGTGTGTAATTTTATGAATGGAGTGCATGGGAATGTTGTTAAACACCATACCATTCTTGTATGTCCTCTACATATTATTTCTTACCATATTTGATATTGTTTATGGTCTCGAGTGGATGCATGGAGTGTTAAGTGACTGTCTAGCTGACTTGGAATATTTGTGTTGATTCTTTGAGGTTTGTGCCAGCATGGAAAGGCATGCTAAAGTGGTTTGGGTTGTAGTTATTTCCTTTAAGTTTTTTGGGCCAAACTCTTTAGCTGATGCATGTTTCATGTCTACACGCTTCATCTTGAGTGACTTGGAGAAGATTATTTGGTAATTGTAAAGCATATAAATGAAAGATCAAATCTATTGCAAGAAGAAAATGGTTGAGAAGTGTGCAAAGAAATTCTTAATGCATATTGAAATCAGTGAAGCTAAAGGTATCTACATTCAAATAAGTCCAAAAGTGTGCTAGAGGTAGTGAGACAAAGGTAGCTGATAATGTGGACGTGTTGTGGTGAAATTTATTGGTTATTCATATTATTTTGAGGTTGTATACTCTTCTTGTAAGGGTTGAAATTCTCCAAAAGTAGTGAACTTCCTTTGGTTGTAGCCATAAAACTATCTTTCAGAGAGTTGCAACTTCCTTTGGGTTACAACCCTTAAAACCTAATATAAATTTATTTTTTATTTGTGAGGCTGGATTTAGACAATAGCTCCAAGCATATTTATCACCCTATCTTTTCCTATGTTAGGTTATCCACATAAATATAGTGTGTGTTAAATATCTGAGCAACTGAGAGGGGGTGAATCAAATGACAACTTAAACCTTTCCTTTAATTCTTTCACAAATCCAAAGCAATCAACATAATTAATTACAACAAATATAACATGAAAAAACATACACAAAATAGATCCCACAATGAATGCTAGATATGATGTGGAAAACCCAAGAAGGGAAAAACCACGGAGAATTTTAGTTCTCAATATATATCACTGGTTAAGGTGACACTGGTTAAGGTGATGTTTACAAAAGGGTGGCTCACTACTAGAATGCTCATTACAGGAGGTTTGGCTACCCAAAAAGGCTCACTACCGAAGGGAGAAGAAAGAAAAGAGAATCCACCACTGAAACATAATCTACAATACCAGAACCGCTTCTAGTGCCTCTCAACAACAACACACTTCATATATCAACATCAATTGTATTTTTTTCTTTAAGTCTTCACATCTTCCAGGCTTCAACACAATCAGATCATCTTCTTATATATATCATCTCTGGACCACATAATCTTCTAGGTTGGCCAAACAGAGATTTGAAAGAGGTTACCACTAAACATTTTGGTGGTGAAAAGGAATGAGAAGTAGACCATACCACAATGCACTTCATTGATCAAATCAACACATTACATCCATCAAAAATATCAGACCCAAATCATGATTTATATGCTACACAAATATTGTTACTCATTGTCGAATTCCAGATCGAACCAGACCCAAAATAGCACTGCCTAACTTAGAAAAAATAATAATGAAACCAAGATACTCATGAATACAATCGATCAATACCATATCAATTAAATAGAGAAATTTGGAGTACCACCAACATGAACAAACATCACTGAACATAAACTGTAGCACATCTTTTTGAGCACGAAAGATTCTAGAAATGCATCTTCTGTATCACCAAGCATAAGAAACTAATATCAAAACAATATGTTTTTTATTAAGGAAAATTAGGTTTTAAGGGACCCAAAACCTGCTTACAAAACAAAGGATAAGCATGAAAGAAACTAGAGAAGACAAGACCTAGACAGAAAAGCTACAAAAAAACCAGCAAAAAAACCAACAGCTAGGAAAAAAGGACAACACAAAGCCAACGAGATACTGGCAGCCAAAAACCAACATTACATATCAAATAAAAACTATCAAAACAATATGTTGACATCAATGACAATCATTAATGACAACCATCAACATCACATTCACAACAATGTCTTCATGTGCAATTGTGTTGAATGTTTTGCTCTTTCTATTTTCATTACTGTTGATTAGTTGTAAAAATTATTGGGTTTTAATGGTAGTGAAGGATTTTAATTTTAATCGAATATTGATTCACCCCCCTCTTAGTATTATTGTAGTGCCCCTCCTCGATTAGAATTTTATTTCATGATTGATAGACATATCTAGACCTATTAGACCTATTTAGATTCTTGATGATGGTGCAACAGATTATGAATAAGTTGTGACATGTGTTTCAGTTGCTTTATGATTATGTGGACTTATGCTACTTTGATGATTTATATAGATGATGGTACTATCCTTATTGATTTCATGATTGGATAGATATATATGATTTGATGGAATTCATATGTATTCATGTAATGAATGTCTTACATGTCCTATTTTGTTGATGGATTACATGGATCATGCATTGGATGATTTAGTATCTGATATTATTATTGATATTCTAACCCTATTTCATGGACTTAATTGATGAGATGTTGTATGATGTGTTGACCATTGCTTGACTGTCTTCGTGGAGAATCAACGTCACATCACTCATTGCGAGTGGGATGTGTCATTGCATAATTATACCACTTGTCTATTATATATGTATATATACATGTATCATTGTTGGTGGTTGCAGGACTTGCAGGTACCAGACATCTATTCCTCTTGGAATCCCTAGGTGCGAGTGTGTCCTTATCCCAATTGTAATATGTGGTTTCAGAGTTGACATGGGTTTCATTCACATACTCTAGATTTAAGTTGTCACTAGGCGCAATTGGTCATGTCAGTTGTCAACTTGGCTCTTTCAGTTTTGTGAGTATGTTAGTATTTGTATACACATAAAATTGGCTATGAGCAATTAAATAAATATTTTATATTTATTTAATGTTTATTCTTCTATTAAATAGTTAATTTGAAAAGACTAATTTATTTAATTCATGTTCGTGTCTTTCTATTAATTAATTTAATTGAAATATTTTATTAATTAATTCATCTATTATATTCCTCTAAATAATTAAATATCTAATATTTAATTATTCTTTTAATCAATTAATTGAATATCTAAATATTTAATTATCTCCTCCAAATAATTAAATATCTAATATTTAATGGTTATTCTCCTATCCTATAGTCTCAAATATTAAATAATTTCTTAAATTATTTAATCTTTCTTATCCAACTCACCTTCCATCTCCACTTCATCTTCCCTTTGCCAACTCATCCATCATGTGGCTAAGGAAATTAATATTTCTTAAATATTAATTCATCATTTATCTTCAACCTCCAAACTTAATGAAATATTGTGTATGTACACATATTTCATAACCTCCTTCTATATTCTCTCCAACACCCCCTACATCTTAGGAAGGACTTGAGTCCACTTGTCCTCTCATGCCTAAATCTTCTCCAACCATCCCTAGATTCCCTTAGTTAGCAACCCAGTCAAGGTGAGATGAGTGACACTTGTCTTCTCCTTCCCCATTTTTCTCAACCTTCACCTTTGCTCACAACCATCCAAATCTGTAGATCTGATCATGACCATTGATCTGAGCCACATCATCTTATCCTCTCAAGGTCTATAAAATCAAGAGCTTCAGTTGAGAGAGAGTTAGACTTCAAGTGAATTTGCAAGCTAATCATTTGTAAAACTTATGCATCTGTGAGTTTTAATCTTGAAGAAAATAGCAATTAGCATTTTAGCATAATCATGTAGTATTGCATATCATAGCATTTGTGAACTATCAGTTATCAGTCCATTCTTCATATGCCATCTTGGAAGCTATCAGTGCATTGTCTGAGAGCACACCATCTACAACCAGGAACAGTGGAGTTAGGACACAATGAGACATAAACCATGAAGGTAATATTAGTTTTTTTATTTCATATGTATTTCATGTAGTTTCATTGGTTGAGTTTGGATTTCCTGTAGCATTTCCATTGGTATTTTGTGAAACTAACTTGTTGCAGGTAGCATTCTAAGGATGAAATTCAAGTCGACACAGTATTGATTGACTCTTTTGGTATGAGGATTATTCATGTGTGGTTAATTTAATTGTCACATGGTTATTTATGTGGCGTTGGATTATTTGTCTATTTGTTGAGAGATTTAATAGTTAGTATTATTTATTTATATTTTTAATTATTTGATTTAAGCTATTTGAGCTTTTGATTATTTGATTTATAATTTTTTTTAGAATTATAGTATTTATTTAATTAATAATTTTGTAAGGATTATTTAATTAATTATTGATTATTGATTAAGTCTAAATATTAATTAATATTTAAGATTGGAAGTAATAAATTATTTCATGGTTGATTTATTTAATTATGTTTTCTATTAGTGAGTATTTAATTGAAAATAACTATGGTTCATAATTTATTAAATAATAATTCCTATAGGGCTATAGTTTAAATACTAATATTTATTTGGTTGTATGGTAATTATACCATGTGATATAAAATATATTTATCCCACCTACCTACTTATAAAATATGTTAATATTTCATACCTACCATGTTCTCCTATTGGAGGATTTTATTTTGGGGAAACCATAGGATATGGGAAAAATATTCCATAATGGAATTATCCTATTGGTTGGTTTTCTACGGTTTCTTGTTTATTGTTTCCTTTTATTGGATTCTTTGTGACTGTTCACGGGTTCCATTCTTTGGCTTTGGATTCTCGGTGGATTGCTTGGACTGGGTTTGGAAGAGATTTGGGTTTTGATTTGGATTGCAAAACTTGTGGGCTCTCCTTCAACTACCTACCATCACATGGGTTGCAGGTTGGAGGCCATAAACCTGTTGTTTATCTTTGTTTTCATTATTCGCAAGTGTTTACTCTATGAATGTTTACTCTGTGAATGTTTTGTGTGGGGAATAAGGAAATAGTTCATTTCATTCTCTCTATTCTTAATGAAAATTATTGGGAATTCCATGGGTTATGAGATCTTTATTTGGATGAATGTTTGGAAGTTATCTTTTCTGTGGTTATCGTGAATGCACGAAATGGGATTTCTATGTATTGATATTTCTTCTATTTATGTTGTGATTGTATTTGATTATTGTTTCTTTGGAGATTTCTTTCATGTTATTAAAGATTTAAGGGAG
Organism: Cryptomeria japonica; assembly: GCF_030272615.1. NCBI lineage: Eukaryota > Viridiplantae > Streptophyta > Pinopsida > Cupressales > Cupressaceae > Cryptomeria > Cryptomeria japonica. The sequence goes on from NC_081405.1 coordinate 374,497,502, forward strand.
TTTGTGGAATTGAGCGGAGAGAGCCTTACAAGCTTCTAGTCTGGCCTTGCCATGAGGAAGACTTACAAGACTCATCTCCTTCTTAGACATATTATACTTCCCTTGTTTTTATGTGTTTTCATGTCTAGAGAAGTTTAATTTTTGTATTTAGATTTGTGTTGAGTCTATTTCATGATTTGGATTCAAGATTTGGTGCTAGATGGTTTTTTGAACTTGCTCGAGATGTTTTTCCCTCCCAAAGTCTATAGAATATTTTCAATTTGATTTCCTTGGGTGAATATTAATATTTCATGTTGTTTATACCTTCTTAAAGATAATTTTTAGCCGATTCCAACAAGTATAAATACGTCATATTTGGCTCATTATGTTTCGAGCAGTTTTGATCCCGCACTTTAGCAGTTTTTTGCAAAATTTACACTCCATTTCCTATGCGCTAAAAGAATCACCATTTGTGATAAAAGATCAGCCATATGCACTAAAAGATCAGTCATATGCACCACTTCAACAAATGTATGTGCCGATCTGTGTATTGTTAGGGTTTTGTCCAGTTTGAGGTCTGTTTGATGTCAGATGGATTTTGGGTTGTACCAAAGGATTTTTGAGGGTATTTATGATGTTGTCTAATGTTGATTTATAATTTTTTAAGTCTTCATATGATTAATTTTCATGTTTAATATGTATTTTACACCATTTGAGTTGTTTTCACTTCCTCTCTTGTTGATGCGCCAAGAGAGCGAGATTGAGATTCTTGTGATTATTTGCCAGCAAATGGATAGGCCTTGCTGAGATTATTTGATGATTCATTTTAGATTTGATGGAATTTATTATGGCCTTGATATGTTTCTTTGGCCAAGAGGCTCATTGGTTTTGGTTCTCATGTTGTGATCTTTCACATGTTTCATGATTATGAGATGAGATTGTTGGTTGCATATGGATTGTTTATGATTTCAGATTTATGTATGTTCTCAGATTTAATTATGATTCTAGAGCCTCTTGTGTTGTCATTTTTGAGACCATTTTAGGGGGGAGTGGGATTCCTTGTGACAACCAGAGCCACGAGAGATAGGCTTGCATGAAGTTCCTTGTAAGGATGCATGAAGTCTAGACCGCCATGGCACATTGGGAGTTTATGATGTTATTGTAATGAAGTGGAAACTTAATAATAAACTCATGGGATGGATAGATAGATCATTAAATAATATAATTAATTGATTTGAGCCTCATGACTTAGTCCTAGGGAGGATATTTTAGGATAAGCATGAGAAGGTCGTGAAGATGGTAAGCTAATCTCCCTTAGTCTCTCATAGGTTGAGATGGCTCCACATGTCCATTAGGATAAGAGCCTTATGTTATGTATTATGTGGATGGCATGTGATGACACTTCACTCCTACATGTGTCCCCTTTGACGTTCTTATGACTATGCCTTGTTGATTGATAAGCCTCCGAGAGTTTCTTATTATTGTTGTTTATGTTGGTTGTATTTACTCCATGTTGAGAGTGTTGTTGTAATCTTGTCTTTTGGTATCGTGTCAACCTAGATGTAGAGTGTGTATTGGGAACTTGTGTCATCTCCTAGCATGGGGGGTGGTTCCATTGGTTCCACATGGTCAGGTGGTTGGTACTTTTTACCATTGGGTTTTTCCCCTTGTTGGTGTTCTTTCTTGCATGGATGTGGATTCTTCATCATTATGGATTATGGATTTTAATGTAGTGGATTTATGTATTTAGAAATCATGATTCAAGATGTAAATTAACCTAGTAATGATCATAGGAGATGTACTATATGGATGAGCTATTCTCTCGTTATGTAATTCATGTATTTGTAATGGTGTACGTAATCTAGATGATGCCTTGGATTGAGACCTATGAATGTAATGTAATTATGACATTTATAATTGATGTCATGTAGTAAGATTTGAAGGAGGAAGTGATTCATGTAGATTTATATTCTTGCAATGGTTTCATATTGGATAGATCTTGTTCATGTCTATATTAAGTGTTACTTGGAAAGATGTGGGAGAATGAGCCTTGTAGTAGATGCCAACATGATAATGAAACTTTGATGGTAGAATGAACATAAGTAATGATTATGGCAGAAATAATATCATTCTTAAATGTGGTTTTCACTCATGTTAGTGCATTGAAATGATATGTATACTTTCATAGCATATCAATGGTTAATTGGTAATGGCATTAGGACCTTACTTTAAGCATATAGGATGTATTAAGGATTAAGAATCATATTAGGATGTAAGAATCTCATAAATGAAATGTATGTGTTAAAAGGAATATATTCCATGTTATGCAATAGTGAAAGATAAGACTGATGGTTGCATAATAAACTTAGGGATATGGATGGTTAAGGAATTGTAGGAACATATGGAATTGGAGGTTAAAATGAACCTTAGATATGGGATTGATCTTGCACCGATATCATGTAATTTAAGGAATTAAAGGATTAGCTATCATTAGGAAAGCATTTAGGAGCATGTAATATGAAAATAAATATTAAGTGCATTGCATACATGTATATGATTAAATAATGTATCAAGAATTGTATATCTTCTAGTAGGAGATTAATGCTAGGATAGAATGCATCAATAAACATGTAGTTGAATATCATCTTAATGGAGATAGTAAATGATTTACATATGGGCATGATGGAATAGTAATGGTTTTAAGATTAGGAAATGATGAATAGATGTTATTGCTTGGGTTAGAGGAAACTAAGTAATGACATTGAGATACCCTAGGGAGGTGGAGCAACGCGTATGTAGTTAGTAATTCCGCTTGCGTATTTGATTTAATGATTATGGTTTAATATTATGATTATATTAATAATAAGTTGATGGTTGATTATTCACATTGCATAAATGATATTTAATATTACATTACTTGTTAAACAAAAAAAAAAAAAAGTTGTTCCATTAGATGTTAGTTAGCTTATTTTCTCTAGGGTATGTTGGCAGGCATTACAGTTATGGTATGTTGAACAATTGGTATCAGAGCCAAGTTCCTTGGAAGAATAGTAACATCTTGAAGAAGATTTGGGATGGAACAAGAAGGATCACATTTATAAAAGGCAACTCGATTTGATGGAACAAATTACAATTTCTAGTGGGTAAGGATGGAGTCCTATCTGACCAAGTCATTAATGATTTTTGTTTGGAAATTTGTTGAGAATGGTTATACTCCTCCCTCTAATCCTTCAATTGATTTGGCTGAGATCAAGGCATATGAAAATAATGCTAAAGAAAATAATGTTATTTTGAGTGGATTAGCTGATGTTGAGCTTATAAAGGTAATGCATTGTTGCACTGCTAAGGATGTCTAGGAGAATCTTAGTGGTATTTATGGAGGAGATACTAAAATCAAGCAAGCCAAGTTGTAGATCTAAAAAGGAAAATTTAAAAATGTAAGAATGTCAAAAGATGAGGATATTGCTAGCTATCTACATTGGGTAGATGAAGTTTTCAATGCAATTAGAGGTCTTGGTGAGGAATTGAAAGAACTGCTTTGTAATTTAGACTTTCAAATCAATATAGAATCATTTTCTAGATTTATATTGTTGTATGAGTCCTTAATTCAATAAAATTCAAACATTTTCCATCCATATGGTTGTTCATGTTATTTTTTGGTGTTTTTCATACATATTTTTGTTGTATTTTATGCTTAAAACCACTAAAATATGATTACACAAGCATGCATAAACAGTTTTAGGGCAATGACAAGTAGGCTATAAGACGTGGTTAAGCTTTCAAGATTGTTCTTTTGTGAAAAACTCCTTTTCCTTTAAAACAATATTGTTACATGCCCTTTTCATAAAATATTGATGTGAGTGATGTTAAAACCGTAGGTTGTGCATACAAGAATGAGTTTTTATTGAAGTTATTGTGAGTCTTAGCAACAAGTTTAAGTATACTTCAATTTAGGTGCATCACCAAAATTAGTGATAGGTTTCAGTTTTAAGAAATTTCTCTTCCCTTTTTCAAGCAAGCAAATAGTTTAGGTGATAGTTCCAAGAAGAGCCATATTTCTTTAGAGACTCACTCCAAGTTTTGGGAAACCCACATGATCAGGAGTGTTTCCATGTTTCAATAGATTGTTGAACTCTAATTTTAGCAGGGTGAAAATCTTATTGATAATAGTTTTTGGCACAACTAGTGGGACCAAGAAATGATTTTTAGTCCATTTTCATAATTTGTTTACTGTTGTTTGTTGTGTACAATAGTAGTTTTAGCCTTCAAGAGGCAACCAAGTACATATCTAGGAACATTGAGCTCTAGTGGAGAATGTTTAGTGCAAAACACCATATGAAAAGAGCACAAAAAAGAAGTAGCTCAACTACTTTTGAATATTTATAGTTTTCCCCACCTAGGAGGAAAGAAAGGGCAACTCAAATATCAAATAAAACTATTGTTTATTCCAAAAGAACTAAGTCCACCCTTCCTGTTGTAATATTCCATATTGTTGACCCATGTTTTATTGCTCCAAGAGTCCAAGTTACAAGGATTCTTGCTTCTAGAAATCAACCTTTTGTCCCTTTCAATCAAGGTATCCCTTTAAATTTAACTCAACATGATGATATAACAATAGTTGCCTTGAAGAATATCTTGTAACTCGTTCTTTATTGGTAAAGAAAAAACCACTATCATTGAGTACATAAAAGATGTGGCTAATATTTGTGCTATCCACCATTTTACAAAAGAGAATGTTGCACTCAGATCATTTGCAACATCACTCAAAGGAAAAGCCTTACAATGGTTCAATGGCTTACCAATCAACTCTACAACCACATGGGATCAATTGGGTGACCAACTATGCAAATTCTGTGAGGAAAAGTCAAATTGTTTGTCTTTAGTAGAACAACTATCCACCATCAAGAGGGATCTACATGAGCACATGACTGATTTCAAATTTTAATTTCGCAAGACATGGGAGAGGATTTCGCAAACGGTAAGACCCTCCGTTGAACATGTATTTTTGTATTATTTGAGGGCTCTTAATAGTGATAATTTTGTTAAGATACAATCTATGGGAGGTACCATGTGCTCCCAACTACTTATGCTATTGAAATAAGGGCTGAAAACAACCTTATACAAGCTAGAAAAATTGCCCCAAGACCGCCCATGCCTCTTTTCCTATAAGTGAAATCACCAACACCCTTGCAAATTCCTTCCATAGCTATTGTCCTTGCATTATTAACAAAAAATATTCAGCCCATTAGCCAAGAAAACACCCCTCCAATTCCCTCTTTTGAATGAAAAGATACTAAGGGACTAATACAAACCTTTGGTAATGAGATTGTCAACTTGAAGAGGTAGCAAAATCACAATTTCAAGCTATATTAGTCTCCATAGCAGCCCTAATACCAACAAAATTAGTCAAATAGGCCTTCATTTGAGCCAAATATTCAAGTCCAAAGACGAGTTTTGAATTCAAGGCCCTACCAAGCCTATAATCCAAATGCTACTATCTCTTATAAAGAGATTGTACATGTGCAAAACAACTTGGCCCAATAATATGAATGGTGTTTTTCATACAACCAACCTCATAACCAAACCACTTTCACTATTGGTGTGATTTACTAGATCTTAATGACTCGAAATAGTCTAAATGTGTAGCCTAATGTACCATCTAAGATATTTATACAACAAAAAGAGGATCACCTAAATGAGACAACTCTCCTAAATTGGCAAGGAGAGGAGTTTTGTGGGGTAAATCAAGTTGATTCCTCTATTGCAACCAACAAAAGGTCCAAAAAGAGGGCTATTGATATAGGACATCAAGATAAGGGTGGTTCTTCTTAAGCAAATCAAGTGCCAAAATTGAATCAAGGGGTTCTTAGTACATCCACCACTGTCGGTACACCTAATAGACAAGGTGTTCATATTTTGCCAAGAAGTTAGCCTTTCAAAAGTATGGGACAACCTCAAAATCAACAAACTCAAGGATAAAGAGTTGTTCCTAAAGGATAGCCAAAGGTAAGTCCTTTACCTTTCAATATTTTAGACCATATGAAAAAGGCTAATGTGAGCTTGTCCATGTAGTATTTATTATCAATTCCATGCCAATAGGAACTACTACAAAGAGATTTATCTAGTCTTTCCTTGCATAATGATCTCACCAAAGACCCATCCAAAGATGTCCTTACCAATAGCACCCAATCCTCTAGTGGGAAACAAGTAAAATATGTAAATCCACCTCATTTTTATTTGTCTTTAATCATTGGGCAACATCTTGTCCACAATTGTATGATTGATTTAGGAGAAATTAACTTTTCCATGCCTAAGGATATTGTTGTCAAACTTGGTCTAGTTTATGAATCCCAAACAAAAGGAGTGGTGAATCTTGATGGGATAGCCATTAACATAATAGGATTCATTAAATGTTTAAGCCTGAATCTTCATGCCTACCCCAATTTTTCCATTCAGCAAGATATATTTGTCATAGACCTTCCTCCATATTTTTCTTTGTGCTTATCTAGAGACTTCACTGCAAAGATAGGTTGCTACTTGTCCTCGAATTGGTCTCATATTATCTTTAGGACCAGGGATGGTACTAAGGTAACAAGAAACTTATAACCTATAGCCAAGGACCATATTTAACCTTACATTCCAAGTCCTATCAATGCCAACTTGACTGCAAATGAACAAGAGGAAATACCTACTCTTCAAAAAGGTAATACACAAATTGAAGACAAACCTGACATTCTTCTTGATGAATGGGCAGCTAAAAATCATATATCTGATCCAGGTGAATAGTTGGAATAAATTGGATTTGGTGTATATTTGATGCATGAGACTAATTGTAAGATACCTAATATTGGAAAAAGTGATGAGCAACAGTCCAAATAGATAAATGATGAAGTTTGGAAGATGTATTTTGATGGCTCAAGAAGCAAGAATGGTGTTGGTGGAGGTTGTATGCTTGTGTCCCCTAAAGGTAAGAAATATTATTCTTCATTTAGATTCACTTTCAACTGCACTAATAATCCAACTGAGTATGAAGATTTGATTCATGGCTTAGCATGAGCAAGGAAGAGAAAAATCAATTGTATTCGGGTATTTGGTGATAGTAAGCTAATTGTAAATTAGGAAAGAGGCCTTCATATTACAAATAATGATGCTTTGAAGTGTTATAAGCATACGGTATGGGATATCATAGAGGATTTTGACACTTTTAATTTTCTATCCATACCTAGAACTCAAAATAAACATGTTGATAAGTTAGTTTCTATAAGTGGTAATTTTGATATTCCAAAAGAAATCTATAGTTGCAAGGATCAAAAGCATGTTAAAATTGTTGTTAGTCCTTATATACTTGATAATAATATTCATTACAAAGTGTTTGATAGTGATTATTAGATAGTGAACTTTTTGAGGGAAGAAGCGAAGTTCTCAGCTAGGAATAAAGAAAAGTTAAGTCAATAGTATGAGGATCAAATTATACAGCTAAAACAAACAAATTGCCCAAAGGATAGGTGACATTGGAATATATTTTTAATTTATGTGATCAAGTGAGGAAGGAAAAGGCTAGCATGTAGATTCAACAAGATCATTGTGTAGAAATAAAAAAATTCAAGGTAAGTTACTCAAGGTAGGTAAGGTATGTACAATAAATTAAAACATGCTTTTATTTAACGTTTTCAAGAGTTTAATGATGTTTTTGCATGGGAATATGGTGATTTGAGAGGATTTGATCCTCAAAATTCCCAACATATCAATGAATTAGAATCAAATGCCAAACCAATAAGACAAAATCAAAGACCTTTGAATCCTAAACTTGAGCCTCAAATGAAGAAAGAATTGAATAAGTTGATTGGGAATAGTATCATTTTCCCTATCAAGTACACCTCATGGGTCTCTAACCTTGTACCCATTAGAAAGAAAAATGGAGAGATAAGGTTGTGTCTTTACTTTAGGGACTTGAAAAAATCCTCACTTAAAGAACACTACCCATTGCCATCTATGGAGCAAATCCTACAAGTAGTTTCATTTTTAGAGAGTTTTTCACTATTGGATGGGTATTAAAAGTATAATCAGATTTTAGTGAAGAGGGAGGACCACTTCAAAACATCCTTCACAAACAAGTGGGGTACCATGGCCTATAAAAAGATGCCCTTTAGTTTTTCCAATGCTAGGGCAACTTTTCAAAGAGCCATGGATATATCTTCTTAGGGTTTAATGTATAAAATAATGCTAGATTACTTGGATGATATTACTATTTTTTCAAAAGATGCAAAGAAATATTTAGCTTACTTGAGGAACATCTTTGAAAGGTGTAGAGAGTTTGGAATTTCTCTTAATATAAATAAGTTTACATGTTTGTTGTTCATGAAGGTAAATTGTTGGCTTATGTAGTGTCAAAACATGGCATTACCATTGACCCTAAAAAAGTAAGTGCAATTCTAGCTCTTCCTTTACCAGCACACAAGAAAGGCTTGCAAAGTTTCTTTTGTAGAATTAATTTTGTTAGGAGTTTTATACCTAATATTACTGATTTATTGAGTCCACTAACATGTATGTTGAGAAATAATATGCCTTTTAGCTAGACCAAACATGACTAGAGACGTTTAGAATCCATTAAAGAAGCTTTAGCAACAACACCCACACTTCTCAATCCAAATTTCTCCAAGGATTTATTTTTATATGCCTATGGAAATATTGATAGCATCTCAGTCATGTTTGATCATACGATGAATCAATAATGATCTGGTCAACTACTAAGAGGGGGGGGGTGAATCAGTAAATAGAAAACAAACTAAACTTTCACCAAACTCAAACCCAACTCATAAATCAATCACTGAACTAATAGATTTAAACAATGTACTATAAACTGTAGCTACACTGTCAAGTTTACTACCTGACTATAATACCAATATAATAGTGTAACAGATCTGAAACTCATATACTATTTAACCAAAACATCAAATCACTTTACTAACATTATTAATAGCACATTTCAGATCACTTCTGGTTATCTAAACATATCTAAGTGGCTTTACCAGTTAAACATATTAACGATATCAAAACATAACCACAAAACCATTCACCACTTGACACAATGAATTTTGACGTGGAAACCCAAATGGGAAAAACCACGATGGGGATGAATACCCACAAGTATTCTTAACTCTTCTGAAGTTCGCCTTGTTAGGAGCCAAGCCTTGTTAGAAGCTTTACAAAAATGTCTTGTTAGGAATAGATCTGGTTAAGGACCACCCGGTTAAGGGATTGACTACAATACCCTGTTAAAGGCAATACCCTATTAGGAGTAACCTTAATAGAGGATTTCAAATCCAAGCTAATGGATCACCTGTTTAGAGGATTTATAAAGCACCAAGCCTATTAAAGCTTACCCGATTAAGGGATTTAACTGTTGTAATTGTTAGAGAACAACATGGTCTTGTTGATCTGGTAATAGCACTACTTTTTCTTGATCAGATCCTTTTATGCTCCTATCTACCTTCACACATTCCACAGATACTCCTTCTGGTTTGGCAACTATCAGACTAACACACTTAACGAAAATTTCCAACACTATTACAAAACAACTCATCGACCTTATAAGCAAAACAATAGGTCGGTAACACATCACAAAACCTAAGATCTCATAGAGATTACAAACAAATCACTTCAAACATGACCATTGGATTACATAGTAATCATCTACACATTGTTCTAGAGAACCTCGATCACTCGTGGATCACCGCACATTGGATCCTATAACTCATCACGCAGTTTCCACTTCATGCAATGCACTCACTCATTCCCAAGATAAAATAGTTATCTCTATGCACCAAAACCACTTTGAAACTCATCATGTGCATCAAGCATACATGGCATAATCATCTCCGATCACCATTCGATCATAGATCAACACAACAGATTCACCAAGCTCCATCAATTAGGGTTCAACATATCAACATGTTAGGGTTATCGGATGATCTCTCTACTTCAATAGTAATACCGGTTTCCTTCACTGCTCAACTACCAGTTGCATTACTACATCACTACCGGTTGCAATTGACATCAATGACAACACTTATACTTCATTAGTGTAATCTTCATGCAATGCCAACAATCTCCCCCTTTGGCATTGATGACAATACAAATATCAATACCCTTTGATTGTGATGATTGAAAGTAATGCACATACATAGGTATAGGAATCTTGGTTTACATTTTTTCATGTACTCTCCTTCAACCGAGTCTCCATGTCTTCAGCTGGTAACTGGCTACAGTTATTCTCCCTATCAATCATACAGTTCTTCTCTCCCTTTGACAACAATGCCAAAGTGAATACCAATATTAGCTGGTAAACTACTCCAAGCTTCACCAATCTATAGCTAGTTGCTCCCCTTGTGGAGTAGCTCTAGTCTACACCAACCCCGCTTCAAGATCTTCAATAAGCTCTGGGACTGATGTTTTTCATATTGGCTTAATTGACCTCATGGAGGGGCACAACCCCTAGCTGACCTCTAAGATACTCAAAAGTAGCCTTAGGCAGAGGTTTAGTAAAGATATCCGCTAGTTGTTCCTTAGTAGATACATGCTCCAGTAATACATCTTTACTCTGCACTTTCTCTCTCAAGAAATTATATTTTAGCTCAATATGCTTGGTTCTAGCATGTGACATTGGGTTCTTTGAAATATTTATTGCATTGGTGTTATCACAGAAAATCCTTACTGGTTCTGAGATTTTCAACTTAAAACCTTCCAGAATGTACCTCATCTAGATTTCCTGGGTACAATTCATATACGCTGCAACATATTCAGCTTCAACAGTTGACTGTGACATACAACTTTGCTTCTTACTACTCCAAGATACAAGCCTTCCTCCAAGAAAGAATGTACCCCCGATTGTACTCTTCCTGTCATCAACATTTCCTACCCAATTTGCATCTGTATAGACTTTCAAATCAAAGTTATCTGCATATGGATACCATAATCCATAATCAATAGTACCTTTCAGATATTTGAATATCCTTTTAGTTGCTACCATGTGTGTCTCCTTCAGGTTCTTCTGAAATCTGGCAACTAATCCAACTGCATGAGCAATATCCGGTCTGCTGTGAACAACATAATGTAGTTTCCCTATCATAGACCTGTACTCCTTTTCATCAACTGATGCAGAATCATCCTCCTTAGATAGTTTATAGCCTATAACCATTGGTGTCCCAACTGGTTTATAGTCTCCCATTCCAAATGTCTTCAATACCTCTTTCACATATTTGGACTGTGTGATAAAAATACCATTCTTCATCTGTTGAATTTATAAATCTATAAAGAATTTTATCTCTCCTACCAGAGACATCTCAAATTCACTTTTTATCTCATTTGCAAAGTGATCACACATGTCATCATTGCCTCCAAAAATGATATCATCCACAAATACCTCACTAACCAGTATCTTATCTCCTTCAGTCTTGAGATATATATTGTTGTCTTCACTAGTTCTCTGAAAAACCTATCTTCAACAAGTGAGAATATAGTCTTTCCTACCATGCCCTAGGTGCTTGCTTCAAACCATATAGTCCCTTGTGTAGTTTGCACACCATATCCTTTGCATTAGTCAAAGCATAACCATTTGGTTGTTCAGTGTAGACTTCCTTTTCCAGTATTCCATTTAGAAATGTTGACTTCACATCCATCTGATATACTTTGAATCCTCTATATGCTACAAATGCAAGTCGAGTCCTAACACCTTCCAATCTAGCAACTAGAGCAAATATCTTTCCATAGTCTTCTCCTTCTTCTTGTGCATATCCTTTGCATACCAGTCTGGCTTTATTTTTGACCAGTACTCCATCTTCATTCAATTTATTTCTGAATACCCATTTAGTACCTATTACATTTTTGTTCATCGGTCTGGGTACTAGGGTCCATGTATTGTTCTTCTCAATATGGTCAAGCTCTTCTTCCATAGACTTGATCTAGTGATCATCTCCAAAAGCTTCCTTTATTGTTCTAGGCTCAATAGTGGAGATCATACAAGAATTCTCTCTTATTCTTCTTCTGGTTAACACACTAGCTTCTTTATCTCCAATAATCAGATCGGGATTACGATTGAGTCTTACATACCTTGGAATAACATGATCATGGTCTTCAGGTTCTTCTTCCTCACTATCTTCATCTTCTACAAAATCTACCTGTTTCGGTTGAACTGGTGCTACTATATTCATTTCCCCAACTTCTGGCTTCGTCGGTTCTAGTTCCAAAATCAGAATGTAAGGTTCATCTTCCTTCTTCTCCTCATTGGTTTCTCCTGAATCTTCAAAACACTCATCCACTTGGACATTAGCACTTTTAATGATCTTCTTTGTTCGGTTGTTGTAACATTTGTAGGCTTTTCTCTTGGTGGAGTAGCCAAGAAATATGCCTTCATAATTCTTAGCATCAAACTTACCAACATAGTCACCTCTCTTGATAAAACATGCTACCAAGGATCTTAAAGTAACTGACATTAGGTGATCTACCATACCAGTATTCATAAGGAGTTTTATCATTACCTCTTTTAACCAATATCCAGTTCATTGTGTAGACAGTTGTGCTGACAACTTCTCTCCATAAAATCTTAGCTACACCTCCTTGTATTAGCATAGTTCTTGTAGCTTCAACAACTGACCAGTTGTTCCTCTCTGCAATACCATTATGCTGTGGTGTCCTAGGTGCAAAAAGATGACTCTTAATTCCATTGTCTTTGTAGTATCTAGTGAATTCCTCTGAAGTAAATTCACCACCTTGATCAGTTCTTAAGCACTTTATCTTCTTTCCACTTTCTTTTTCAGCTAAGGCTTTGAATGCCTTAAACTTGCTGAAGGCTTCTATTTTGTCCTTCAAGAATGTGACCCACATTATTCTTGAGCAATCATCAATGAAGATCATAAAATACCGATCACCTTGAATACTCCTAGTCCTTATTGGTCCACAGAGGTCTGTATGAACCAAATCTAGCAAATGTTCTGCTGAGAAAGATTTGCTCTTAAAAGTTGAGGATGTCATCTTCCCTAATTGACATTCCTTACACAGAGCATTCACTGATTTGTCCAACTATGGAAAACCTCTTACCGATTTGGACTTACTGACTTTTACAATGTTATCAAAATTTACATGACAAAATCTTCGATGCCATGGCCAACTTTCTTCTACTTTTGCAATTAAACAATTGTTGACTTTAGAATTTAGGTGAAACAAGTCACCTTTTGTCTACTTGTCGGTTGCAATCAGTTCAACTTTGCTTCCATAGATTTTGCACATCCCATTCTTGAATTCCAGTGGATAACCTCTGTCATTGAGTTGAGCAGCACTGAAAAGATTGTGTTTCAATCCTTCAACCCAGTAGACATCATCTGCACTACTCTTTCCATTAAGAGAGATGGTTCCCTTTCCTTTTACTATGCAAGGTGAGTCATTTCCAAATCTCACAACACCTCCATCATATTCCTTCAAAGTAAGAAACTTACTCTAGTCACCGGTCATGTGGTGTGAACAACCACTGTCTATAATCCAATCATCGAAACTATCCATGCGAGAGACTAATACCTTCTGATCTGATGTCTCCTCTTTAATGGAAACAAAGACAATGTCCTCATTTGCATCTTCCTTAGATTCCTCATATGTAATTCCTCCATCAACTGCAATGAGACAATCTCTTTTACCTTTGCCTTGGTACTTCTTATACTTCTCACATTTTTGGTCATTGTCTCCATTTGGATAGGTAGCTGCAATATGTCCAATCAAGTTACATACAAAACACTTCAAAGGTAATTTACCTTTGTACTTACAGGTACCTCTGGGTAACCGCTTGGCCAACAATGCTTCAAGATCAATCAGACTGTCTTTATCATCAACTTCTTTGTTGGATCTGGACTCATGACTGTGACTAGCTTCTCTGCTTTTCCTTACCAGTGGGTTAGAAACTGAATCTCTAAATGCAGATTCCAATTTATGAACACTTCCATCATAACCATTGAATTCAAATGCAGTTAGTTTACCAATGATGGAGTCAAGAGTTACCTTTGTTTTATCAATAGACTTGAGTTCCTGAATGGCTACAACTCGGATAACGTAGATTGGTAGAAAGGTTCTCAACACCTTTCTAACCACTGTGGTATCCTCCATTGTACCACCATCACTTTTGATCTCACCAACTATCTCCTTGATCCTTTGATCATACTGTTGAATATTTTCACCTTCAGCCATTTGCATGTCATCAAATTTACCTCTCAGACTCTCTTCTTTGGTAATCTTCACATGCTCATCACCGCTATAGATATCCTCAAGTTTCTTCCACACTTCAAAAGAAGTCTCCAAACCATGGACATCAACATACTCTAAATCAGACAAGGAATTGACAATGACCTCCAATGCTTGATTATTCTTCCATTGCTCCTTCTTTTGATCATCTGACAAAATCCCACTAGGCAAGCTATATTTAGTAACAACATGTTCCCAATATTAACTTCCTAAGGTCTTGATATAGATCTTTATCCTGTCACTCCAAATTCTGTAGTTTTTCCTATTGAACTTTAGACCTTCTTTCTTCATCATGTTCTTCTAGATCTTTACCTGAAGCTATTAGGTTTAAACACAAGAGGACCTAGAATGCTCTGATACCAATTGATGATATGATGAATCAATAATGATCTGGTCAACTATTGAGGTAGGGGAGGGGGGGGGGTGAATCAGTAGATAGAAAACAAACTAAATTTTCACCGAACTCAAACCCAAATCATAAATCAATCACTGAACTAACCGATGTAAACACTGTATTATAAACTGCAACTGCACTGTCAAGTTTACCGGTTGACTAGAATACCAATATAACAGATTTGAAACTCATATACTATTTAACCAAAATATCAAACCACTTTACTAACATTAGTAATAGCATATTTCAGATACTTCCAATTATCTAAACATATCTAAGTGGCTTTACCAGTTAAACATAACCACAAAACCATTCACCACTTGACACAATGATTTTTGATGTGGAAACCCAAATGGGAAAAACCACGGTGGGGATGAATACCCACAAGTATTTTGAACTCTTCTAAAGTTCACCCTTTTAGGAGCCAAGCCTTGTTAGAAGCTTTACAAAAATGTCTTGTCAGGAAAAGATCTGGTTAAGGACCACCCGGTTAAGGGATTAACTACAATACCCTGTTAAAGGTAATACACTATTAGGAGTAACCTTGATAGAGGATTTTAAATACAATCTAATGGATCACCTGGTTAGAGGATTTAGAAAGCACCAAGCCTGTTAAAGCTTTCCCAGTTAAGGGATTTAACTGTTGTAATTGTTAGAGAACAATAGGGTCTTGTTGATCTGGTAATAACACTACTTCTTCTTGATCAGATCCTTTTATGCTCCTATCTACCTTCACAAATTCTACAGATACTCCTTCTGGTTCGACAATAATCAGACTGACACACTTAACCAAAATTACCAACACTATTACAAAACATCTCATCGACCTTATAAGCAAAACAATAGGTCGGTAACACACTACAAAACCTAATATCTCATAGAGATTACAAACAAATCGGTTCAAACATGACCGTTGGATTACATAGTAATCATCTACACATTATTCTATACAACCTTGACCGCTCCTGGATCACCGCACATTGGATCCTGTAACTCATCATGCCATTTCCACTTCATGCAATGCACTCGCTCATTTCAAAGATAAAATAGTTATCTCTACGTGCCAAAACCACTTTGAAACTCATCACGTGCATCATACATACGTGGCATAATCATCTCCAATCACCATTCAATCATAGATCAACACAACCGATTCACCAAGCTCCATCGGTTAGGGTTCAACATATTAGCAGGTTAGGGTTACCATTTGATCTCTTTGCTTCAATAGTAATACTAGTTTCCTTCACTGCTCAACTACCGGTTGCATTACTGCATCACTACCGGTTGCAATTGATATGAATGGCAACACTTATACTTCATTAATGCAATCTTGATGCAATGCCAACAATGTTAGTACAACAAAATGGTGAAAATATAGAGAAGCCTTTGGCTGTCTTTAGTCAAAGACTTAAGGACTATGAATTGAGGTATATATTTATTGAAAATAATATCCATGTGTGAAGGAATTTTTGTTAAGAAATGATTTGAATGTTAAGAGAGTTGGTTGAGTTACTAGTGTGATGGAGTATGATCTAGAAATCAAGGTAACCAAGCTAGTAAGGGATAAGGGTTTGTGTGAGAAGCTAGCTGACGGTGTAGACAATAGTGATAAACAAGAAGCGAAGGATGCCTTAGTCCTCCAAAATTATGTACAAGCAGCCGTAACTGCTACTATACTTCTCCAAGCTAGTTTCAAGATATTCCTTATCCACATGCTGGTGCTCATGATGAGGTGGAACCAAAATCTTCAACCGATTATTGGTAGAAACAAAAACACTTGAGCCACGCCGATATCACCCAGACACCTCCGGATGGACCCTTAGATGCCCAGTCTGCTCCACAACATTTCTCTTCTTGAAAAAGAAAACAGATCCTGACATGAATCAAAATTTTCCCACCAAAATAGAGGAAAATCTCCAGCCTTTATGCCCCGGATCAGAGAAAATAGAAAGAGGAGCTTGGGGGTAAATAGGAATTGTTGAGAAGGCATCACAACTTCCATGTTGCTACAGAGATGACTGGCTGCCAATCATCCCTCGAACAAATCCTTCTTTCAGCTCCTTGTGAGCTCCTTCTTGGAACACTCTGCCAACGAAATGCAGAGTAAGAGCAGAGGATATGTCTTGGGTGGCTTTTCCTGATAAGAAAAGAATTTCACACCCCCTCTGACAATCCTTTGATCTTTCACAACCCTTGTGACAATGAGAAATCTCATACCAAAGAAAAAACATCGATCCATTGTCACAAAATATACAACGACTCCATTCATAATTCTATTCGAACACCATCCCCTCACTGATGAAGAACTATTCTCAGAAAAATGAAGAAGCTTGTATTTGTTTCTACCCATTCTATTATTTGCCTAGTGAATTTATAATCAGAATTCCTTTCAATGTGGTGGTGCTAATCCATGTGAAGAATCATTATTCTGATATCTTCTGCTCACCTTGTCAGCTATGGATTTCAGCAATCATTCCTACAACTTAAGACACTGCCATCTTCTAGGCCATCACTCCATTGCCACTTGCATGTGTTCACCTTACGTGAATGATTTTATTTTTATCTTATTGCTTTCTCAGTGTACAATCTCCTGCTTCAGGATTCTTGTCAAAAGGCAAATCTATGAATTTATCAGAGAACTCGCAATCCATCATATCAAAACCTGAAGCTTTTCTTGATCCTTTCACATCTTTGGGCTATCATCTTTGACTATCTAATCAATCTTGAGTCAATAAGTCTGAATCCCATTCATTCTACCCCTTTTCCTACGAGCTACAACCGGTGCCTCCAAAATCCCTCCTAATTTCTCATTTGAAACTCAACCACAAATGTCACCCAGCTTGGCAAATGTAACGGTCATTTGCTTGCTGACACGGTATTTGACTTTTCATCTATATCTGCAGACCCACCAAATCTTGACTAATCAGGACCACATCATCCTTCAACTAGACTCCGTCAATGGTCCCACTGTAGGTCTTCCTGATCACCTTGGGACATGTGGCATCATCTCGTGATGCTACGGTCTATAACCTCCTTGCAACGTCCATTGCGAGAACACAAGGGCCGTCAGATCTTTTCAAAATTTACTGTCCAACACAATTCCTGTTAACTCCTCCAGAATTAAAAATCGAGCAACTTTTACCTCAAGACAAAACATCTCCGTTCATTTTGAACACGTGCAAATTGATGGGACTGTTAGTAGACCGACCTTTACCGCCTGAGAACCAGTAACAGTGTGCTTCGATCGGATATACAACCAACCCTGTCGGTTTCTACTGATAACACATGGCACAATCTCACGGTGTCATGGTCTTTAAAACCCTCACATCTTTGATCACGAGGAAGCGTGAACCATTGGATCCATCCTATCTTTAGCAATCGGTCAAAATACTTAGGACTTTTAGGCTTAGGGAAATCATGGGCGCGAATATTTAAAAGGAAACCAGTCATAGGGAAATTTTTTGCAACTTAGGAAATATCATCTTTCATAAACCGATTAACCATTACTTAACATTTAGGAAATAGGATGGCCCCGCCCATGGTAAACAACCCTTGGATTTAAGTGGAAAAAAGTAACAACAAAAAAAAATCATTGCTAGGGTCTTCTTTATAAAACGTAAGAAACCTTGATAAACCCTAAACCTTAGACATTGGATCATTTATAGAGGATACAAATAAAACCCGAAAATCAATATTTGGGCTCAAAAATTGAAAATTTTATGCAATCAATTTTCAGAGCTATTAGTGGCTCTAGTTGGGGACGCTCATTTCACAGGAATGAGGCGAGAGACCAAAATCTTTGAGTGAAGCAGACCAACTGCAAGGCAAACCAAAAGGAAATTACCTGGACATGGCAAATCCAATAGAAAAGAAACTACACCACCAAAGCAAACCTAACTAATTCTTATGGATAACATCTACTTTAAGAAAAGTAGAACCTCAAAAATTGTCCATGAACAGGCAATTTAAGAGGGAATTTATTTAAAATTCCATTGGGCATAGAGTCAGAAAAACTTACTCTACCCCAAAATATTTGTGGCCTACAGGAATAAACCACATATGATGGCCCAATGCCATTTGCTAATGTCAACCAATGCTTTCCTCTGTCAAAAATATAGTTATGATCACGTTGAATTTTGAACAATCTAGAGATATCATAACTATATAATTTTTTCTTCCTCAGCATGTTATTAAAAACCTTTATCTGAGTGCAATGTCCATTCACGTGAACCTTGCCATATAGCTTTGTGTGACATATACAGAGCCCAAACTCACTATCCAAAAAGGAGATGAGTTGATTACAACATTCAACAAGTTTCATGTCTGCCTTAACAAGCTAAAAAGAGAAGTTAAAAACTTCATACTCTGTTATGCAACTGCCATCATGAAAATCGCTTTCTTCATTTATTTGCAACCCTATAATATGCTTATCAATAAAGCATTTTTGCAAACATGGTGCAAACTCATTGCAAAGGTCAAAAGGAAATCTCTCATATGCTGGCTCATCCAATATAGTAAAATTTTTACAAACATCCATACCAGAACAGTCGATATCTGAAAACCATTCTAATTCACTTCCATGTTTTTGTTATTATGGCCAGTGTATCTTGATCAACTATGTGTACATTCAAATCACTGCATGATAAAAAAACATCATCATTCACCCTTTCAACAATGATACCTTCATGTAACACCAAAACAACCCATTCTGGCTTAAAAATGTCATGTTGGGTAACAAGACAACAATCTCCTTCATCAATTTTAGAACCTTGGTCAATATCAACGAACTCCACACTCTCATATTCAATATCAATATTCGTAACATCAAAGAGGAAATCATCCTCACATTTACTAGTCATAAATGTTTCCAGATCAAATTCATAGAAATCCCTCGAAAGATCAAGACAGTTGCTTTTAGCATAATTTTTTTCATCTTCTTCAAACTCCCACTCTTCAGATGAAGTTAACTCCTTGCATAAAAAAAGTCCATTATAAGGCTAATCCCTAGACTGGTTTAATATGACTTCCTCATTATTTGAACATACCACACAACTATCTATCTCACTGATCTCATCAACTAAAGCTGATGGTATCTCATCATCTGAACTTTCATTATCATAAACAACTATTTCCTGAGAAACTGAATTCATATTATCAAAATCTTGTAGACTTGCATCCATTTCAAACATAAAACTTTCCAATTCTTCATACTCACTGTAAGATCTATCTAAAACATAAGACTGCAAACAATTTTCTTGTCAGATGCTTTTCCAGGAGAAATTATTGTTGTTGTCTTTTAGTAAAGTGATTGATACCATATCCATTTCTATATCTAATAAGACAAATACTTTCTCATTAACCCCTTCTTCATCAATATGAGGAATAACCACTGTCTAGGACAAGTTCTCTTCACTCATATTTTTGTTCAAATCATAATAAGTAATAGGGCTAATGTGATCAGTAGGGATATAAGGGGCTTGATATGGTTCTTTATGTTCAGATTCATGCTTTACTTCAAGCTCAACCATCTTAGGATAACATACCCTTGTAGATAGATAACCCCTAGGGATTCCATATTTCAAGTTGTTCTCAATATCCATTGCTATCCTATAAGCTTGATACAAGGTTTTAGGATTCTTATATCTTAATAAATAACTCTCTTCCTCTTCAAATGCAGCCAAATAAACAACTAGGCATACTACATCATGTGGTCTATAACTGCTACTAATGCCTTCCAATGCCCTAACAAACCTGAGATTAAAAGAAGTTACTAACTCATCTCCTTCTTTCTGGATACCCATGAATGTTTTCATAACTGAGCTTGGATTAATTCTCTCCCCAAATTGTTCCATGAATGCTACCTTCAACTCATACCATGATGATATAGAGCACACCGATATGTAAGAAAACCAATCTCTAGCATTTTCCTTCAAAGACTGAACAAACAACTTCCTAATTTATTTCAAAATCTTCCATTAACTCAGAAAACTCCTGTAAATGTTGTTGTGCTGATATTGCCCTTTTCCCACTGAATCCTGGTAATTGTTCCCTAACCCTTATAGGAACCGGATTTGGGAAACCTTGGATACCATCAAAGATCAATGGCTTATATCTTTCCATAAAGAAAGCTCTATGGTGATTCAACAGAGGTTGCACATTTGTATTTGACATTTCATAGGGAAGCACGAGCACATGATACATATTTTCATTCATTTCCCTATTTCTTTCCTTTTTCCACAAATCTTTAAACTATTATATTGCAAAGGATCAAAACATACTCCATCTAATCTCGTACAGAAAATGGAAACTGAATCACAACAGTATGTAAAATAATCACTACCATTCCCTTCCTTAGTGCTTATTTCACTTTTAAGGGAATATTTATTTTACACAATTTTCATGAAAACACACTTAACTCATGAAAATGTAAATACCTTGAA
Organism: Cryptomeria japonica; assembly: GCF_030272615.1. NCBI lineage: Eukaryota > Viridiplantae > Streptophyta > Pinopsida > Cupressales > Cupressaceae > Cryptomeria > Cryptomeria japonica. The sequence continues at coordinate 374,518,598 of NC_081405.1, forward strand.
ATGCTGAAGTTGTTGCTGCCTTCTTTAACCCGGGAATTGCAAAATCACCTTCAATCCTTCAAATATTTAACACTGATCTTTTGACAGAGTCGCCTTCTCCTTGCAGAGGACAAATACTTTAAACAACTAGAATTCCTTCACAAGTTAGATTTGTTTCAACACAACATTGCAACACTTCCTTATCATCAAATGGCATTATTGATTCCATCCTCAACTTGTCAGGGTACATCATCATAAGATCTCAAATCTGCTTCATTTTTTTTTGCAAATTTCCTGGTTCTTCTTTAAGCAAACACATACTGGTGGATAGATTTTAGAGTCTCAGAGTCGCCACTCATAACTTGTGAGGTATTACATATAATCTTGAAAATTGGACAGAGCTGGACCCAACTCTTTATAGAAAATGAACTACAACAGATTTCTCAGTGACATTTATGAGAATTGACTCAAACTGACAAGGGATAGTCTTTTTAAGAAGCTTTTCACTTAGTGGGAAAAAATTTTAGTCTTGCGACGCGGGAGCAACACTCAACCATAAAACCACAAAAGACCCAGACAACTTTATGCAACATTCCCCAACAGAGTCACCATTTTTGTTGGTTCCCAAAAATGGACGGGTTTACACTGCCACTGGATAGAGACCAAGTTGATTCCTCCAAATATCTATGGAGAGCCACCTCCAACTATCAATATCCACCAGGCTTGGACCAACATTAACAAAGACACAAAGTCCTTTTGCACTTTAGGCTCTGCAGAACCAAGGAGGGTGATCCCTTCAGTAAATTTCCCACTCTCTGCAATGATACTCAGGAATTTGGTGAAAACAAAGCAGATTATCTCGTAAAAAGGACTCAATAGAAAGGGAGAATGCTCAAGGATGGAAAATCCTTCAGTGATCCTCAACCTTAAGCTGGAGTATTAGAAAGGGCGGGACAACTTTCAGAAAGTACATAAAACTTAACAAATGATATTCTGATATTTATGAGATTTGTTCTGAGAAATCATAAAGAAGATAAACCAAAAATTGAAAACCTAATGACATTCGCTAGCAAATACCAGTGCCTTATCCATTTGGGTCACAAAGTCTTTGAAAAGCGTTATTGAATTCTGATAAAAATTTGTCTAACAACTGGTCTAGCCTAGAACAATACTGCCTTACAATATCGTTCCACTTACAATCTTTCACCTAAACTGCTTATCAAATCCTATGACAAGTCTTATTTCTATGCAATTTCATTCAAGCATTTTAATTAACCCCTTGGACTAAAGCATTGAATGGAAAATTACATACATCATAACAATGCAACAAACAAACAAAACCCTTGATCCCATTTGCTTAAAAGAAGATAAAATCGCACATAGGAGAGTAAAGATTAGGAAAATATATTCGATTAATATAATAAGCTATCTTTTATCAGATAACAGTCAACAAATTCGAGTACAAAATAACCCACTTGAAAAGGAAACTCGCAACTATTCCATTACCTTTTACTCTGCAAAATGACATTACAGTCCCTATTACTTCCTATGACTCTCTAGAACAATATGGAACCTAACCTTGCAGAATAGACCTATTTTATAGAGATCCTTCTTAGAAAATTCGGAACACTAATCGTTCACATTGTTTTCAGTTAAAGTCAACGGGCAAATTTTTTTGACCAGGATGCTTCTTTTCTTTCTTTAGCTTTGCATCCATGCTCGACATACGGGCCAAGTGTCATCTCGGCGTTGCCCCAATGACACGTATTTTATGTTTCGAGGTCTCAAAGAGCGTAGAGGTGACAAATGGATCGGTTTTGGTGACCCGACTTTGATTTTGGGCCCCGCCTCGTGGTTTAAGAAAGATGGAGACACCTGGCCTCTCATCGTTGTTGGTATTTTTTCAGTTTTGAGGCTCTTATGTAGAGTTTCCTCTATTCTTCTGCGTGTCCTTCATTATGTTTTCCTGCGGAGTGCCACAACATGGTTTTTCTATTCAGGCGGGTAAGAAGATTGTCGCGACTAGGTGGGATTAACAACTTTAGAGGCCGTTTTGCTGGGTGTGTTCCTGTGGAGTGCCACGACATGTCTTTTCTATTTCAGGGGTGGTTGTGCTCAGTTGGCGGATGTTTGGGCTGTTAGCAAAGCCATGGGCTCTATTTATGCTTGTTTTTTCCCTGTTATGGGGGTTTAGAACTTTCAAAAGAAACAATTAAGTTTTCTTAGTTAGAATTTTGGGCTTTTAGCTGTTACTATTTTCTGAAGAAGGTTAATCAAATTGTGCATGTGGCCTTTATGATGCCTCTTTTCAGCATGCTCTGATGGTTTTCTGTGCTTTCTATTGTGGTTCTGATAACTTTGGAAATATATATCTAAGATTTTGTTGATTAAACTATATTTTGCACTTGTTATCTGGCAGATGCATGATTGATATTTCTTTATGTTGCAAAGGAATTTTGATTGTATCTTAGTTGTGGTTCTGTCTGGACATGTAGATTGTTGAATGGGCTTTAAAACCACATGTCTTTGGGTTTTATATGCTGATGATATTTTTAGAAAAATGCTCTGGCATATCGCCTTAGTAGTTTAGATCTTGTTGTTTTGATTTTTCCTTCTTCTCCTTTTCTCAAAACCATAAGGAAGAGCCGACTTCTTAAACTTGGAGGTGATTCAGTGAGTCTCGCGCAATTGGTCCCCCATCACTGAATTTCCCATAAGGTTGTTTGCTTTCAAAGTAAAATTTAGAGTCAACAGTTCTTTTTCTGGTACACCCAGTGGGACAACTTAAAGTTCAAATAAAACTTTGAGCCAGTTTATGAGTCACAGGCCTGTTACCAGGAGTCAGACAACCTCGAATCCCAGTCTACTCTTACCACCCCTGGTGATCATTCATTCGGCCATATCTTCATCCTCACAAAGGTTGTCTGTCTTCCATGCAGTCTCCCTCGCAGCGTTGGCACATATTCCCCCCAGGAATTTCATGACCTAGGATAATAGGAGCCCTCTTATTCTCCCAACCCTGCCCGTGGTCTGGGGACCTATCCTTGTAGCTGCACTGAAAGTTGTGCCCAAGTTCACTAGAGAATGTCATAAAACCCCTGGGGAACATTTACAAGATGTAGCCACTATCTGCACTGTCCATGGCATTACTGAACAAAATGTGGCCTTGAGATTGCTCGTAGCTTCTTTCAAGGGAAGATATTTGGATTGGTTCAGATATTTGGGTCCTAATACTATAGGAGATTGGGATCAGTTGGGCAACCGCTTTTTCAAGAGATTCTTCGATAAGGCTGACAGATCATCCTTGATGCACCAATTGATCACAATAAAGAGAGCTCCTCAAGAAGCGTTGTCTAATTTCAATTTAATATTTCAGAGGACCTGGCAGAGGATACCTCTATCCGTCCGCCCTCCTACGGATATGGCATTTGTATTCTACTTAAAAGCTTTCAATTCCGATATATCAGTGATGATTCAATCCCTAGGAGGCAATACTCTCCTGCAAGCATTTGACATAGCAATCCAAGCAGAAAATAATTTGATTGATGTCGGAAAGCTCGCCCCCCACCCCACCATGCCAGTCTTTCCTGAGATATGCCCTCAAATTCCTGAAGAAGCCTCTCGTAGCACATCTACCCCACAGTCTATGTACTCGTATCCCGTTCCCCCACCATCATCCTTGGCCGCCGAAGTTAGCGATATGAAGAACTTGCTGAGATCCTTCTCTAATGAGATTGTCAATCTAAAGAGAGCCCAAGTTCTACCCACTAGACCCCCTTTCTAGCAGAACTTCCAAGGAAACCGACCTCCATACCAACATAACCAACATGCAACTCACCGTACTAACAAGCCTGCTCAACCAAACGACCAAATAGTCTCGGTCCCGAATCCATTGCAAATTGTCTATCCAGACACTGGTAAAGAGCTAACAGTAGGTCAAAATAACCTTGGGGATGATACCAATTCCTAGTGCTTTCCATGTAACAACACTCATTCTCTGAGGAATTTCCCGAGAGGAAATTTGTAGCAGAAAGTTGCCGAGCAAAGGAGTCTAGGCATGGCACCAGATGAGTCTGTTTATACATCTCGGGTATGGATAACACGTCTCTTATTGCTCAAATGCAGGACATGTCATTGCAAGAAGAGGCAAAGATCGCCCCAGATCATGCGCTATTTTCTTGGATGGAGGATGAGGGTGTAGTGTTCACCAATGATGCATCCACTTCAAGGGAGGGAGCTCCCTTCGTGCAGTCAGATTATAACCTCCGCTCCAAGAGGTGTTTCATCGGGGAGAATATGAATACTTTAGGATGAGCACCCGTAGATAAAACTCCCGAACAACTGGCGATTGGCCCGCTTATCTGAGGAATGAATTCATCCCCTATAAGTTGAAAGAGTCGAAGGTGTCCACACCCACAATAGTAGACGTTGTGGAGTAGCTGAAGAAAGCTCCAGCTCATGTTTCCCTATGGGATCTCCTTAGTATTTTCGAGTAGAAGAACTGGCTGAAGGAAAACCCATCTGAGGGCGGGAGAGATGCAAGCGAGGGCGCCACCAAAGCTCCACGGACCAACGAAATGGGTTTCCAACCCGCTGCCAATAGGTCATGCTCTCCAGCCGTATTGACCAATGAGGTTTCGCCTCCCAAGTCTCAACTAGAAGGTAAGCCCAAGCTGAATCCATTTTATCTTACCCTTATAGTTGGGGATAAACTCTTGCATAATTCTATGATAGATTCTGGAGCTAGCACCACTCTCATGCCTAAACAAATCAACAAAGTTTTGAAAATCAATTATGAACCTTTAAATAGGGGGGTTATGCAGCTTGATGGGAACAAGGTCGAAACCATAGGTCTTATCAGAAGTCTCCCTCCGACTTTGTTCGCATGTCCCAGTGTTACTATATCCCAAGAAGTTGTGGTCATTGACATCCCACCTATTTTTGGGCTTTGCCTTTCCTGAAAATTCACTGTGAAAATAGGAGGCTACCTGTCTTTAGATTGGTCCCACCTCATCCTCTGCACTCAGTGTGGCGCCAAGCTAAAAATTCTTTCAGAACCCCTCCATGTCGAACATGTAGTGGACCAAACCATGAATAATTTCAAGCCCGCTCAGACTTCTATTTCAAATGAGGAAAGGAAAGTTGTAGAACTCCTGGAAGACGAAGAAGTAACTGGGGAGATTTCACTCGAACAAGAGGTTTTCCTAAACAAATTCATAAACTCTGATCCTTAATCCAACTACCATGCCACTGGCCTAGGTACTTATTGCATCTTTGATGAAAAACCAGGCCATCCCGAAGCTTACTAAAGAACCATTTTCTGAAGAGCAGTTATCTTTGACACTATGGACCTTGCATTTCGACGGTGCAAAATGCAAGATAGGTTTTGGGGCCAGAATCTTCCTCACCCCACCCTCAGGTGAGCAAATCTTGAAGTCTTTCTATTTATAATTTGCATGTTCTAACAATGAAGCAGAGTATGAGGGATTGATCTAGGCTCTGAGCCTGGCGGAAAGAATGAGCATTAAAAAGTTGAGGGTCTTGGGTGACTCCGAGATGGTGGTCCATCAAGTTTAAGGGGTGTCTAGTGCCAAACATGTCCGCATGAGATCCTACCGTGCCAAGAAATGGGATTTAATCGAAAGCTTTGACACTTTCAATATTGTGAGCATCCCCCAGAAACTAAACATTGTTGTTGATCAAATGGCCACGATCGGATCACAGTTTGATCCCGCCACGGATTTACTCACCGACCCCCAAGGAGTTTGTGTAGTTGTTCGATCGACTATCCTCGATAATGATAACCACTGGCAGGTTTTTGAGAGAGATGAGCACATTGCATTATTCATCCAAAGCTCAGGAGAATTTGTAGATCAGGTGCAACCTAAGGTGAAAGAGGCTTATGGAAATCAGATCATTTTGTTAAAATCCAATAAGCTTCCTAATTGTCTGATCACTCTAGAGAATTTGTTTGACCATAAAAATCCCAAAAATGATAAGCGGAAGCTTATAGCAAGCAAAGGAGATTATACCGAGATGTTGGTAGGAAATGGGAGAGCACTCAAAGTAGGAAAAGGAATTTCTCCTGAGGATCGGAAGAGATTGGTCCAATATTGTGATGAATACATGCATGTCCTGGCTTGGTCTTAAGATTATTTAAAAGGTTATGATCCCAGCGTCATTCAACATACCATTGAGCTCGCTGACGGAGCTATGCCAGTTCGGCAGAAGCAAAGGTCAGTCAACCCAAAGATTGAGTCCCTCATGGCTCATGAGTTAAGGAAGCTGGTCGAACCAAGGATCATTTACCCTATAAAAGCTAGCACATAGGTATCCAATCTAGTGCCCGTAAGGAAAAAGAATGGAGATATCTGGCTCTATGTAGATTTTTGAGATTTGAATCAAGCATCTCTTAAAGACCACTACCCCTTGCCGTCAATGGAGAAACTACTGAGCATGGTGGTGGGGTCAGAAATGTTCTCAATGCTCGACGGCTTCTCAGGATACAACCAAGTCCTAGTAAAACCAGAAGATCAACACAAGACAACATTCACCACCAAATGGGGGATGTTCGCATACTAGAAGACGCCTTTTGGGTTGTCAAACGCTGGAGCAACTTTTCAAAGAGCTATGGATCTGGCCTTCAAAGAACTCATCAATAAGATTATTTTGATATATACTTGGATGACCTGACAGTGTTTCCCAAACACCGAGAGGATCATTTTGATAATCTCGAATTGGTTTTCCAAAAATGCCTCGAATTTGGGATTTCCCTAAACCCAAAGAAATGCATTTTCGGTGTCCCTCAAGGCACATTAATTGGACATATAGTGTCCAAAGAAGGTGTTTCCATCGACCCAGACAAAGTCAAGGCCATAATAGACCTCCCCCTTCTGGTAAATAAAAAGGGAGTCCAGTCCTTTCTAGGAAAGGTCAATTTTGTCAGTCATTTTATTTATGATTTTGCTGGAATTATAAGGCCCATCACCCTAATGCTCAAGAAGGATAAACACTTCAAATGGACTCCTTAGGCCAAAGGAGATTTTGATGGAATCAAAGACGCTATCTATTCAGCCCCTATTTTGTCTAACCCGGATATATCCAAAAATTTCATAATGTACATTTTTTTCTGGTCAATATAGTATTGCCATGGTCCTGACCCAAAAAGACACCGAAAAGGGGAGTGAACATCCTATAGCCTTCCATTCAAAGACCCTCAAGGAATATGAGGGAAAATATAACTTCGTTGAAAAACAAGCCTTGGCCGCGGTAAAGGGACTCAAGAAATTCAGGCATTTCATTGCCTGCAATAAAACTATGATGTATGTAGCTCATCCTGCAGTCCGAGAATACATCATGGAGGGTGACATCATCAAAAAGAGGGCCAATTGGATCACCAAGATCCTGGACTATGATGTTGACATCAAGCCGACCAAGCTTGTTCATGGCAAGGGAATATGTGAGTACATAGTTCAGGGGTGCGAACCCCACAAAGACGAAAAGGCCGCATAAGAGGTCATTATGCTTTCGCTCGATTTTCCAAAAGCATGCTGGATGGAGGCCAAGAAACAATTCATGAATACCAAGGTTTTTCTTCATGAATACCAAGGTTTTTCTTGAGGATATCCCTTCTGAAAAGAGAAGGTTCTATAGACTCCAAAATAATGGTTTCCGCTTGATAGACGAAATACTTTTCAAAAGGAATTTTGATGGAGTCTTGCTCCGCTGTGTTGATCGAAGACAAGCAGATAGAATTCTACATGAATTTCACTATGGTTCATCAAGAGGCCACTTATCCTCTCCCACAACCATTATCAAAATTACCCAGGCCGGATTTTTTTGGCCTTCCATGTTTAAGGATGCGCACAATTTGGTAAGAGAATGCAAGGAGTGCCAGTATTATACTGGTAGAGGCAGAAAAGTATCAATGCCTCTCTGGCCTGTGTTAGTAGAAGAATCTTTCACCTAGTGGGGACTTGACTTCATCGGGATGATCAATCCCCCAAGTTTGGCAAGACACAAGTGGATCCTGACCACCACTGATTATTTTACTAGATGATCTGAAGCCATTCCTTTAAAAAATTTGTTAGAAAGTGAAGTGTTGGCTTTCTTGGAAGACCTGGCATGCCAATATGGTTCTCCCAAAACCATCATATCAGACAATGCGCGCGCATTCACCGGCTTGCGAATTACCCAATTCGCCCTCAACCGAGGTATCTATCTGAAAACCTCTTCCAACTACTACCCTCAAGGGAATGGACTCGCCGAGTCCACCAACAAGAACTTGATCAGGCTTATCAAGAGGATAGGTTCAGAATATAAGAGGGAGTGACACCATAATTTGAGAAGTGGATTGTGGGCAGACCGAATAACACCCAAGCATGACCTAAAAAATTCCCCATATAAGCTGGTTTATGGGAAGGATGCGCTTTTTCCTACCTCTTTAGAAATCCTAGCCCTGCAGCTACTTAAGTCTATCGAGGTGGCAGAAAATGACCCCATGACTGTAAGATTGGTAGAAATTATGGAGCTAGAAGAGGCTAGAGAGATAGCCTTCACAACTCTCCAAGACAGGTAGGAAATTATCAAAAATGGTTCGACAGTAAAAAGAGCTTCGATGCAGTTTTCAGCCCTGGAGATCTCATTTTGAAGTACAATGAAAGGGCGACAAAGCCCGACCAGTACTCCAAGTTTGATTGTTTGTGGGAGGGGCCTTTCTACATTTTAAATTGTAGGGGTGTTAACGCATTTGACCTCGAAGACATGAATGGAGACCCCCTCTAGATCCCAGTTAATGGTTTCCACCTTAAGCCTTTCTATTAAAGTTTTCTTCCTCCCCAGGTGTATATATTGTAAATAGTGCTTTTGCGTGCCTTATTTTTTTAATTATTCTCAGTCATATCCAAGCAAGATAATAGAAATAACAAAATATGCCATGATTAAACAAAAAGAGAAAATTGGTCTATTATGCATTTTGTTTTTCTTTTACATTAAAGAGCAAGGCTTCTGACCCCCTCCTGTTTTTTCACAAAATAGCAAGTCAAGATCCAAGCTTCAAGGTGGGCCATCACTGGTTCATTAATCTTCCTCGTCCTCATCATCCTCCATCAGAAATTTTGGGTCTCTGCTATCATCAGGAGCGTCATCCTCCTCCGACCACTCACGGTCCTAATCACCTTTAGGCACCCTAGCCATAAAGATAACAACCAGATTTGGTTGTATGTGTGGTGTCAGAACTTAGGGGAAGATATAGTCCCTAAAATCATAATACCACTTAGTCCCTTGGGATAGGGACTACCATATGGACCTGTAGGAGGAATTCTGCAGCAATCTCAGTGCAAAACCGATGAGAAGACAATGTCATCATCTTCAGACCACCGATGAGTGGATGCTAGGGTACTTCATCGCCAGATGAAATAAAACCTCTTAGGTCAGATGATAAAGGGAGCCCCCTGAAAGGGACATGATATGCAATTACCTCCTCCAATCCACTTATATAATACTGGGAGAAGAGAGCCTTGGTAAGCTGCGAAGCTAGTGACCTAGACATACCGCAATCCAACAGTGAGGCTATGAAGCGTGAGCAAATATCCGTGTTCACACGGTATCAATCTACATTGTCGATGAAGTCCTGTCTGAGCACCCACTTAATAGCAGCAATTATTAGAGGATTCTTCCGCTACATCATCAGCTGTAGCCTTTGAATAGAGATATTCCCAAGGAAAGCGACCTCTGCTTTGCTGCTGACAAGCCTAATGGGAGTATGCATGGTTGAAGAAACTCCATCATTGATTCTAGCACTGTACAAAAGAATGTTTGAAAAGACATATTTATAGCAAAATTGCAGCTCGCGATGACGAATGCTTGAGGTGCCAACCTTCCCAAACTCCAATGCTCCTGCCATTTTTCCATTAATTCACACAAGGGAATGAGCCTGGATTCAAAGTTGGCAATGTCTTGCCAGGTACCTCGAAGAAGGAGTCTATGTAAGAAGATGCCACATGTATGCACAGGTACATCATGTTTAAAACTTAACCTCCGCAGGACCGTCTCAACTTGTGCAAGCTTCACTACTTGTCGATTCTCTCGATTAAAGAAAAGATCTGTCTGGGCATGCCTTTTCCCTCAAGCGGATTCAAGTAACGACGGGTTAACTAAATGCTTTCTTGGGAAGAAAGAATGGTGACGCTCATCCTCCTCAGGAGTTTATTGCACCTGCAAAATGAGCTGACACACAAGTAGGTGGGCGCTTGCCATTAAGCATTCGCTTTTGCAAAAATCTAGGCATGCAATGCATTTAAAGAGAAAGGTTACCCTCTCTTTTCATCTCATTATATTTTTGTAACCTAAGTGCTTTTCTCTCTCTCAGATTGTTGAAAGTTTGACAGAAGTAAAGTCACATCCTGTAATGGAGGCCGAAGCAACATCCTCAGGCTCTGCCCATGGAAGATTCTGGGTGGACGTTTTCAGAGAGCTCTCGTATTCTTCGCACACCATCCCTCCCAAAGTGGAGTACCCAAGAATGAAAGCCAAGGCAAAGGCGATCACTCGAAATACATCTGTTGTGTTGGATTCCTTACAAAACATTTTTGAGCCAGAGGCCCGTAAGCAGCCCAAGAACCTCAGAGAGGCCGCATGTAGCAGAATGCTTCACCATAGAGCAGAATCAAAGTCAATGGCGGTTCGTTTCTGGGGTAGTGGTGTACCCCAATTTGTGGTCCCCATGGTTCCACATTTCCTAGAACTCATAGCGGTCTGCGCTGATGTTTTTGACCCTACCAGCTATTCTATCAGTAGCTCTTCCTTGAAGGTGGTAATCTCTCCAGAGGCTATTAGGAAAATGATGTGCTGCCCTATCTTCGAAGGGACAAAGGTATTTTCAGAGAGTTCAATGAAAGAGTTCTGGAATACCAGGAGAGATGCATTGACCTTTTGTCAAAGCACACTTAGTCGAAGTCTGTCTTTCAGGCTTCTGAAGTTCCCACTGTCATACAACGATCTAAAGCATGATGACCTCAAGGGTATCTCTTCTACCCTCGCCTGGCTATGCAGTTATGATAAGGACCAAGACATTACAGCCACAATGATGGGTTTTCTTTTTAAGTGCAGGAAGCAGAGAGAGTCCTTTCATTTTGACTTCTCCATCACCATAGCAGGGGCCATGGTGAAACAAATATCAGAATTTCAACAGTTGTGACGCTTCAGGTTTTCCTCAGTCTTGGTCCATATGCTCTTGCATCAGAATGAGGCCTTCTTCAACCAGCGCATGCGGTTGGCGACTTGCGATGAGTCAAGAAATAGGATGTCGGTGTCGGCTTGGACACCCTTGCTGGTAGCTTCTTTCGATGTGTACCAATTTTCTGACCTCTTCTTGAGTCTGGTGCTCAAAGATTTTGATTCAATCCCTAATGAACTATTAGCCCGTTTCTCCCAAGTCCAGATGAACTGGATGCAGAATGAGCGCCCTCCCCACGATTGGTTCATAGGTTGCAATTTTTTTGTTTGTTCGAGTGCATGGTTTTTCTGAGGAGCCTTTTTGTCTATCATCTATGTTACCGAGAGGACCCTTGCTCTAGAGATTGCATGGTGATTGGTAAGAATTGAGAGGGCTAAAGGAGCAGGAAATCATGATACCTCCATTACTGAAGACCACAAAGCCATTGATCCGATCACTCTGGTACAGAGAAACATTGTGGAAGAAGTCTTGATGTCTAAGCTATCACAACTTAGGTTGGTAGTGATCGATGACTCCTGGAGCTACAACCCTGACAGTTGCCTCAGTAAGAGAAAGAATGCAGTAAAGCAAGAGCGACAGAGCTCATGGGAGGGGCACACAAACCCTCAGGTTGATGACCTAGGTTTGTATGTGGGTCTTGATGATTTTCGTGTCCTTAAGCACCCCCTGTGGTTGAGTTTCTATTTAGTCTTGTAGAGGTACAACCCCGCAAAGCTTATTCCTCAAACGATGTTAGAAAGTATGAAAGCAGAAGCCTGGCCCAAGAAAAAGAAGGAAGACTTTTGGAATTATCGACAAGAAGTAAGCCAACCTAGAGCTAATATTGGAAATGCCCCTTACGACGAGCGCTTCATGTGAGAATGGTGTCAGCTAAATAAATCTTGAGGTGGCCCCGCCATAGGAGTTAGAGGTTATAAGTATCACAGAGCAAGATCCAGAGCCTCAAATCCTCCTCCCTCTAGCTAGTTCCGCTCGGAGGCCCCGTTCCCACGCTGGTAAAAGACAGGCTGAGAAGCAGTTGCCCGACTCCCCTCCCAAGAGAAGGTAGCATCTGAGTTCACAAGGAGGAGTCCACCTTCTCAAACTCTAGGAGTACCCGTAGATCTGCAGTGGTCGGTGACTTCCATGGCTCAGGTACATCCTTCTTTATCTTTGTCTCCTGGTCAAGTTGTTTCCTCTGTTGTTCCTCTTGCCACAATGCAGACCTAGGTACCTACTACCCTTACATTGGCACCCACCAAGATGCTAGTTGAACCCCAAGATATATTCTTGCAGGCTTCCATCCCTTTCCCGGCCCCTACCTTCATCCCCATAGCTTCTTCCACGCAGATGTCTAAAGCAACCTTCATGTCGCGTAGGCTTGATTTTGGAGAGTCCACTCCCCCCCAAATCATGGGGTTAGCGTCCACAATTCCTTTTCCATCTGGAGACTCTCCTTTTGTCTTATTGTTTTCCCCAGCAACCCTTGCCCACCCTATTCAGACCCTTTCGGTAGGCCTATTTCCCAGTTTCCCTTTGAAGTCCCCCTAGGCGCTGCTTTTGCCGGTTAGGCTATTGATAACCCAGATGATTTTTAGCAGCAAGTCGCCTATTCCATGACTGCTCACATCAGTAAGACGGGCAAGCGAAAAGAAAAGGAAGGTGCCCGTCCAACCTGTCCACACCTGCAAATGCATTTCTACGAAGAGAGAGATTGTCTGTTCTTTGCAAACCTTTTCCCCAAAGTTGACAAGCCAGAGTCCCAAATGAGACCAAATGACTACGCCTTGCATTCTATTAGCATTAGCCTTCAAAATCCTCCAACATCTAACAAGGTGGAGATGATGGAAGAAACTTCAAAGGCCGTTTCTTCAGATTTCATCAAGAAGACCCGTCACCTGGAAAAAATACAAGTGGAGAATGCGCGTCTCCGAGAATCCCTGACCCAGCAGAGGAAGGAAGACAAAACATAGAGCTCAGAAAATAATTGCTTGCAGGGTTTTTTGATGCAAGCCAATTCAGAGAAGGGAAAGCTGCAGTCAACCCTTAATAGCGTGAGCTCCCAGTTGAAGGGCCAGGAAGTGACAAGGAGTGCGGCATTAAAAGAATTGCAGGAGAAAGACCTAGAGATCCAGTAGCTAAGGGAAACTTTGAGAGATGCCACCCAAGTACAATTTCAGCTATGCGAAGAAGTCCATCTAAAAGAAGAGTACGCCCGACACCAAAGTGATGCACAAATTATTCTCTTAGAAGAGAAAGTGAGGTTTTAAGCAGAGCTCTGGAGTAGGGAGGATAGTTTAGAATCATCCGAAAGGAAATTCCTAGACATATAAGTTTTGTTGCAGCAAGAACGAGATCGTATAGTGTAGCTCCAACAAGCAATGCAAGATGGAAGCACCAGGATCCTCACTCTAGAAAGCCAGGTGATCATCGAGCAAAATAGGTGCAAAGAGTTGCTACACGAAGTAGCTTCCAAGAGTGAAGAGGTTTTGCAGTTGCTAAATATTCCTCCCCCTACGCAGGTTTCTCAAGGTTTTTCATCAATTCTAATCGAATTGTATGTTTCCCATTGGGAAAGCATTAAGTAGTATATCCCCTCATTACAACCCATGCTAAGATTCATTTGGGAAGCGCAATCCCTTTATGCCGAGGCAGAAGCCCTTGTCAACAACTCTATGGTCATCCTCGGTCCTAAGATCCCCATGGCCCAGGACCTAATCTAAATGTTATACGCAACCCAAGATGAAGAATTGAGAGCAAAGGGGATAGCAGACCATCGACAACTGATCAAGAAGATGAATATTTTGATCAATCATCATAGGGTGATCATGCATGTAGTAGTAGCACTTGAGCCCTTGAAAATATTCATCCCAGATATCAAGCACCATATAAAGAGGTTTGTCTCATTAGGCCTACCTTCTCCGTTCCCTCCGAATGGTTCTGTACTGGGGGTTGAACAAGTATTAAGTCAGGTCAATCATTTGCATCGGGATAGATCTTTCATCCAGTGCCTGAGTAATTCCATCTCCATAGAGGAGGTTGAACCTCTCCTGCACCCCTTATCTCAGCTCTACGCGCTCTTGAAGTTGGTCCATGATGAGCTAGTCGGCCTGCCTTTTGATGCAATTATCTACCTGGATCAGCATTATCAGAATCTGGAATCGCAAGTGTTTCCTACTGAAGAAGATTGGACCCCCTTGCAATAGGTCTATGATCTGCTTCGCCCCATTCTAGCATGAATTCTAGTCTCCAAACAAACAATTTTGGGTTATTGTATTCCGCAGGCAAAATTCCCCCTTTTAGTCGCTAAGAAATGTTCACATTATTTTCAGTTAAAGTCAATGGGCAAAATGTTTTGACCAGGATGCTTCTTTTCTTTCTTTAGCTTTATAGCCATGCTCAACGTACGAGCCAAGTGTCATCTCGATGTTGCCTTGATGGCTTGTATTTTATGTTTCGAGGTCTCAAAGAGCACGAAGGTGACAAATGGATTGGTTCTGGTGACTCGGCTTTTCTTTTGGGCCCTGCATCATGTTTTGAGAAAGATGGAGACAGCTGACCTCTCCGCGCTGTTGGTAGTTTTTTGGTTAGGAGGCTCTTCTGTAGAGTTTCCTTTGTTCTTCCGCGTGTCCTTCAATGTGTTTTCCTGCGGAGTGCCACGATACGGTTTTTCTGTTCAGGCGGGTAGGAAGATCGTTGTGGCTAGGTGGGATTAACAACTTCAGAGGCTATTTTGCTGGGTGTGTTCATGCGGAGTGCCACGACATGTCTTTTCTGTTTCAGGGGTGGTTGTGCTCGGTTGGAGGATGTTTGGGCTATTAGCAGAGCCATGGGCTCTATTTATGCTTGTTTTTCCCTTTTATGGGGGTTCAGAACTTTCAAAAGAACAATTAAAAATCTCTAGCCTTTATGCCCCGAATCAGAGAAAATGGAAAGAGGAGCTTGGGGGTAAACATGATTTGTTCAGAAGGCATTGCAACTTCCATGTTGCTGCAGAGATGACTGGCTGCCAATTCTCCCTCAAACAAATCCTTCTTTCAGCTCCTTGTGAGCTCCTTCTTGGAACACTCTGCCAATGAAATGCAGAGTAAGAGTAGAGGATATGCCTTGGGTGGCTTTCCCTGATAAGAAAAGGATTCCACACCCCCTCTGAAAAATGAGAAATCTCATACCAGAGAAAAAACATCGATTCAGTGTCACAAAATATGTCGATTCAGTGTCACAAAATATGCAATGACTCCATTCATAATTCTATTCGAACACCATCCTCTCACTGATGAAGAACTATTTTCAAAAAAATGAAGAAGCTTGTATTTGTTTCTACCCATTCTATTATCTGCTTAGTGAATTTAGAATCAGAATTCCTTTCAATGTGGCAATGCTAATCCATGTGAAGAATCATTATCCTGATATCTTCTACTCACCTTGTCAGCTATGGATTTCAGTAATCATTCCTACAACTCAAGACACCGCCATATTCTAGGCCTTCACTCCATTGCCACCTGCATGTGTTCACCAAAATCTTCAACCGATTATTGGTAGAAACAAAAACACTTGAGCCGCACCGATATCACCCAGACACCTCCGGATGGACCCTTAGATGCTCAGTCTTCTCGACAACATTTCTCTTCCTGAAAAAGAAAACAGATCTCGACATGAAACAAAAATTTTCCACCAAAATAGGGGAAAATCTCTAGCCTTTATGCCCCGAATTAGAGAAAATGGAAAGAGAAGCTTGGGGGTAAACATGATTTGTTGAGAAGGCATTGCAACTTCCATGTTGGTGCAGAGATGACTGGCTGCCAATCCTCCCTCAAACAAATCCTTCTTTCAGCTCCTTGTGAGCTCCTTCTTGGAACACTCTGCCAATAAAATGCAGAGTAAGAGTATAGGATATGTCTTGGGTGGATTTTCCTGATAAGAAAAGGATTCCACACCCCCTCTGACAATCCTCTGATCTTTCACAACCCCTCTGAAAATGAGCAATCTCATACTAGAGAGTAAACATCGATTCAGTGTCACAAAATATGCAATGACTCCATTCATAATTCTATTCAAACACCATCCTCTCACTGATGAAGGAGTATTCTCAGAAAAATGAAGAAGCTTGTATTTGTTTCTACCCATTCTATTATCTGCCTAGTGAAATTAGAATCAAAATTCCTTTCAATCTGGTGGTGCTAATCCATGTAAAGAATCATTATCCTGATATCTTCTGCTCACCTTGTCAGCTATGGATTTCAACAATCATTCCTACAAGTCAAGACACTGCCATATTCTAGGCCATCACTCCATTGCCACCTGCATGTGTTCACCTTACATGAATGATGTTATTCTGATCTTATTGCTTTCTCATTGTACAGTCTCCTACTTTAGGATTCTTGTCAACAGGCAAATCTATGAATTTATCAGAGAACTCACAATCCATCATATCAAAACCCGAAGATTTTCTTGATCTTTTCACATATCTGGGCTATCATCTTTGACTATCTAATCAATCCTGAGTCAATAAGTCTGAATCCCATTCATTCTACCCCTTTTCCTGCGAGCTACAACCGATGCCTCCAAAATCCCTCCTAATTTCTCATTTGAAACTCAACCACAAATGTCACCCAGCTTGGCAAATGTAATGGTCATTTGCTTGCTAACGCGGTATTTGACTTTTCATCTGTATCTACGAACCCACCAAATCTTGACTAATCAACACCACATCATCCTTCAACCAGACTCTGTCAATGGTCCTACTGTAGGTCTTCCTGATCACCTTGGGAGATGTGGCATCATATCGCAATGCCGTGGTCCATAACCTCCTTGCAACTTCCATGGTAGGAACACGGGGGCTTTTAAATCTGTTTAAACTTTACTGTCTAGCACAATGCCTGTTAACTCCTCCAGAACTAAAAATCGAGAAACTTTTACCTCAAAACAAAACATCTTCATTCATTTTGAACATGTGAAAATTGATGGGACTATTAGTAGAATGACCTTTACCACCTAAGAACTGGTAACACTGTGCTTCGATCGGTTATACAACCAACCCTATCGGTTTGCATTGATAACACATGGCACAATCTCGCAGTGTCGTGGTCTTTAAAACCCTCGCATCTTTGATCATGGGGAAGCCCAAACCTTTGTATTCATCCTGTCTTTAGCAATCAGTCGAAATAATTAGGACTTTCGGGCTTAGGAAAATCATGGGCACGGATATTTAAAAGGAAACCGGTCATAGGGAAAATTTTTGCAACTTAGGAAAGATCATCTTTCATAAATCAGTTAACCATTACTTAACATTTAGGAAATAGGATGGCCCTGCCCATGGTAAACAACCTTGGCTTTAAGTGGGAAAAAGTAACAATAAAATATATCATTACTAGGGTCTTCTTTATAAAACGTAAGAAACTTTGATAAACCCTAAACCCTAGACCTTATATCATTTACAGAGGATACAAATAAAACCCGAAAAATCAATATTTGGGCTAAAAAATTAAAAATTTCATGCAATCAATTTTCAGAGCTATCATGGGGCTTGGACTTCATTGGAGTCATAAATCCACCTTCAAGTGTTGGTCACAAGTGGGTACATACAATCATTTATTATTTCCCTAAGTGGACTTAGGCAGTTGCACTTAAGGAGGCTAATGAGACTGTTGTTCTATACTTATATGAGGAGCTGATTACAAGGTTTGGTGTTCACGAGTCTATTGTTTCAGATAATGCTCTTGATGTTAGCAACAATTGAGAAGGAAGACTAAGAGGGGGGGTGAATCGGTCTTCACCAGATTAACAGAAAATTAAACTTCAAAACAAAAATTGATAAACTACAACAATAAACAGATAGGATAATTAACAGCACAACACACAACACCAAGATTTTTGACATGGAAAACCCGGTTAAGGAAAAAACCACGGTGGGACCCTACCCACAGTAAGATGATACTCTGCAGTAGTATGTGAAAGTATTACAATGGGGAATGCACATGCATTCAGGCACACTGCCTAGAGATCACTGCTCAGAAGATACTTGCCCAGAAGGCTACAACCCTCAGGGAAGTCTCACCAACTTACAATATGATTCAGACTACTACAATTTGGAATAAATGAACTGAAAGAATAGCATCTCCAAATTCTTGATTATAGTTCCAGTTAAACACAATTGTCTTCTCTACAACACCAATCTCTCCTCAATACTTCATTGAATGATAAATTTCTTGTTTGCACATTTACCTCTCTCTGATAATGTAGACACAATATTGACACCAAAACTAAGTGAATAACTCACCTATATATACAATTCATCAACCTTGATAACAAGGTCGGCTAAACCCTCAACCCTCAATTCATAATTACAAAAAATACATTACATGATACAAAGATCAACCACCAAATCGATATAATGATTTACATTACATAGCATGGACCTAACTCAAATTACCAAATGATCACATCCATCAAAAATCATGCTAAGATCAACCACAACATGCTACACCATCAGAAATACCGCATAACACGAAAATCAATACCAGTTGATGAAAACCACCAAAAACTCACACAACATTCAATGCAGACTACCAAAACAAATAGGACACAACTAGGAAACACGAGCAAGCATGTTAGAATCATTACCAACAACTGCACGAACACCACTTTTCAAATCTTCATCGGTCAACGCCAGAAAGCTCAAGAACACAACCAATCAACAACTGCCATGAAGAAAGATAACTTGCTGAGCACCAAATCACAAACCATCTGAAGTGAAGATACACAAGATTATCCTAAACAATATCCCAAAGCCTCAGCACAAGATCTAATCACACCAAAATATATCGGAGGAAATACTAGATTCTGGAAAGTAGTGATCAACATAACCAAACTACAAAACCGGATCAAAAGATCTTTCCAAACTTACTGAAATAAACCACAGGAAAATGTTGACATCAATGAAAACAACATATCCTAGCAGTAGCAATGCACAACCATATCTAACAACTCCAACAATCTCCCCCTTTGACATTGATGACAATATATGAATGTGAAAAATAATCAATGCAAAGAAAGAAGATATCACCATCAAACTCCCCCTAAGATCAAGATAGATAATGTAGTTATTCACATGATCTCTCTTCCCCTTTGAAAACAATGCCAAAGATCTCCAAAACAAAAAACCAAACTCTTTCCCAAAACAAAAACATGAATCTTTCTCCCCCTAGGACACACAACCAAATCGACAAACTACTCTAGCAGAGGAGCAACACCAACACACCAATCTAGATAAGAGAATAAGGATCTAAAATCCACTGGATCGATGCAACTCAATGCATTTAGTTCTCATCAGGAGGGGTGGATACCCCTAACTTGTCTCTCAAGTAAATAAATGTATCTGCAGGAAGAGGCTTAGTGAAAATATCATCAATTTGTTCCTTTTTAGATACATATTCCAGCTTCACCTTCTCTTCACAGACTTGCTCTCTTCAGTAATTATATTTGATTGATATATGCTTAGTCTTTGAATTTTTCACTGGATTCTTTGACATGTTTATAGCACTGGAATTATCACAGTATATAACATTAGGCTCATCATGCCTGACTCTGATATCCTTCAACATTTGCTTCATCCAAACTATCTGAGTGCAATTACTAGTAGAAGCAATGTACTTAGCTTCAGTAGTAGATAAGGATATTGAATCTTGTTTCTTTCTAGCCCATGAAACCAACTTCTTACCTAAAAAGAATGCTCCATTGGCAGTACTCTTCTGGTCATCAACATCACTAGCCCAATCTGCATTAGTGTAGGCACACAACATGAAATCATCATTCTTCGGATACCATAGACCATAATACACAGTTCCCTTTAGATATCTGAATATCCTCTTAACAATAATGACATGACTCTCCTTCAGATCAACTTGATATCTAGCAGCCATACACACAACATGCATAATGTCAGGCCTAGTCTGAGTAAGATATAGCAGTCTACCAACCATAGATCTGTACAGACTCTAATTAGCTTTCGAAGATTTATCACTTTTGGACAATTTACAACCAGTCACCATAGGAGTTCCAACCGGTTTGGAATCATCTAGTCCAAAATTCTTCAATAGTTCCTTCACATACTTAGTTTGAGATATAAAGATACCTTTTCTTGTCTGTGCAATCTACAAACCTAAGAAAAACTTCATCTCACCAATCATAGACATCTCAGATTATTTCTGCATATCACCGACAAACTTCATACTCATATCATCATCACCACAAAAGATAATGTCATCAATAAAGACTTCAACAATCATAATATTATCATTTTCAATCTTAAAGTATAAATTACTGTCAGCAACACCTTTAGTAAATCCCAATTTTAACAAGTATTTATCTAATCTAGCATACCAGGCTCTAGGAGCTTGTTTCAATCCATAAAGTGATTTCTTCAACTTACATACGATGTCTCCATCATCCAACAGTGAAAATCCATCAGGTTGCTCAATGTAAACCTCTTCCTCTAGATCACCATTTAGAAATGTAGATTTGACATCCATATGTTATACCTTGAAATCTTTATAAGCAACATAAGCAAGCAACAGTCTAACAACTTCAATTCTGGCAACCGGAGCAAAATTTTCTTCATAATCAATTCCTTCTTGTTGTGAATATCCTTTTCAGACTAGTCTAGCTTTATTTCTGAATACTTCACAGGCTTCATTCAATTTGTTCCTAAAAACCCATTTAGTACCAATAACATTCTTATCCTTAGGTCTAGGCACAAGTTCCCAAGTGTTATTCTTTTCAATCTGATCTAACTCTTCTTCCATGGCTCTTATCTAGTTATCATCTTTACAGGATTCAACAACATCTTTAGGTTCAACTTTAGAAATCAAACATCTTCAGCAACTAGCCTTCTTCTAGTCATCACACCTTTATCCTTATCACTAATAATATGATTCTCAGAATGATTCAATTTAACATCTCTCAGAGTCTTTTGTTTGTGTAGATCCTCAGGTTCCTGAACATCTTCACCACCAACAACAACATCTAGATTAAGAGTCTCTATCAGATCATTTTAGTTAGGCTCTTTAGGCTAAATAGGAGCTAAAATAACATGTTGACCATCATCATAAGCTCTGATCTCCTTCCTAAGGTTCTCATCCACCTTCACATCTTCACTCTCAACTATCTTTCTCGATCTCTTATTATAGCACCGCACCAGTAGGCTTTTCTCTTTGTAGAATATCCTAAAAAGATACCTTCATCACTTCTACGATCAAACTTTCCAATATCTTCATCTCTCTTGATATAACATTTTCTACCAAAAACTTTGAAATATTTCATAGTAGGAACATGACCAAACCAAAGCTCATAAGGGGTTTTACCGGTATCACCTTTGATATGAACTCTATTAAATGTATAGACTGTAGTGCTAATGGCTTCTCTCCAGTAGACCTTCAAAACATTTCCTTCAATCAACATAGCTCTTGTAGCATCCAAAATAGTATTGTTCTTCCTCTCAACAACTCCATTCTGTTGTGGGGTTCTAGGAGAAGATAGTTGTCTTCTGGTTCCATGCATCTCCTACAATGAATTGAACTAACTGCAACAAAATTCTCCACCTCTATCAGATCTCAGACACTTCAGCTTCAATCTGGACTTAGTTTCAAACTTAGCTTTGAATATCTTGAATTTATCAAATGCTTCTGATTTTTCCTTCAAGAAGACAACCCACATCATCCTAGAATAAGCATCAATTTGTAGCATAAAGTATCTATCACCCTGCAAACTTCTAACATTTGTAGGTCCACATAGGTCAGTATGCACAAGATCTAGCAGTCCATCATATGTATACCATTTACTCTTGAAAGAAATCCTTGTTTGCTTACCCAACTAACATTCCCTACATACCGGCTTAACAAGTTTAACAATCTTAGGCAAATCTCTAACAACTTGTGTAGAACTAATCTTAATCAATGAATCAAAGTTTACATGACACATTATTCTATGCCACAACCAACTCTCATCTATCTTAGCAATCAAACAACTTTTCTCACTAGCATTCAAATGAAAAATGTTACCTTCAGTCTTAGTTCCAGATGCAATCTCTATACCAGAGGCATTTAAGATCTTGCATTTACCATCCTTGAATTTTAGATCATAACCCTTATCAACCATCTGCCCAACACTCAAAAGATTATGCTTCAAACCTTCAACATACAAGACATCATCAGTGTTGTGTTTACCATCAAAAGAAAAAGAACCTCTCCCATGGATCACATAGGCTTTTTCATCTCCGAATATAACTATTTCACCATCATACCTTTCCATGCTTACAAATTTGCTTTTATCATAGGTCATATGATGTGAGCAACCACTGTCAATTACCCATTCACCCTTTTCTTCTACCTTAGTAGCCAGAGCTTTCTCCACAATTAAAAAACTATTGGAATTAATAGGTATAGGTCTATCTTCTTTAATGGAAATAAACACAACTTCATCTCCTTCTGACTCATCATCTGCAACACCTTCATCTGTAGCATAATAACAGTTCTTCTGGTTCCTAGATTTCCAGTTAGACTTATAAGGTTTATCATACTTTTCATGCTTCTCATATCTATCATTCCCATCATGCTTATCAAACTTATCATGTCTATCATACTTAGCCATTCTTTATGGGCATCTAGAAGGAAAATGTCCTATCTTATTACAAGAAAAACATTTCAAGGGAAACTTTCCATCATACTTACCGACACCTTTAGGCAATCTCCAGACAATCAATGCTTCAAGCTCATCAAGCTCTCTTTCTTGCTCTGCAATTTCTCTTCTTTCTCTTTCATATCTGGATATCCTGCACTCATCAGGATCATATTTCTGCTTACTGGACACAGATGTTGATGCTTTGAATTTTATCTCAGACTTTCCATGTGATTCTCCAAATTCGCTCAGCTCAAATGCAACATGTTTTCCAACCAACACATCTCTTGTCATTGTAGTTACACTCTGAATCTCATCAATAACGACAACCTTATGTTTATAAGTAGGAGGAAAATAACTCAACACCTTAGCAACAATATCATCTTCGTCAATCTTTTCACTGGCACATCTGATAACAAGTACACATTCATTCACCTTAGCCATGTATGGATGAATGTTATCATCATCTCCCATCTTCAATGTCTCATAATTTCCTTTCAAGCTCTGCAACTTAGCAAATTTCACTTGACTATCACCTTCATATAGGATCTTGAGCTTCTCCCAGATCTCATGTGTGGTTTGAAGTCCCATAACATTTATCATTTTAGAATCAGTCAGTGCACTAAGAAATGCTTCCTTCGCTTGGATGTTATATTCTTCTTCCTTAACCTCATCAAGAGTAGATGGTCCATTCTGAGGAACAACATAGACATTCTTAGAAATCTTCTAGTAATCCTCTCCAAGACATTTCAAGTGCACCTCCATCCGTCTCTTCCATATAGTATAGTTACTTCCATCAAACCACAGATTGTCCTTCTTGAAAAGAATACCTTGAGTTGTCATCCCGAATCTCCTCAAGTGATTAAGCTTCTACCAAAGGATTTGGCTCTGATACCAATTGTTAGAAGCAATCAAGAAGGAAGAATGAGAGGGGGGGTGAATAAGTATTCACTGGATTAACAAAAAATTAAACTTCAAAACAAAAATTGATAAACTGCAGCAATAAATAGATAAGAAAATTAACAACACAACACACAACACCAAGATTTTTGATGTGGAAAACCGAGTTAAGAGAAAAACCATGGTGGGAACCTACCCACAATAAGATGATACTCTATAGTAGTATGTGAAAGTATTACAATGGGGAATGCACATGCATTTAGGCATACTACTCAAAACATATTTTTCCGCAAGGCCACAACCCTCAGGGAAGTCTCACTGACTTACAATATGATTTGGACTACAATCCAGAAGAAATGAATTGAAAGAATAGCATCTCCAAATCCTTGATTACAGTTCCGGTAAGCACAATTGTCTGCTCTACAACACCAATCTCTCCTCAATACTTCATTGACTAATAAATTTCTTGTTTACACATTCACCTCTCTCTGATAATGTAGACACAATACCGACACCAAAACTAAGTGAATAACTCACCTATATATACAATTCATCAACCTTGATAACAAGGTCGGCTAAAACCTCAACCCTCAACTAATAATTACAAAAATTACATGACACGATACAAAGATCAACCACCAGACCAATATAATGATTTATATTACATAGTATGGACCTAACTCAAATTCTCAAATGATCACATCCACCGGAAACCATGCCAAGCTCAACCGCAACACACTATCACCATCAGAAATACCGCCTAACACGAAAATCAATACCGGTTGATGAAAACCACCAAAAACTCACAGAACGATCAATGCAGATAACCAAAACAAATAGGACACAACTAGGAAACACCAACAAGCATGTTAGAATCATCACCAACAACTGCACCAACACCACTTTTAAAATCTTTATCGGTCAACGTCAGAAAGCTCAAGAACACAACCAATCAACAATTGCCATGAAGAAAAAAAACTTGTGGGGCACCAAATCATGAACCATCTGAAGTGAAGATACACAAGATTATCCCAAACAATATCCCAAAGCCTCAGCACAAGATCTAATCACGCCAGAATATACTGGAGGAAATACCAGATTCTACAAAGCAGTGATCAACATAACCAAATTACAAAACCGGATCAGAAGATCTTCCCAAACTCACCAGAATAGATCACATGAGTATGTTGACATCAATGATAACAACATATCCTAGCAGCAACAATGAACAACCATATCCAACAACTCCAACACTTGATTTAGTAGGAACAATGATAACTAATTGGGTTGTTAGAAATTTTGTTTGTCTAAATATTTCCTCTAATTACTACCCCCAAGGCAATGGACAAGAAGATTCCACGAACAAGAACCTTCTTAGGATCATTAAGAGGACTATTGAGGGTAACCAAAAGGTATGGACTACTAAGTTGAGAATAGCCTTATGGGCTGATAGAATCACTCTGAAAAGGTCCACTGGACAGTCACCTTACATGTTGGCTTATGGTAAACAAGAAAGATTTCCTATTTCTCTTGAGCTTCCAGTGTTTGACCTGGTCAATCAATTGGACATGATAGAGGAAGAACCAATGGTAGCAAGGTTAGCCTAACTGGTTGAGTTGGAAGAAACAAGGAATGAAGACATGAGGAAGTTAAATATTCATCAAGCTCAAATGAAGAGGTCATTTGATAAGAGAGAATTCCCTAGAACATTCAAAGGAGACATTGCCTTGACATGGGATGAGTTCAATAGAAGGCCTGGGAAACCTACTAAATTTGATGCATTTTGGAGTGGGCCATATATGAGTTTTAAGTGCAAGAAGCATAATGCCTTCCAAATGTCCAACTTGGATTGAGAGATGGAGACAATCCTATTTAATGGGTGTCACCTCAAACATAGTTTCTAAGGTATTTTCAGTCCTTAGTACATATTAGGTTAAGTTTTTAGGAGTCAATAAGTGTTATAGCACATAGTTTTGTTGGTTTTGTTTCCTCCAAGTGATGATGCCCATTTGTTTTCAGTTCACATTTGTTGTAGAGTTATTTTTTCTCAGTCGATTAGTTGTTTAGAATTCTTAGTCACAATGTTGAGATCTAAGTTTAAATCCACCTGTTAGAACCCTAAATTTTTGCAAAATTTAGAGTTCGTAAATGAGAAAAATCATTAAAAACCCTAAAATGCCTCCTCAAATATGATGACTTATAAGCATATTCAATCTTCCATCATGTTTAACTCTCATTAAGATGCATGTATGTTCATATTTAGCCCCCAAAAGGTTAGATATGATCACAATTTGAAATGTCAAATTTTAGGGTTCGATATTTCAGTGATTGTCTATATAACCACGAACTCATATGCCAAGTCTTAGAACCTCACTGCCTCATTTGAAATTTTTTTTAAGTTAAAACCAAATGAATATTTTTAGTGTGTTATCAACATTAAGCTAAAATTCAGTTAGAGGCCCACTTTGGAAATTTATATTTCCTAGTTGGATGAATATCTCATTGGAAAGATTGGTCCTCGTGATTCTCTATATGAAAATGTACTCTCGTGCCGAATTGAAGAAATTCATCAATTAGTTTGACATATATTCAGGAACAAAAGCAAAAGCAATTTACTAAGTTATATCAGTTAAATATTCAGAAAACAGTTGGAGGCCATCTTTGGAAATTAATATAGATCTCACCTTAGAATGAATTTCTCAGAGCCGTGAGTTGCATTGCAATCTTTGGTTAAATAGATACATGATTGCCAACTCTCGTGACCTCGTGGTATGACTTGGTTTATTTCGAGGATGAATCTAGATGCAAAAAGCCAAGGTTGGTCATTTTTACAGGAAGTTGAAATGCACCGTCTGACAATGCTTAAACTCAAAGAACTCACCCTAAATTATTCCTAACACCAGTTCAAATGGATTTAATGATGAACTATATCGGAACCAATTTTTTGACTAAGCCCACAGGACCCAACCTCATTTTGGAGCTTGATTTTGAATCTTTCTATGATTTAAATAATACACACAAGGGTGAATGTTCTGCTTTTCGTGGGGTAAATGCGACTCCCATAAAAGTAAAGCCTAGCATATAGTTTTGAAAGGAGACCGATATATGTCATAATAGAAATAATGTATATCATGGCATGCCAAGGCAATGTTGATTTCAGAGATATGATTTATTTAAACCAAGTTGGAATAATTGAAGGATCATAAAATTAAAATGGTTATTCCCATTAATGAAGATGTTATTGTAAACGGTGGGGCCCAAAGATCTACATAATAGGGCAAGTATTTTCATCAGCAAGACGAGATATTGGTAAGATAGGAGAATGGTCTTGCCAGAACACATTGTCTTATCGAAAATGAATTCGATTGACAGGTGTATAACCTAATTCAGTGAAACTTGTGCAAGCAACTTCCAGCTTGTGCCGGATGAGAGTTTTGGGACAATTTATGACATCCATCCAAGCATAAACATGGTAGGTGAACTGAAGATGTAATGCCTCAAAGAAAAGTGATCTCAGGGCTGCCATGAATGCAGGAGATTACAAAATGAACTCGTTGAAAAAAATTTAGTAACTTCCAGACAAATTCAAGATGACAGGTGTAAAAATGAGCTTAACACATATCCACCGGTATCTCCCCGCCTCTGCCAAAACGGTGGCATTGGAATGGACAATGGGCATAACCCAAGGTGATATTTTCTTATGTTGCAGTCGCAAGTGCCGTGATAGATACAATGCAAAATGTAGAAGCACAGATACTACGTGATCACTATTTAGAAAATGCTTCGAAGAAATGTGATCTCATGGATTGTTGTGATTACACGATATGCAGAGTGCACATGATGAAACCGTCAAGTAAATGCAAATTGGTAGCCAAATTCCACAACCAGTGCTGCCATTTTCTAGCCTGTGCAAGAACGGCAACTTTTGAAACAGTTTATGTGCATCCATCAAAGCATTACAGATAGGGGAAATTTTGTAAAATTATTGTAGCGCCATAATGGGCATATATATATTCATAAATAGAATTCTAGACAAAGCATGTGGTGATGCCATCTTATGGGATGCAATGATGCCCGTATGCGAAAAAATATATCTGTTGAAAAAACTTTAGTAACAATCAAGCAAATGCCATTGGCGGGCATGATCCCAATCTCAATTTGCTAGCGTTCTCACCACCTGTGCAGCCATGGAAATGTTGGAACATCATATGGCAATTCATCAAACCGTAAATTATTCTATCAAATGGTGTATTTGAGAAATCCATGGTAGGCATGTATGCAAATGGATTTGCTGAAAATACGACAGAAACTTTCAAGCAAATGCGATAAAAAATTTTAAAGCCATGTTCCACATTCGTGCTCACACCCTTGAAGCTCATGTCAATGAGAGAGTTTTGAAGTAGCGTATGTATGACTCACTGAGATGAACATGGTAGAAATATTGGACAAAATATCTTGAAGGAATACAAGGTCACAGAATGCATTGTTAGGGCAAATAAATACCAGGACGAAATAAAGTTGTCAAAAGAACTCAAATATTTTCACCTATGGGTGAATTTTATTTTAAGAAAGTGGCATTATGATGCCTCTAAATCTTTTATTTAATAATAAATGAGATATCAAGAGAAGGAGAAAATAAATAAGGATTTTACACAATGAAGAAAATCTAATGTGTCACTCATAGAAACCGATAGTGGGAAAGGAAACATGATTAAATAATGAGCAAGAAGATAAATTATTTTACTCAACGTGAAAAGGGAAACACTTAGAAAATGAATTATCAATAAGAGAAAATTGTCACTCGTGGTGGAAGTGATTATTTTCACCTCAGGAGAGAAAATATAAGGATAATGTAATTGGATAGTGTCGATACTCTAATGTGGATTTTTGAAGGATACAAGGGCCAGGTGAGTTATTTTCACTTCAAGAGGGAGAAAGGGGATTTTTTTTAAGCAAAATATAAATTGGGTGAAGATATGAGAAGAATATTTTTGGCCGATATATTTACTATGAGAACTTTTTATGGGAAAGGACAAAGTGAAAGTGAGAATTACTTTCTATCAAGTGAAAATTATTTCATGAGAATCCAAAGGTTATATATATATATATCATCATTTGTAATATACCATCATAAAATAACATCGGTTCGTTCTTAATACTGTGCAATGAATGCAGTTGAATGTTTCCACCTGTTATATTGGCTCAAGCAGTCAAGATTATTTGGAGAGTCGTGTATGTTATGGATTTATTATTATATTAATTTGAAGTATATTTCAAATTGGTCAAAGAATCTTTAAACATCTTTGTATGATTTGTTTGCTTGATTCTCTCAAGGAGAGATTAAATTCATGTGGATGAATCATAGTAATAAGATAACTCATTGAACATATTAGGAGCCAAATAGTTGATAGATTTACACAAATTGTGAATTTAAAAATTATCTAATGGAGTGGTATACAACCAGTGAAGAAACAAAATATTGACTTTATTGCCTAGTGGATAGAAGACATTGATTAGTTAAAACAATCATATTCATATCTACTTTCAATTTCATTTTTATCCAAGTAAGAGATAGGGGTAGAGTTAGAAGTTAGAGTGATCTATTCCAGAAGTTTATGCCATAATTCTAAGATAGAGATAGAAGATAGATTAAAGGAAGATTAAATCTGCTTAATCTTTTCATGGGTTAGATTGTAAGTCTTTTAGATCATATCTGGTGTTTGATTCATTATCATGCACGTAGTGAGCATGAGGTGCCAGGTGTGCTGTTTTTCAAACAAACTTCCTATCATCATAAAGAGTTGTTGTTGTTGTAATAATCAGCATACTGAATGAATTACTTGTGTGTATCTGTCGGTTGGGTTTTGTTTTGTGATGTTTAATGAAGAAAAACATGAAAGAAGAGAAAAAAACTCTTGGTCTAAATCTTGGTCAAGTATTGAGACATCCACCAAGATCACAATTTTAATTTTTGAGATAGATATAACTTAGATAGTAAGCATATAACAAATAGCAGAGGTACTATACAGAGCAGCCAAGGGACATTATTCTTGTATTATGCAAAAGTTTTGTTGTGATCAATAGAACCATAGATTCCCCTCTGTCAACATGATGGGGTTGCATCTTCATAGGGATTCTAAGAAAGTGTGAAGACCATGAGTTATACTTAGCAACTATGTCAGCTGAACTATCAGAAAACATTGAGAATGGTTATACTACTCCTTAGAATGGTCCTGAAAATTTCCATGAAATCAAAGCATATGAGAATAATGCAAAGGATACAGTTGCAATTGTTAATTATTTTAACAATACAAAATTAGAAAAGTTACATGCACAAAGTCAGCTAAAGAAATCTGGGATAAGTTGAAGAGTGTACATTTGAAAGTGATGAAAAGACAAAGCAAGCCAATATTACAAATATAAAGCACAAGTTTGAGAATGTGAAGATGTTTGATAATAAAAATATTGAAGGCCATATTCATCGAGTGAATGAGATTGTAAATGCATAGAAGAAAGTCAAGTTGTGAGGAAGATAATGACAACATTTCCCTAATGCTATAAACCTAAGAAATATTCTATTAAGGAAAGTCACGATATGGATAAATACAATGTGGATTAGATCCTTAGTTCACTCTCTGCCTTTGAGATTATTGCATTGGATGACATCAAAAAGGAAAGGAAAGAAACAAAATTAAAAGTTACAAAGAAGATCGAAGAAGAACTAGAGGAAAATGAAGATGTGGATGATATTGAAGCAAAATTTGTGAGAATATTGAAGAGAGGAACTGGAAAGTAAAAAGGTAAGTTACCCCTAATTTATTTTAGTTGTGGAAGAATTTCTCATTATGCTTCTAGACATCTATATTTAGAGGATTATGGTAGAAGATCTAATGATGGTAACAAAAGAAACAAGAACTACAGAGGGAATGACAAAAATAAGAGAAGAGATGACAAAGATAAGAAAAATAAGAGTTTTTCTTCAACAAAGATGTACTCATGTAAAGAAGAAGAAGATAGTGATGACTCAAATGAAGAATATTTATTCCTAGCTATAGAAGAAAATAATAATGAGTGCTCCAAAAAATTTGAATATATGAAAATAGTGAGAATCCAATGAATGTGAAGACTACAGTACATACAAAAGTGGAAACGAAAGAGTGGATCGTTGACTTTGGATGTTCAATCATATGATTGGTGATAAAGGTAAGTTGATTGACCTTGAGAAGTATGATTGTGGATCAGTTAAATTTGCAAGAGAGTAATTTGCACCTATTTGTGGTAAAAGAAGCATCTCTATTGATGGTAAGCATAAAACTGACGATGTGAAATTAGAAAAGGAGGTTCCAAAAGACTAGTTGCAAAAGGTATTAGGACTAGTGAAAATGTCTACTATGTGAAAGATAACAATCGAAGTAGTTGTTTATTGGCACTGAGAAACAAATATTGGTTGTGGAACAAAAAAATGAGACATATCAACTTTTGATAATATAGTAAAGATTAGTTCTAATCATGTTCTGAGAGAATTACCTAATAACTCAATGATGAACGGATAGTACCAAACCGGTACTGAGAGGGGGGGGGTGAATCAGTACAGACAAAAACACAATCCTAAAACTAGTTTATCGGCAGACATTGCGCATAGGCAGACAGACAGTAACTCCGGTCTTAAACAGAGTACAATCGACAAAGCCCAGAATAATTGAGACAAGCATAAACCGGTTGACACTTATCTTCTCATACAATCTAATACTTCATTTCCATTTCACCCTAGTGCATGAACAGGTAATCTATCATCAAAAGATATATAAATAGCTAGATCAACATGATTTACCTTCAGACACAAATTACTCAAACCGTCACATGAATAACACCACACATGACACACAAATTTTTTCACATGGAAACCCAACTAGGAAAAACCACGGTGGGGATGAATACCCATAAGCTGTTTTGAACTCTTTAGAAGTCCGCGATGTTAGGAGCCTTGTCCGGTTAAAGACTGATACAAGAGGTTCTGTTAGGAACTGATCCTGTTAGGGATCACCCAGTTAAGGGATGGCTAGAATACCTGGTTAAGGGTTAAACCCTGTTAAAGGTTATCTTGTTAGAGGATTTTAAGAACTCAATGGATTTGAGTCACCCTGTTAAAGGATTTATAGTAAGCCGGTTAAAGCTACCCTGTTAAGGGATTTCCCAACTGTTGAAGTGGTTAGAGATCAACAGGTATTACAATGATCTAGAAACAACACTCAATGCCAATGCAGATCCACTTTAGCTCCTCTTCACCTTCTGCACTTACACTTTGCAGGTATCACTTCTCTCTTTTGGTCTAGCAAGAATCACGTATCTCTTCACTTGGATACTCACACACAAGTTTTGCCAACAACCTCAAAAAGAAACACAACATCGACCTTATAGGAAACAGATAGGTCGGTATCATAAACCCTAAACCCTAAACTTGTTAGGTTAAGCAATTCAAACAGTTCAATCTTGACCGTTGAGCACATTGCATTAAATGCAACAGTCTTGAACCAATCTCAAGACGTTCTCCATCATTCGTTTTCCACTGATTTCATGGTGGTTGATAACCCATCACGCATTATCATCGTTTACAGACTCCACACATTCCTGAGGTAGATAGGATCAATCTCCTTCATGCAAGATCCTTCACGCACACAAGGCTGACATGGCAACACGATCTGTTCTTCGTTACAATACTAACTCATCACACAAAGTCATCGATTGAGTCATACAGGCTTGAGACACTTCAACTGGAAACCCTGAAGTTGAGACTACCAATTGGTAGTCATACAAAGCTTCCATGTGCCGGTTCCCATAACCACATGCCAATTCACCATAAACAAACACACTGCTTCACTTTGGCACAAATGCCTGTTCACCGTGTTATACCCGTTCTCACATATACCGGTTCTCTCCTCTTCAGCATATTGACATCAATGACAACATACAATGTAATTATGTCCTCATACTAGTTCACATAATTCCAACATTACCAAGAATTATCAAACCTGTTAATACGTTGTGCAAGGAATGTTAGTTAGGAAATCAAACAAAGAGGATATTAAAAAACAAAGAGTATGCTACTTGACATATTTTGGATTTGGTTCATATAGATCTATGTGGACCTACAAGGACAAAAGGACTAAAAAGAAGGGTATTTTATGTTACTTATTGATGATTACTCTAGAATGACATGGGATACTTTCTTGAAAGAAAAGTTTGAAGCATTAAATAGATTTAAAGTATTTAAGTCAATGCTTGATAATCAAATAGATGGTAGAATAAAATGTATGAGGTCTAATAGAGGAGGATAGTTTACATCAAATGAATTCAATAAATTTTGTGAAGAACATGGTAGTAGGAGGCATTTTTGCTTCAAGGACTCCTTAGTAGAATAGTGTTGTTGAAAAGAAAAATATGACAAGTTGAGATGGCTAGAACATTGTTGAAAGATGCTAACCTACCTAATGTGTATTAGAAAGAAGTTTTGCATATTTTTCGTTTACCTTCTTAACATGGTAAAAATCAGAGTGAATCACACAAAGACACCTTATGAAATTTGGAATGGAAGACCTTCTATAGTTAAGTACTTCAGAATATTTGGAAGCAATTGCTACATAAAGAGAGATGAAGAAGATCTAGGCAAGTTTGATGCAAGAGTAGATGAAAGAATATTTTTGTGATATTCTACAAATAGCAAGGCTTACCAGAGTTACAATAAGAGGGTGCAAAAGATTGTGGAAAGTACAAATGTGAAAGTTTCTGAAGAATGAAATCAAACTAAGATTGCATCTAAACCTTAGATTGAGATAGAAATTATAATGGTTGTTGTAGAAGAGAGTTGATCTGGAACAGGAAGAGACTAATATAGTAGAAAAATAACCTGAACAAGCTTCTAAAACACTATCAAAGTATGTGTAAGAATCACTTAGAAGATCAGATCATTTGAGACAAGAGAAAGGGTGTTCAAACAAAAAGAAGACTTGCAGGATTCAATGAAATAGGAAATTACTATTTCCTATCTCAAGTAAGATAAAGACCTATGCAGAAGCCAATAAATATGAGAGTTGGATAATAGAAATCAAATAAGAGCTAAATTAGATATAAAATAATTAGACATGGGAACTACTATTTAGACCGATGGACAAAGATTTGATAGGAACCAAGTGGGTGTTTTGAAACAAGATGATTGAAGATAGAAAAGTCACTATCTAAATAAGGAAAGATTGGTCTGCAAAGGTTATTCACAAATTTAAGGCATAGCTTTTGAGGAGACATTTTCTCCAGTAGTAAGGATGGAATCTATAAGGATGTTTCTTGCATTTGCAACTCATACGAGCTTTAAGGTATATCAGATGGATGTCATCATGTCAACCTTTTTAATGGTGAACTTGAGGAAGTATACATTGAACAATCGGATGGGTTCATGTTGTCTGAAGATTTGGATATGGTTTGTACTCAAGAAGTTACTTTATGGAGTCAAGAAAACTCCTAGATCTTGGTATGCAAGATTGGATAGGTATTTGTGGTAGCAGAATTTTAGAAAAGGTACCATATATAGAAATATTTATTTCAAAATTGAAGGTGATAAATTGTTGAGTGTTGTTGTGTATGTTGTTGATATAATAATTGGAGGAGATGATAGTGTATGTAGGAAGTTTGCAAAAGAGATGCAAAAGGAATTTGATATGTCTATGATAGGTGAGCTATCATTTTTCCTTGGTCTACAAATTACTCAATCAGAAAAAGGCATTTTTATTTCTCAGACCAAGTATACCAAAGAGATGTTGAGGAAGTTTGAAATGTTGAAGTCTAAAC
Source organism: Cryptomeria japonica (assembly GCF_030272615.1). NCBI lineage: Eukaryota > Viridiplantae > Streptophyta > Pinopsida > Cupressales > Cupressaceae > Cryptomeria > Cryptomeria japonica. The sequence continues at coordinate 374,553,204 of NC_081405.1, forward strand.
CAGTTTTCATCCCTATAGGCACTAGTTTTGAGTTAATAAAGGATGATGTATCTTATGATGTTGATCAAAAAGGGTATAGATCTATGATTAGAGGATTATTGTATTTGACTGCTTCAAGAGAAAATATTATGCAGGTTGTTTGTTTGGTGGCTCAATATAAGGCTAGTCCTAAGCAATCTCATGATCAAGAAGTGAAGATGATATTTAGATATTTGAAAGGAACTCTGGATTATGGGTTATGGTATAAGCAAGATGATGATGTCACACTAAAAGCATATACAGATGTTGATTGGGCCAGATGTGAGATGACAAAAGAAGTACAAGTGGTGGTGCATATTTTTGGAGACAAATTAGTCTCTTGGTTGAGTAAGAAAGGTAGAATACATGACAACAACATCTTGTTGCACTCAATTCATGTGGATGAAACACACGTTAAAAGATATCAAGATAGTATATGATGAATAAATTCTTATTCTGTTCGATAATACAAGTGTTATTAATATTTTAAAGATTTTGGTAATGCATTTAAGGACTAAACATATTGTAATCTAGTGTCATTTCTTAAGAGAGAAGGTTGTAAAGAAGGAAGTCAAATTGGAGTATATTCCTACTAAGGAACAAATTGTAGATATCTTTACTAAGGTGTTGGTGAAGGATACCTTTGAGTATCTTTGATAGAAGTTGGGGGTCATTAATCCTCCTTTTTTAAACTAGATGCATTCAAATGGTGCATCTGTTCAGAGGGAGTTCTAGAGTTTATCTTTTGCTCCTCGAATGATGTTGTGAATTCTCTTTGGGGGAGCATTGAATGTTACAATTATTAGAGTCTTATCAGAAAGGGGGAGAGAGTTTAGAAGATTTACCTTTGTCCTTGATATCAAAGGGGGAGATATATATAGATTGGGAGATAGATCGATTGAGTTGAGTGCTCTCTTTTGTTGGTAGAGTTTCCAGCGATGACAAAATGGGATAATGTTGGAAAATTGAGTTTTTTTGTATTGTCATTGATGTTACTATGTGTTGTAGATGGTCCGATAGTGAGTGTATTGGTATTGTTGTGTGGTCTAGTAAATATGTTGAGGTGTTTCCATAAGTCTAGTATAGTGGAAGTTTCAATATACAGGAAATGGTATTTATGCAACAAAGAGTTTTTAATGTCCTAGTAAAAGAATGATTTGCATTCCTCTAGTATGTGAAGATTATGGAGTGTGGTTCTAGATATTATATTTATAATTTGTGTATGTTGTGCCATCAAGTTTATAGGTCCTCTATTGGTTAGATGGTAGAGGTGGTTGTTATTGTTTCTGACAGTGGCTATCTATTAGAATTGTCATGGAGGACATGTTTATTTGGTTTGTGCAATGTTCCAGTTTAGTTTTTTGGTGATGATCTGATTAGCAAGTGAAGTTATGATGTTTTGAGTTCAGTGTTGTCAGTTGGTCTAGTTTTCGGTTGACTGTGGTGGTGTATCCTATCTGGATCATGTCCTTTTGGCATGGATATGCTTTAGTGGATGTGTTTCAATATTGATATGGATCTACATTGTCTATCTACAAGCTTCATTGATACTGACCTTGGAGGATGTATTAGCATGTGTGGTTCATTGGAATCATTTGGAAAGGATGTGTTGTGACATATTTGGGTCATCTATATCTCTTGGAGTATACTAGAATGGATATTTTAGGTCTGGAATGCTGAATTTATGTAGTATTGTTTATTATATCTTTGGTTGACGTAGTTGAGAGTTTTAATAAATTATCTTGTATATATAGGAGTGCGGATGTATGAGTTTGGTATGGGATGTGTGTGAATTGACAAGCTGTGGATGTGAATGATATGCAAGCATATTTGGTATCAGAAATGTGAGAAAGTCAGTTGTGAAGATATTTGATGATGATATCATCACTATGACAATGTTCTCGGATAATTTTTTAAGTCAGATGTGTTTTCCATGATATTGGTCTCCTGACACAGTGGTTCAAGGATAATTTCATGATGAAGTGATCTTGTTGATTTCAATTTAGTCATTCCTTTCTTCGTCAAAAGACAATGAGTCTGTTGGTATCTTTTTGCATCTTGCCTTGGGACAATGCATCTCATCTATGTAAGTCATTCTCATCATATTTTTTGCAAGTCCTCTTAGGGAAATGACTTTTTGAGGCAACATTGTAATAAACTATATTCATATTGTGAGTGTGATTCTCATTGTGTTTTTTCCCTTCTTAGGGTTTTCCACGTAAATATGGTGTTCATATGTTTGTTTTGCTTTGTTCTTTCATGATTTGTTACTACAATTATTATATAGTTGTGGTTTTAAGTTTAAAAGATCATAATTTAAGTAGTTCGAGGTCCAAAATAATTCACCCCCCATCTCAGGCTTGTGGTGTGTTCAACATGGTTGTGGTACAAAAGGTACTCATTTCTCTTCACAAAGATAATAGTCCTAAAGTTTATTCTATTGAGGAAGCTATTTAAATAAATTTTCAATGGACCAACTATTTGGTGCTCTCACTATATTTCAAATGAGAGAGTTTGACAAGGAATCTCCAAAAAAGGAAGAAAATTTAAGACCAACAAGAAGGGGAATAATGAAGCAGAAGAAAACATTTTTAGAAAGGTAAAGAAGGGGAGTCATAAATACGAAGGTAATTTACCTTTAAAATGCTTAAACTATGAAAAAAAATGGCCATTATGTTTCCAAATATCCTTGCAAAGAATCAGAAAATAGCAACAAGATTCCAAAAACAATAATTTCAAAATGAGTCTATTTTCCAAAGAGAGTTATTATACTTCACATGTTGAGGAACTGAGTGCTCCTGATGATGATAGATAAGAAACTCTTTTCATGGCTCTAAATATTGGTAATAATGATGCTAATATTGAAAATGTGTGAAGAATATTTTTCTTAAAGACTTCAATCCTACTAAGATGTCTTGCACTCCAGAAGATGATAATACTGTTAAAAGTCTATGATTGTGTGGATTGCCTTGCATGCAAAAGAAAAGATAAAATCTTGGGTGATTGATAGTGATTGATGAAACCACATGACAGGTGTTAGAAGTAAGTTCATCAATCTTGTGAAGTGGAATGGAGGATCTATCAAATTTGAGGATGACACCTCTGCAATGATTTTTGGAAAGGGCACAATAAGTATTGATGGAAAGAACAAGGTAAAATATGCTATCTATGTTAAGGGTATCTAGAACATTTTTCTCTGTGTAAGTCAAAAGTGCAACAAAGTTTACAATCTTACATTTAATGATAAAGGATGTAAAATCAAAAAAGAAAGATTTGGAAGATTAGTGGCATATGGAACTAGGACTGAAGGAAATGTATACAATGTAAAGGAGTTTAATAGAATACATTGAATTCTAAGAAAAATAAGTAAATGCTAGCTATGACACAAAATAATGGGTCACATAAAATTTGAGAATCTTGTAAAGATCAATTCTACACATGCAGTTAGAGACATGCCAAAGATTGTCAAGCTTGCAAACACCTTGCACAAAGAATGCCAAATTGGGAAGAAGACAAAGACAAGATTCAAGACCAAGGATTTTTCTTCTACAAAACCATTAGAGCTAATTCATACTAACTTATGTAAAAAAACCAAAACATAGAGTCTTCGAGGTTAAAGGCGCTTCATGTTACTCATTGATGATTTTTCTAGGATGACTTGGGTTACATTTCTAAAAGAAAAATTAGAAGATTTTAATATGTTTAAGATTTTCAAGTCAATAGTTGAAAATGAAATGAATAGTAGAATCAAATGTCTAAGACTAGATAGAGGAGGTGAATTCAGTTCAAATGAATTTGAATTTTTTTGTGAAGAACATGGGATTAAAGGCATCTATCTGCCCCTACAACTCCTCAATAAAATGGAGTACTAAAAAGAAAGAATAGAACTATTCAATAAATGGCAAGAACAATGTTAAGAGAAGAAAATCTACCTGATATGTTTTGGAAAGGAGTCCATACTATAGTCTATATTCTAAATAGAGGACAACTAAGCATGAGCAGTGATAAGAACCCTTATGAGATATGGCATGGAAGACCAACAACTATCAATTACTCCAAAGTTTTTGGTAGAAAATGCTACATTAAAAAAGATAAAGAAGATTTGGTGAAGCTTGTTACTAAATTTGATCAAGGAATCTTCCTTGGGCACTCAACTAGAATCAAAGCTTATAGATTCTACAATACAAGATTGAAAAAGGTAATTGAAAGTGCAAATGTCAGAGTTGATGAACATTTACATCAAAACACATATGAACTAAAAGGATATGAGTTAGATGAACCTCCATGTATAGAAGAAAAGGAAGCAATTAATTAAAAGGAAGAAATGCCAAAGAATATTGTAGAAGTTGATGATACAACCATAGGATCCAAGAATCATTTGCAAGAAAAACACCTATCACATACAAGAGATGAAGAAAATATAATATGCTCCATAACAAACTGCAAATTATGTATTGATTGAACAAAAGAATATTGGAGATGCATTACAATTAATGAATTTGTCCTTATAAAAGGATGAATGAAATCCTAGATGCAAAACCCTAATGCAAGATAAAATTAGGTAGTGCCAAGTGTCACAATCATAATGAATGAGACAACTTAATTTATTATTATCTTAATTAATTAAAAGGAAAGAGATCCTAAGTTTAACTTAAGTGAAAAATTAATTAAAGGACCCAATTAATAAATAATTAGATAAAGTATCCACATTACTCCAACAGCCCCCCTTAAGATTAACTTAGGGAGTAGCTAAAAACATAAAGATGAATGCAAAATGCATGCATGAATGAGTCCTAGCAACTAGGCCTGATCATGTACTCATGTACAAACTAATTTAAAGCAATGAAATTCTCACAAACAGAGAAAGGGAGAAAGTACATGTGAGAAGCATGAAGGACTCAAGATGTTCCCGAAGTACTAAATTGGTCACAAAAGTGCAATAAGGATTCCACCAATAAGAGAGAGGAAGAGACCACGTATCCCTTCATGTTGAACAAAGATGCCACTGAGAAGGGGGGGTGAATCAGTGGTTTACAAATCTTTTCCCTTTTCTATCCTATGTGTATATACCAGTTAACCGATCTAACATAAAGCAGGCATACCGGTTATATGGGAGAATAACACAAATGCAACCATACATAAAAGGGACATAACATAACATTAGATGTACAAGGAAAACCCAAGATGGGAAAAACCTCGGTGAGAGATGTTGCTGGAAACTATTGCTCCAATCCAGCCTCACAATGAAAACCTCGGTTACAACATTTAGGGCACCAACCCAAGGAGTACCACTCCTACTTTAGGGAACCAACCCAAGGAGCACCAACCCTTGATTTTTGGGCACCAACCCCTACACTGAGCTCCAACTCAGTGATTTGCAATAAACATTTATCACATACAAAAGTAATATCCTTGTTACAAAAGAACTTTGTAACTCTCATGCAAGTCTCTTCACCGGTTCTCCTCTCTCCAATTCTTTGTCGATTCTCTGCTCACCTTCTCTCTGCTGCAACCTTATCTCCTGTTGCAATTCACTCTTTGCTGAAACCATACCAGTTTAGCATCTTCTTCTTCTCTACCAACTCTGCTCTCTCTTGGTTCTCTTTTCTCTCTGTCATACTATTGCTTGCCACCACTGGTCTGCTTCACTCAGTCAGTTGTCTAGAATCTGATTACCACGGGTTCTCAGCTTATCGGTTCTTCACTGCAATCTTCTCTTCAATCTTCTAGGCTGGTTCAATCACCACCGGTGCACTCCTCTGTCATACTTAATGGTAGACTACCGGTTAACTCACTCTTACTAGTTGAACTCTTCTAACTGGTTCTCTCTCACACTCAATCTCTTCTTCGATTGTCGTTGAGCACTTGACTGGTCAACTCTCTTCACTAGCTTCTCTCTCCCATGTAGCAACACATCTACTTCTTTGGCTCACACTCTTATAGCTAGATTTTCATGCCTAAATGTGAGTTTGAATATTGGCATGCTAGGGTTTCCTCCATGCACTAAATCTGCATCCAATCTTATCTCTGATCATCATGGCACATCATATACAATCAGCTCTCATGTCCTTGATCAATGACCAATACTCTATGAATGCACATCGGCATACTATTTACCTTGTGATTCACGTCTTCTATCTTTAGCCATCTGTAGCATGATTTTTGGCCTTGTGTTTTATCAATCATGTGCATGATGCGGTTTCCTTCATCCACTTTGATCTACTAGATCAGTCTGTCCTAGATCTTTGTTGTTTCCTAAAGCTTGAGCTGTAAACCTCTGCCTTCATTCCTCGAGCTTCGCAGTTGTTATTAAATGTTGGACCAGTCACCAACAACCTCACCGACACACCACACCGACCTATGCATGCATGCCACTTCACCTTCACGTGGCACCTTTGTCAACATCCACCTTGGATCACTATGTTGGTCCGAATTGGTCACCGACCAATCACACAACTGGGTTCATCTACCAGCTCACAAACCTTGTCGATTATACCCTAACCTGTCTGTCTTCAACCTTGCACTTTGCTTCTCTTCCAATGGAACACCAAAATCAATCAGTACTCTTGCCAACCTACCTCATGCACATCTTCAACAGATGGGAGCCTTTCACTTCTACACCTTGTCAGCTTTACCACTAGACATACTTACCGGTAACCACCTTGATGACACCATGTCATCAACTTTCAATAAACTTCATATGTTTGCAACTTCTCAACCTTACCTTCTTCATCATTTGACCATTTTTGCTATCAACTGGTTTGTCAAAGTGACAAACATATCCTTCCTTCTCAATATTGACAATTCATCATGTCTGCCCTTGCAAATTTGGTGCGTATCTCTAATCTCATGCACATGAGGCAACTTAGTGTTTCACTAGTTGATTTGGTGTGAGCCTTCAATCACCTGCCTTCTATTGTTATGTCTTATCTTGGACGACTATGATTCATTTCATGCATAATAGGAGATAAGCTCCTCTTTACTGGTGGGAGTCCTATTGTTTTACATCCACACAGTATACCGGTGGCCTGCACATACTTCACCTTTGGTGTTGATGTGATTTTTGTAACATTCCACCTCTTCATCACAATCAACAGCCTAGCATCTTGCTCTCTTGTCAGTTGACAACAATGCACTACCAACATGTCACTTACCAGTCTCCAGTCCTTATGTCTTCAACACAAGTGAACACTAACTTGTGTATCAGTGACTCTAATGGCTATTGTGTTGGATGACATTCTCTTCATTATCGGTGACCTGCTAAGCTAGGTGACATCAAGGACATCACATTTTGTATGTATCAATGACAGTACTGCACATACATCTCCCATACCGCTTTCAATCCTATACTGATTGACATCAATGACAACATGATTCCAACACTTCATAATGAAGAAGGTACAATACTAAATATGAAGGATCAAGGATGAAAATGCTGATGAATTTCTAAGAGTAACGAACCGTGTTCCTCCCCTTAGGAAGAAATAAATCAAATAGCCAAGGAAAAAGAAACTCCATGAATGGAGATGGAAGGAATAGTCTCATGATGTGTGCCATAGAAACTTTTGAGTTGTCTAAATAAAAATATGGGAAATCAGTTGAAGAAAATCCAAACAATGATAAAGACACTCGATGAACAATATTTGGAGGAATTAAATATGAGATGCCATGAATTCTCATGTTTCCATCAAAGAGGAAGAAAATATCCTCAATCATGTCCCTAATGTTTGCAGTGTGTGATGTATCAAACAACATTGCAATATCTGGTATGTATTCATCCCGCTCTATTGAAATTGGAAGGAAACAATCAACCTATTGAACCACACCAAGCTTTGAAGAAGCAGGAGGTGGAGGAGGTGCAACAAAAGTCTCAAGAACCAATATGGATGACTAAGGCACACATAGGTTCAAGGGACCAAACCTCTCCTTATATTTTTTATCCATTGTTAAAGCATGTGAGACAAGACCAGTTAATGGAACTACATGCACAATGGGAGAAAAATGAGAGAACTCATATAAGTGTGGTGCATGATCAACACTACTAGCTTCAATGATCTCTATACTATACAGGTCTCTTATAAGGATTGAATTAGGTATGAACTCCATTGTCTTAACATACCCACTATGAGTAATCTTATATACGGAAATGAGATTGGATGATAAAGAAGGAACACATAGTACATCATTAAATGTGCCATCATCAACCTCAATAAAACCCCTCCCAATAATACTAACATAAGTTTTATTACCCATCAAGATTTGTATTAAAGTGCAAGGCTCATCTAAAGAGAACATACCCATAGATGAAGCCATATGATGAGAGGCTCCTAAATCAAGAATCCATCTACTAGATTGATGTGTGGATGCAAAGACGGTGTGGCCCTTTATCTTGTCTTCACCATGTAACATAGAAGATGACCCAAAATGTCCAAGTCCTAAAGTTGTAGAAGAAGATGTACTAGATGAAGGAGGCTAAATATTATGCTTCTAGAGAAGATGTGACATCTCATCAATCTTCTTTGCATAACATTTATTCTCATCATGTCATGTCTTAATGCAATATGAATACTTTGGCTTATCCTTTTTCGATGATGACCTCTTATAAGAGTAAAAAGAATCTAAAGAATCATGTGATTGAATGTCCTTGGGATTCTCATGTGACTTTGCATCCTTGTCTTTCTATTTCTTGCTTTTGTCATGTGAGGCCTTCTAATATGTGGTAGTTCAGGAAGCAACGAGAGCATGTGATTTGGAAGATTTAAATTGACCCATATAAATCAACTTGGTTTAATATCTGTTGGTAATTTGGAGGAACTGATTATGTGTTGCATTGGTGTTTGTCATTGATGTCAACACTAGCGTATTTGGTTGTCTACCAGATCCCGGTAGAGTGGTTGGACTTTGATGATGACTAGGAGATTTGTCTCTGGTATATTATGATTGGTGGAATTGGTTTGGTTTGGTTATTCATGTGCTTCAGATACTTGACACATTCAGCCAATTCGGGATATGGTGATCCAAAAGCTATCACATGTTCTAGTAAGCCTTTTGGTTACCGGTAAGGGTTCTATCAGCAGAGCTTTGTTTAATAGCTTTAGATGAATTCAACAAGTGGTGTTGGTGCAGCTTCTATAAATTTATCAAGATGTTGATGGTTATCAAGTTCGTGTTCCAGTTGATTGGTGGTATTTCATTTGGCTTATGGTGACCTATTTTGGGTCCAGTCTTATTCTGCTAGGTTATGGACCGGTTTATGTAACATGTTGGGGGATGCTCCCGATGTGTTAGCGGTTGGATTTATTGTTTGGTTAATGTTGTTTTGGTCTTAGGCCAACTTGGTTTATCATTTATTTATGGGTTTATGTAATGGATTTATTTTATCATCTTTAAGGTGGTCGGCCTAATTGTTTGGGTCCCGGGTTGGTATAAATATGATATAAGATCTCTTTGTAGATCGTGGCATGTGGTATGGGATAAAAGATTATCTGTGTGTGAATAAAGTTGTAATCATATACAAAAGGTTTGGTCAATCATAGGTGATCAAATTGTGTTTGTGTAAGAGGTTTAACACCTCTAGTATTGAGGTTAACTGGAACTATACTCAGGCATAGGAGATGTTATTCTTGCAGTTCATTCTTATTTTTGGATTGTAGTATGGATTTCTTTTGTAGTCAGTGAGGCTCCTTTATGATGAGTAGTGTGCTCTAGGCTATTGGCCTTCCTACATGTGTAGGCCCCTTATTGTAATTACATACTTACTACAAAAGTATCATCTGACTATGGGTAGGCTTTTCATCATGGTTTTTCCCTTTACTGGGTTTTCCACGTACAAATCTTAGTGTTATGTGTTGCGGATGCATGGCAATTGGTTTATGATTTATGTTTGTGCTTAATTGATATATCTTCTATTCCGGTATTTGGTTTATGTATTATGGTAAATGGTTTTGTGTGCTTAAAATTTCATAATCTATTAACAACTGATTCACCCCCCCCCCCCCACCTCTCACTTATTCACCAGTTATCCTAACAATTAGTATTAGAGCTTGGTCCTCTCTGTTGAAGCTTAACTGCTTGAGGAAGATCCTATGGTGAGTAATCATTCAAATTCAATTTCTTATCAGAAGGACATCCCTAGGATTGAAAGAACAAATTACAGATTATGAAATCTTCGGATGGAGACTCATCTGAGATGTCTTAGCAAGGAGATTTGGGAGATCACTGAGAAAGGCTATACACCTTATGATCTGACATCTAGCAATCCTCCTCTGGAAGACTTCGATAAGAACATTGAAAATGACTGTAGAGATAGAGAATCCCTCTTGAGAGCCCTTCTAGATCAACAATTAATGGGATTAACGTACAAATCATTTGCAAAGGCTATATGGGTTTAGTTGGAGACTCTGAATTAAGGTGACCCTACTGTTAAAATTTCTAAACTTGATGGTTACCGGGTAAGATATGAGAACCTAAGAATGGAAGAAGATGAGAGAATTACTTCTTTTATGGAAAGAGTCAATGAAATTGCCTTGGGAATTCAATGTTGTGGTGGATCTTTGAGAAAAGATGAGATTGTTTCTAAAGTATTGAGAGTTTTTCCTCTGGCTTACAAGATGAAGGCTACTACAATTAATGAGCTAAGAAATATGTCTAACACTTATGTTAATAGAGATACTGTGGTTGGAAAGATATCTACTTTTGAGCTTGAAGAATTTGGTCCTCAAGGAGCTGCAAAGACAAATTATGCATTCAAGGCATCTACATCATCAACCGGCAAGAGCGATTGGAAAGCATTATATGCAAAGGAACTGGAGGATATGAAGAAAGAGGATGAAGAGTTTGAAGAACTTGAAGCCCTATTTTCTAGAAGAGTACCTAAAGGTCCGATAGGAAGTAATTATGAAGGAAAATCACCTTTCAAATGTTTTACATGTAATAAGATAGGTCATTTTGCATCTAGATGTCCTAAGAGGAATTCAAGATTTGAAGAGAAATATAGAAGATATTTTAGGCCTAACCATGATTATCAGAACAAGCATAAGTACATGAGGAATAAAGATAAATCATGCTACTATGTTGATGAGGAAGGTGTAACTGATGATTCTAATGATGAACTGACAAAAGATTCAGCTAGTGAATCCAGTAATGGAAAGGAATGGGCATTATTGGCTATCAAGGAAGATACTCTGGAACCTATTATTCATAATGAAGAGAATGCCCTTGCTGCTAAGGTTGAAGAAAAGGAGGGTGATAGGCAGTGGATGTTCACATCATTTGACTAGAGATAAAAAGAAGTTTATATCTATGCATGAATTTGATGGTGGTCTTGTCAGATTTGGAGATGGCAAAGCATGCATGATCAGAGGAAGAGGAACTATATTATTGGATGGTAAGCATAAAACTGATAATGTTTATTATGTTGAAGGTTTAAGGCATAATCGTTTGAGTGTAGGATAGTTGGTGGATAAGGGATTTCAATTACAGTTCAAGGATGGAAAATACAAAATCATTAACAGATCTGGTTTGGATATTGCAATAGGTACTCAAACTAGAGGTAACATCTTTCATTTAAACTCCAGTGAGAATACATGTTTGATTGCACATATTGATGAGAGTTGGCTATGGCATAAGAGGTTGTGTCATGTGAATTTTGATTGCATTGTAAATATCAGTTCAACTAAGGCAGTTAAAGATATACCTAGGATTGTGAAGACTCATAATCCGGCATGTAAGGAATGTCAAATGGGAAAGCAAGTGAAAACTTCTTTTAAGAGTATTTAAGATATATTTAATGATGTTCTTGATCTTATTCATGCTGATTTGTGTGGTCCTACTAGAGTAAGAAGTTTTCAAGGTGATAGATATTTCATGCTAATCATTGATGACTATTCTAGAATGATATGGGTTATTTTCTAAGGGAGAAATATGAAGCCTTTGAAAATTTCAAGATCTTTAAAGCTATGGTTGAGACAAAGAAATGATTGAAAATCAAAAGCTAAATATTCGATCAGGGTGGTAAATTCACATCTGGTGAATTTAATAGCTATTATGAGAAACACGGGATAAGGAGATAGTACTTTAGACACCTCCACAGAATGGTGTTGTGGAAAGAAAGAACAAAACTATCATGGATGCAGCTAGATCTATGATGATGGAAGATAATTTTCCACATATCTATTGGAGAAAAGCTTAGAGCATGACATTGTACACATTCAATGGAGTTCATATCAAAGGAGACACTGGTAAGACACCTTATGAGTTATGGTTTGGTCATACACCTATAGTTAAGTATTTCAGAATCTTTGGTAGTAAATTCTATATCAAAAGAGATGAGTCCATTAGAAATTTCGATCCTAGATGTGAGGAAGGAATATTTCTTGGTTATTCTAATCAAAGAAAAGCATATAGATATTCTAACAAGAGATTGCAGAGAAATGTGGAGAGTGCTAATGTCAAGGTGGATGAGCAGAATAGAGGTCAAATTAGAACTTATGAGAGAGAATCAGAAGTGGAGATGGTTGTAACTGAACCGGTAGCACCTGTACCAGAACAAAATGTTAAGCCAGTTACCCTGATAGTATTAGAAAATTCAATGGTAACTGAAGATCAGAGCAAGGAATCGGAAAGTCAGAAGACTCCTCGGTATGTAAGGTTGAATCATTCAGAAGATCAGATCATTGGAGACAAGAGAAAAGGAGTAATGACAAGAAGAAGGTTGGCAGCTGAAGAGGTATGTTTAATTTATCAAATTGAATTGACATTAGTAGATGAAGCATGTAAATATGAATGTTGGATAAAAGCTATGGAAGAGGAATTGGATCAGATAGAAAAGAACAACACATGGACTTTAGTTCCCCGGCCTAAAAATAAGAATGTTATTGGAAATAAATGGGTTTTTAGGAATAAATTAAATGAAGATGGACAAGTTGTGAGGAGAATGGATAGATTGGTTTGTAAAGGATATTCTCAGAAGGAAGGAATTGATTATGATGAAACTTTTTCTCCAGTAGCTAGGATTGAAGTTGTGAGATTATTTCTTGCTTATGCTACACATAAGAATTACAAGGTTTATCAAATGGATGTTAAGTATGCATTTTTAATGGAGATCTTGAAGTGGAAGTTTATATTGATCAACCTGATGGTTTTTCACTTTCAGATGACAAAAACATGGTTTGCAGGTTAAGGAAAGCTTTATATGGTTTGAAGCAAGCCCCTAGAGTTTGGTATGCTAGATTGGACAAATGTCTTTTGAAGCTTGGTTTCACTAAAGGTAATGCTAACAATAACTTATATTATAAGATCACTGATGATGACATATTTATTGTTGAGGTCTTTGTTGATGATTTCATTTTTGGAGGTGAGGATAAGTTATGTATGGAATTCTCCGATAATATGAAGAATGAATTTGAGATTTCTATGATTGGAGAAGTGATATTTTCTTAGGTTTGTAGATTACTCAGATTGATAAAGGTGTATTCATGTATCAAACTAAGTATGCTAGAGAGTTGTTGAAGAAATTTGGTATGGAAAATTCCAAAACAGTTGGTACCCCTATGGTTACTGGTGAGAAATTGACAAAGAAAGATGAATCAACTCCAGTAAATCCTACAAGGTAAAAATCTATGATTGGAGGTCTGTTATATTTGACACAAACTAGACCGGATATTATGAATGTTGTTTTTATTGTATGAAGATATTAGAGTCATCCTAGAGAGAATCATGAGAGTGCAGCGATAAGGATTTTCAGATATTTGCAAGGAACAACTAAATATGGTTTACAGTATCCTAAAAATGATGACTTTACACTATGTGCATATACATATGCTGATTGGGCTAGAGATGTTGATGACTGGAAGAGCACTTCTGGTGGAGATTTCTTTCTTGGAAAGAAACTTGTTTCATGGATCAGCAAGAAGTAGTCATGTACTTCTTTATCTACTGCTGAAGCTGAGTATGTTGCTGCTACATACTGTACACAAGTTCTATGGATGAAGCAAATGTTGAAGGATATAAGGGTAGACTGCAATGAATCGGTAGTTATTCATTGTGATAACTCTACTGCTATTGACATGTCAAAGAATCTGGTATTTTATTCTAAGAAAAAGCATATATCAATGAAGTATAACTTTTTTAAGGAGAAGGTGGATGCAAATGAAGTCAGATTGGTTTATGTGAACACTAAAGAGAAAATTGCAAATATCTTCACTAAACCTTTTCCTAAGGAATTATTTGAGTATTTTAGAGACACATTGGGGATCTCTACCCCTCCAGTAAAGAATTGAGTGATGCAGATAGGCATTAGTCTGGTATGCATTTATTAGAATTATTATTCATTCCAGATTGACGAGTTGGTGATACTACTCAGGGGGAGTAGTTGGTTGTATTGTTCAAAAGTTTAATGTTTTTTCTTTGATGTTTATGTCATATTTTTGGCATTGATGTCAAAGGGGGAGAGATATTCATGTGAAAAATAGAGCTTAACAGAGATATCAATCACAGGGGGAGTTTTGTCTTTGGTTCAAAACTTCATTTTTATATCATCTTGGGGAGATTGTTGGGTGGCTTCCATTGGGGAAGACTTGTTTGGCACTTCTTAGCACTTGGATTTTTCACATCTAGTGTTGCCATCAATGTCAAAGGGGCAGATTTTTGGCAATTCGGAGGAGTTTATTCTGTGTTACATTGATGTTTTTCATTGATGTCAACACTAGCTTATTTGGTTGTCTATCGGATTCTGGAAGAGTGGTTGGACTTTGATGATGATCAGGAGATTTGTCTTTGGTAAATTCTATTTGGTGGAATTGGTTTGGTTCAATTATTCATGTGGTTCAGATACTTGTCACATTTAGTTGGTTCGAGATAAGGTGATCTGGAAGCTATCATATGTTCTAGTAAGCCTTTTGGTTACTGGTAAGGGTTCTACCAACAAAGCTTTGTTGAATATATTTTGATGAATTCGATAAGTGATGTTGGTGCGGCTTCTAGAAAGTTATCAGGATGTTGATGGTTATTGTGTTTTTGTTCCAGTTGATTGGTGGTATTTTATTTGTCTTATGGAAACCTATTTTGGGTCCGGTCTTATTCTGCTAGGTTATGGACTGGTTTATGTAACGTGTTGGTGGATTCTCTCGATGCATTACTGATTGGATTTATTGTTTGGTTAATGTTGTTTTGATCTTAGGCCGACTTGGTTTATCATTGTTTTGTGGGTTTATGTAATGGATTTATTGTATCATCTTTTAGGTGGCCAACCTAATTATTTAGGTCCCAAGTTGGTATAAATATGATGTAAGATCTCTTTGTAGATCGTGGCATGTGGTATGGGATAAAGGATTATTTGTGTGTGAATAAATTTGTAATCATATGTAGAAGGTTTGGTCAATCATAGGTGATCAAATTGGGTTTGTGTAAGAGGTTTATTACCTCCGATATTGAGCTTAACCAGAACTATAATTAGGGACAAGAGATGTTATTCTTCCAGTTCATTCTTATTTTCAGATTGTAATCTAGATTTCTTTTGTAGTCATTGACCCTCCTTTGTGATGAGAAATGTTCTCTAGGTTGTTGGCCTTCCTGCATGTGCAGGCCCCTAATTGTAATCACATACTTATTGCAAAAGTATTATCTGACTGTGGATAGGCTTCCCACAGTGGTTTTTCCCTTTATCTGGTTTTCCACGTACAAATCTTGGTGTTATGTGTTGTGGATGCATGGTAATTGGTTTATCATTTATGTTTGTGCTTAATTGATATATCTGTTATTCCGGTATTTGGGTTATGCATTTCGGTAAATGGTTTTGTGTGCTTAAATTTTCATAATCTGTTAACAACTGATTCACCCCCCTCTCAATTGTTCATCGATTATCCTAACAATATCATGAGTTGAGAAGAAAACTCTTCAAGGGAAGGCATTATGTGGTATGCTCCAAGTGTTAGACACAATGTGCCGCTTAGAGGGGGGGTGAATAAGTGGTTTACAAACTTTTTCCTTTATCTACCCTATGTGTAAATATCGGTTATCATCCTATTACCTAGTGGGTCTACTGGTAAGATAAATCAAGACAATGCAATGCAAGCATACACAAGGGCACATCCCATAATACTAGTATATACAAGGAAAACCTAAGATGGAAAAAACCTTGGTGAGAAATAATGTTGGATTCTACTGCTCCAATCCATCCTCACAATGAAACACTTTGGTTACAACATTTAGGGCACCAACCAAAGAAGTACCACTCCTACAGTTTATGGGCACCAAGACAAATGAGCTACAACCCTTGTTGTTTATGGGCACCAACCCAAAGGAGATACAACCCCTACACTGAGCACCAACCCAGTGATCTTCAAACAATAATTATCAAATACAAAAGTAATAACCTTTTACAAGTGAATCTTGCAACCACTGCATACACTTCACCCTGCCGATATAACTCCTTGTCTGCTTTACCGGATCTTTCCTCTTCCTATCACTCTACCTCTCTATAGCTCTTTGTCTTATGTTCTCTGCTACACACTTATGTTGATGCCTTAACAAATCTGCCCTATTGGTTACCCCTTCTTTGTTTCTACTCTACTGGTTCACCTTTATCTCATCCACTTCTATCTTTCACTGTTGGTTCACTGCCTTTTCTTCTTCACCATTCAATTGGCATTCATGTTGAAATACTTCTTTACTTGTGGCCTTGACCTTACTGGTTAATACCCTCTCACTAGTTGTGTCTCCAACACACAGTTTATATGATCTTTGCTGAAGTCACTGAATGGTTGGCTCTTTGCTTCTATTTCACACTCAACACTTCAACATTCAGCATAGCATCATGATCTCTTGGTCTTTGGTCTGCATACATATATCCAAGTTTTCCCACCAAAACACAAATTCAAACACTGGCATGATTAGGATTTCTTCTTCGACCAACGAGCCATACCATATCCAAATATCCTCAAATCATGCCTCAGAGATGATTGTCTATACATCACTTCCAATATCGTGCCTTCTAGTGCACACCTTCCATCTTTAGCAGTCTGCATTCAATCTATTGGCTCATCTTTTGGTCAATCACCATAAATGGTTCAATGGTTTGCTTCACCTACTTTGATTTGTATCCAGACACCCTACATTGATCAGTGCACTCCATAGATTTGATATGATACATCTTGCCTCAAGTTGTAACCCCTCTACAACTTGACCCATAACAGTCATAGTCAACATTAAATTTTGACCAACTCTACAACAACCTCACCGTCACGACAATTTACTGACCTCTGCAAGATTGCCACTTCAACTCCATGTGGCATCCCTATCGGTATCAATCTCAGCTTAGACCTTTGTGTCGGTTCAGATACAATCACCAACCAAACACTCAACTCATGCACACCTACCAGATATCTAACCCTGTCGGTTCTCTAGTAACCTTGTTGGTATGTCTTCTCTTAGCACCTCTATCGACATCCACCTTATATCACGATGTCAAACCAACATGGTCACCGACTATTATCACACAACCGGTGTATGCTTCATACTATTGGCCCCTCTTTGCATACTAGTTAACCTTCTTGCCTTCTCCTTCCTTGTGCCAGTGGATCTTGTTAGCCCAGTCATCAATCATGTTGGTCTTCAGCAACAATCTTGGATGACACATCATGTGCATCTGTGGGAACACCACTTTCTATCTGCATACTGGTAACTTCATGTGTGCAACTGCAGAGCCTCATTTTCATTTGACTGGTTCTCTTCTCAACCAGTTTGCCAAGGAGGCAAACACACCATCTTAACTCTTCATTTCCTGCCTTGGTAGCACAACATGTATTCTCATGTTGAACTAGTGTACATCTCTGAACATATCCTATGGAGGCTTCCTCATCTTCTACATTAGTCATCCGGTCTATGCATCCAATCACCTGCCTCTACTTACTCAGATTGTCTTATCCCAGAGAGTCATAATGTGTGTCAAGTAAACTGGGATAAGCAAGGCATTACCACTAACTGGTGGGAAGGGATCTATGTCACCTACTGGAATTAATGTGACACCCCTGAGGAGTAGATGCATCTTCAACTTGACATATGAGTGGGTAGTTTTCCCATATGCCAATCTTGCTTACTGAAGCAGCACATACTCCATCACTCTTCTCTTCATTCATTGGGAATCTTGTTGTATAACATCCAACACTTATCGGTGGACTGCACATGCTTCACCTTCGGTGTTGGTGTGATTTCTGTAACATTCCAGTTGGCAGCCACTCAAAGCCAACACATTACTTATCGATCATCATACCATACCAGTCTCCAATGCATGTCAACAACACATGCCAACACTAACTTGTGTACCGGTGACCTGCAATACTTGAGTGACATCAATGTCACCAATACACTTCAATCTCACACACTGGTTATGAAATACCGGTTGATATCAATGACAACAGAATGCCAACAATCTCCCCATTTGGCATTGATGTCAACACATGCGATATCTGGTATACTACAGATTCTTTCTCCCCCTTTGAAAATAATGGCAAAGGATCTTGATATTTGGTAAACTGAAAGCTCTCTCTTCCCTTTATGTACTAGTTGCATGTTCCCTTTTTACCACTAGGCTCTACAACCTCTCGACTAGTAACACTTGAACCAAAGAGATGACACCAATCTATTTGACATATTCTCCCCTATGCAGGTAACTCACATCTTGTTCACATCTTCCTGTATATCGGTCCACGATATAACAACAATGATACTTGATTTCCTCATGTGTCAAGGGTATTGGGTACTAGTCATAAGATATGACTGTGAACTCCCCTTGAATCACAGCCCTCTGGTTTTCATTTTCTATCAAGTCCTAAACCGGTACCCCAAACTGCACTTTGTACCAATGGAAGTGAGCATCTATACATGTTGATGGTCTTTCACTTCCATGACATCCATCCCATCTTTGTGACATAAACATACTTGTCCACAATGCCAAGTCACATTGACTCCATGTCAACACTCACACCGGTTGACATAATAATGTCTCATACACATGGGATCGGCAACTGGTTCAATGAATTATCATTTAGGACAACTTGTGATTTCATCAGAGACATAAACTCATCTGTCCAAGCCACCAGAGCCACTACAAAACAGCTGTAATATATTGGTCCACATATTCTTCAATACCTGTAATTGTCCCTACCGATAACATACTCCACCTACTAGTTTGTTGTACCAATTCAATATCTCTACCAATATACTTTTTCCATTGACTCTCCTTCCGGTGTTAAATCCCACTTTGACACTTGCAACAGTGATCCATCTCACCCATGTGAATGTGTAGCCAAGATATCAATTGCACCAATTCTTTCATCCCAGCTCCTTCATCATGTTGGTGACTGCCCATCCTTTTTGTTGTCCTTCTTATCATTTGGGGATGAATGATCTGATCAACACATAGCTCCCCCTAAGGATGTATATCTGCTTTAATCTTTAGGACATATCACCTGTGCATTGAGTGTATAGTGTTGGTCCATGGTAATGTTCTCTTCCTTCTTCCTCCATACCTACTTGGACTCCCTCCTCTTCTCATTTGTAGCCTTTGGAGCAGGTCTCATCTTCTTCTGCTGATAGGTCTTTGCATTACTAGATTCTGCATTATGACAGGATACATTTCCATAGAAGCATATTGCACTCATCCCAACTGGATAATTGGAAGACCTTCTATCAGACCGGTTTGATCTTCTTCTCAGTGTCATGTCATTGTAGCACGCTACCAATTTCAACTAACTTCTTGATCTTGCAGGAGCATCTCCCCTTTGGGCATAGTTTTTATGGCGACTGCCATGTGCATGAAACATCTTCTTCCTACACTCATTACTTCTATGGCCAGATCAATTGTAGTTATAATATATATAATTTACATTTCTTGAGGCAACAAATGGACTCTGGTTAGCATAACCGGGAGTGGGCTTATGCATGTTTCTACATTCTGATGTTCTATACCCAAATGCATTACATCTTCTACAAAGTGAATCACTATTCCTAGGAAGAACACCTTTTCTATTCCTAGACATCTTTTTGCATTCCTATGTCCTATGGCCATATCCTTTACAAGCAAAACAGTAACCGGAGAATCGAGACATATTACTTACAAATTCGTTTTTCCAAACATGATGTGTTCTAACCGGTTTGGCTTCTCCACTTCTACTTCTTTGGGGTGTTGCATCTCTTTGTCTTCCATCGGTGGGGATTCTCTTAGGCTTCTTTCTTGCATTCTTGTTTTCAGCAAACATATCTTCTCTCAGCTTCCTTTTTCCTTTAGGATCTACATTATTTCTTCTTGTTGCGTTGGTCTTCATTTTTAGCCTCAAGTCCTCACCGATTGTAGCTAGGTCAACCTTCTTTCTTGGTGCACTTCGTACTGTGAAGGTCTGACCCTTGTTATCTCCATTAGAGGAGACAAATTGAATGTCCTTGTGAGAGACATCCTCACTTGTGGAGCATTCACCGGAAGCATATCCTAATCCTCCAGTATCCTTGGTGTGTTTTTGTTTACTCAATATTTTGTCCAAGGCCTCAGTGTTGCCATCATACTAGATCCTTACATTGAGCTCATTTTGACACTTCTCAAGGTCTTTCCTGATTGTCTCCATTTCTCCTTTTAGGTCTTGACATTCTTTGTCCTTTGTCTCCCCTTCTAGCTAGAGTTCCTCACATCTTCTCTCTTTAGCATCAAATATTGATTTCAATTCACCAGTCAATCCTTTTGCCTCATCTAGTTGAGATGTCAATATGCAGATATTATTATTTGATTCTTCAAGGCATATTCTCAACCGACTGCATTCTTCATGAACTGAATCTTTGTGTCTCTTAAATTCATTTCTAACATTTTGCAGCTCTTCTAGTACACTTACCAGATCACATTCAAGATCAACTTTGGCTTCATATTCATCATCACTCCCAAACATATCTTGTTAGTAAGAGTGATCTGCATGATTACTCTCTGATGTGTGTCTCTCATCTTCTGATTCTTGAGCCATAAAGAGGTGAGTTTCCTCTTCATCATTGTTGTTGTTGCTAATAGATTTACCTTCATCATCTAGAGACACATGTGCTTTATTCCTTTTCTTGTTTCCACAAACCAGTTTTGTAGAGCAAGAACCATTGCCATAAAGTTTCTTCAATCTGTCCCATAGGATTTTAATAGATTTGCATCTATCCACTTGTAATGAGACATCACCGGATAGCCCACTAAGTATGGCCTTCATTGCTACTTCATTGCACTGGTTTCTTCTTTTTGCATCTGAATTGGTGGGAGGATAGACTTTACTAGGGAAACCATTAACAACAGACATCCAGACATCATACCCTAGAGAGGACAAATGAACTTTCATTCTATAACTCCAAATGGAATAATTTGAACCATCAAAAACTGGAGTAGGGATTGACACTAAATAAACCATTGTGTCCATAAGCCAAAATCTACCCAAGTTGGAGAAAGCTCATCTGACTGGGAACCTATGCTCTGATACCAATTGTTAGGCACAATGTGCCACTGAGAGGGGGGGTGAATTAGTGGTTTACAAAATTTTCCCTTTATCTACCCTATGTGTGAATACCGATTATCATCCTATTACCTAGTGGGTCTACTGGTAAGATAAATCAAGACAATGCAATGCAAGCATACACAAGGGTGCATCCTATAACACCGGTATATAGGAGGAAAACCCAAGATGGAAAAAACCTCAGTGAGAAATGTTGTTGGAGTCTACTACTCCAATCCAACCTCACAATGAAACACTTCGGTTACAACATTTAGGGCACCAACCCAAGGAGTACCACTCCTGCAGTTTATGGGCACCAACCCAAAGGAGCTACAACCCCTGTTGTTTATGGGCACCAACCCAAAGGAGATACAACCCCTACACCGAGAACCAACCCAATGATCTTCAAAGAATCATTATCAAATACAAAAGTAATAACCTAGTACAAGTGAATCTTGCAACCACTACATACACTTCACCCTGTCAGTATAAATCCTTGTCTTCTTTACCATATCTTTGATGTTCCTACCACTCTGCCTCTCTATAGCTATATGTCTTCTATTCTCTTCTACACACTTATGTTGTTGCCTTATCGGTTCTACCCTACCAGTTACCCCTTCTCTATTTTTGTTTTGTTGGTTCGTCGTTATCTCGTCCACTTCTATCTTTCAATGTCAGTTCACTGCCTTTTCTTCTTCACCATTCAACTAGCATTCATGCTAAAATACTTATTTACTTGTGGCCTTGACCTTACCGATTAATACCCTCTCACCAGTTGCATCTCCAACACACAGTTTATATGATCTTCGATGAAGTCACTGAATGGTTGGCTCTTTGCTTCTCTTTCACACTCCACACTTCAACATTTGACATACAACATCATGATTTCCTGGTCTTTGGTCTTGTTGGATCTCAAATCAATAGATTGGATAGGTTCTAAGGAAATGCCAGCTCCTATGATCAAAACCTCCAACTGACTTGGCCAACTTATAGAGTGAACCTATTTGGTTACTAACTCCCTCACTTTAGGCTCTACAAGACCTAGGCGGGTATACCTATTCACTAGTCACGTTTGATGACTGATGCCTTCTATAGCAAATTGAGTATCTTGATCTAAATTTTTTCCTATCTAAAAATGGCATAGGTTCCTAGGATAGGTGGCTTTTAGATGAGTTCAAGATTGTTGTTGTGAAAGCTATTCGATCTTTGTACTTGAAATTAATATGTATACACTACTACTAATTGATTCTATATATCTCACTCAACTATTCCTATTTCTTTAAAGTAAAGGTAATTGATATGGTAAAAAGTTTTTGTGAATTATCAATGCCTCTCCTCTTGTTTGGGCCACAGAGTTTATTACTTAGGCAGGACTTAATGTATGTTTCTATGAGACAATTTTTTAAATCACCCCCAAGTAGATCTATCAGTTACCTTTCCTCTAAAAGATCTTTTTTAATAGTCTTATGCTATAATTTGCTCGAATGAATTTAACCCTTACTTTAAGAGACCATTCAAGGAAGACTTACAAGGAACAGTTACAATCCACAAGTAGGCCTTTTATTCAAATTAATAGCAACAGGAAAATAAACTTCACTAGGAAGATACAAGCAACCTTATCTTCTATGAGACAATATCACAGAACAACTGCCAATTGAAATAAACAACTCACAACACATATGTAAAGGAAAAAAAAAATTGATTAAATTGATAGAGTTTTGAAAGTTACAAAGAACTACCAGAGTATAATGTACATCTGTTTCTTGATTCTCCTTTTTTTTTCTCCTCTCTAATGTTACATATATATATTACATTTTAGAGTTGTAACCCTTCACTTTTTTCAGTACAAATTTACATTTAATTAACTATGATTAAAATATTTAATTTTAATCACTTTAATCTTCACATTTCAAAATAACAACACTCTTCATGCGCTAGCAATCTTCGTGCTCCAAGATTTGGATACTTCTTTAATCACTCTTTAATTCATATTTTTTGTGAATAATACTTTATGACTAAAGTATTTCATAATACATTAATCTTTGGTAATGACTATCACTCCTCTTCGGCCAACATCTTTACATTTGTATTCTTATATTTACTCATATGGCATTTATGTAAAATTTCCTCACCTATGAATAAAACTTTCTACCATCCATTCTTTTTGTGGAAGTGTACAAGTAAAAATTAAATCCCCTTTAACTTTGCATTTTACTCTTATAAGTGAAACAAGACCCTTTGATAAAATATTTCCCTCATATTCTTTCACTTGTAATTATGAACTTATTTCACTCACCACATTTTTTATTCGTTAAAAATAATGCTTTTACTTAATGTTGGCCTTCATAATCTCATTGAATCATCTCACCAATTTAGAGGTTAATTGTGCCAAATATTCCAGAAGACATCTTTACCTAGGAGAACATAATTCTTCTTTCGTTAGGGTAATTTATTGTGAAGATTTCACCTTCCCATATTTAGTTTTTACTTAACTTGTCAAACTAATTAAAGATGATTCATTATTATTTCCCTTCAATTCTTGTAAAATGTTGAAGCAAATACCTTGGGTAGAATAATTATATCCTTCTCAAATATTTGAAAACTATTACCTCTTCCATCTTTAATATTTTTGTCCACCTTCAATTGAGAGATTTTATCAAATTATTATTTGATAATTTTTTCTACTGAAAACTAGTTTTGATAAAATGTCATAACTTTTTCATTTCTTGACAAAATCAAGAATTTCAAAATGTTCTAGAAAGCTGGTGTCAAGGAGCAACTAACCAAGAAAACCATTTTGACAAATTTATCTTCATGAATGAGCAGATTTGATCACAATATGACGGGTTTCTATGTTATGTTTTTTTTTAAACCTGCAACATTATTTCATTGTAACATACCATTTTGGAGAAGCTATTTTTTGTTATGCAGGTTAGTCTTGTTTTGCCGATAACACAATTGAGAAAACTCTTCTCTTTGTGCGGTCTGCCACTTTGGCTCATATTAACCAACTTAATGGTTTTTCATTTTACCATCACATATATAGTTTATATATAAAAGATCATTTCTTATAATGCTCCATAATGATTAATTTAAATCATTTTTGATTGATTTAAATTTTGATTTCTCTTGAGTGTTATTCCTCTTCAAACATATAATATATCCATTTGAAATACTATTATTGGAATTCAAATAACAAGCTATTATGGGTTTGCACAGATGAAAGTTGACCCCCTTTTAAAACTATAAGTTGGGCTCTACTCTTATGGGAGCCGCATTTATCCCCACATATAGTAAACATTTGGTTTCAATAATATTAAATATATTAATTTGAATTATCAACTTTCATAAAGAAGATGTCTTTCATTAATGAACTTGTAATAGTACTAACCTTATCTGATGATCAAATAAACCATTCTTCTCAAACCAACGCTCAATACCTTACTCTGACTTATTTTGCCAAATAATTCATTTGAACGAGTGACAAGAACAATTCAGAGTAAATTTATGGTCATGAACTGATTAAACATTATCAAATTGTGCACTTTGACATTTTGTAAAACGTGTCCAATCATGATTTTTGCATCAAGAATCAATGTTGAAAACTATCCAAATCATACCATGAGGTCACGAAAGTTGGCAATCATGTAGACACTTAACCAAAGATTAAAATGCAATTGACAACTCTGATAAATTCCTTCTGAGGTGAAAGATATTAATTTCCAAAGTAGGCTCCGCAGTTGATTTTCACTTTGTACAAGTTTTATATTTGCATAAATTGCATTTGGTTTAAGCTTAGAAAAAATATCAAATGGATTGTTAGAGCTCCAAAACTTGTAGAGTGGTTCATAATGGTATGGAGAATTGCAGGGAACAACTAGTTCGATATTGGGATCGCTAGATTGCAAAATATGAACTCAAACAAAGGGCCACTTGTAATTATTTTAATGAAGAAATGAAATAAATTGCAAATGATATGGGTGTAGGAAAAATAGCAAATTAGGTAGTGAGGGTCTGCAAATTTGTATAGGAATACTTTTTTGATAGGGGAATTGATTGGGAAAACAAATTAGTATGAAGACTCATGAAAGATATTAATCCTTGAAAATGGCTACTCGAAATGGTTGTGTGACTCCAACTGGTGTGGACCATAAATTTTGTTGTTTGAGATAGGTATTAAATTTGATAGTGGGGAGCTCAATATGGATAATCATGCTTATTGATAAGTGGTAAACCTAACTACAAGGTCAAATTTCTTACCAA
The DNA here is from genome assembly GCF_030272615.1 of Cryptomeria japonica. Classification (NCBI taxonomy): domain Eukaryota; kingdom Viridiplantae; phylum Streptophyta; class Pinopsida; order Cupressales; family Cupressaceae; genus Cryptomeria; species Cryptomeria japonica. The sequence goes on from NC_081405.1 coordinate 374,578,991, forward strand.
TATCAAGATCTATGAGTGCATTTTTAGGGGTGTCCATTGCATTATCTCATTGAGGGGACCCTAAATTTTGCCAAAATTTAGGGTTCTAACAGGTCTGCATACATATATCCAGGTTTTCCCGCCAAAACACAAATTGAAACACTTGCGCGATTAGGGTTTCTTCTTCGACCAACGATCCATACCATATCCAATCAAATCTCCTCAAATCATGTCTCAGAGATGATTGCCTATACATCACTGCCAACATCATGCCTTCCAGTGCACACCTTTCATATTTAGCAATCTACATTCAATCTATCGGCTCATCTTTTGGCCAATCACCATAAATGGTTCAATGGTTTGCTTCACCTACTTCAATCTATATCCAGACATCCTGCATCGATCAGTGCACTCCATAGATCCGATCTGATACAACATACCTTGAGTCACAACCCCTCTGCAACTTGGCCCATAACAGTCACAATCAATATTAAATGTCGACCAACTCTGCAACAACCTCACCATCATGACACTTCACCGACCCCTGCAAGCTTTCCACTTCAACTGAACGTGGCATCCCTGTCGATATCCATCTCAGCTTAGACCTTTGTGTCAATTTAGAAAGGATCACCAACCAAACACTCAACTGGTGCACACCTACTAGACATCGATCCCTACCAATTCTCTAGTAACCCTGCTGGTATGTCTTCTCTTAGCACCTTTGTCAACATCCACCTTAGTTCACTATGTCGAACCAACATGGTCACTGACCAAAATCACACAACTGGTGTATGCTTCATACTATCGGTCCCTCTTTGCCTACCAGTTAACCTTCTTGCCTTCTCCTTCCTTGTGTCGGTGGATCTTGTTAGCCCGGTAATCAATCATGTTGGTCTTCAGTAGTAATCTCGGATGACACATCATTTGCATCTGTGGGAACACCACTTTCCATTTGCATACCGATAACTCCATGTGTGCAACTGCAGAGCCTCATTCTCATTTGACTGGTTCTCTTCTCAACCGGTTTGCCAAGGAGGCAAACTCACCATCTTAACTCTTCCTTTTCTACCTTGGTAGCACAACATGTCTTCTCATGCTAAACCGGTGCGCATATCTGAACATATCCTATGGAGGCTTCCTCATCTTCCTCATCACCTGCCTCTGCTTACTCAGACTGTCTTATCTTAGAGATTCATGATGTGTGTCAAGTAAACTATGATAAGCAAGGCATTACCACTAACTGGTGGGAAGGGATCTATGTCACCTGCTGGTATTAATGTGATATCCCTGAGGAGTAGATGCATCTTCAACTTGACATATGACCAGGTAGATTTCCCATATGCCAACCTTGCTTACTAAAGAAACACATATTATATCACTCTTCTCTTCATCTGGTGGGAGTCCTATTGTATAACATCCAACACTTATCGATGGACTGCACATGCTTCACCTCCGGTGTTGGTGTGATTCCTGTAGCATTCTAGTTGGCAGCCACTCAAATCCAACACATTACTTATCGATCATCATACCATACTGATCTCCAATGCATGTCAACAATGCATGTCAACAATGCATGCCAACACTGACTTGTGTATCGGTAACCTACAATACTTGACCAACATCAATATCGCCAATACACTTCAATCTCCCACACCGGTTATGCAATATCGGTTGACATCAATGACAACACAATGCCAACACCAAGTGCATCTTTGGTGACGTAAAAGGTAGAAATAAAAATTGAATGATTGGGATCAATCTTGGAAAGGATAGAGAGAATCAACTAAGATTCATTTTGAATATCACACTAATTAAAATGTAATCTAAGAGACTTGATTTTGGTGAATAATTCTTGGATGTTGTCAAAATATATAGGATTCAAGCCAATAATCTCATTCTCCAATTCAAATTCCCTTAATGCATCTTGCATCCAAAATAAGGACTCTAATGGAGTCTAGATATAAAAGAGTGAGGTGCAAGACATGAAAGTGAAGATTTGGATACATGGACATGCACAATGTCCCAAAATTATCATCCCACCTATTGAACCACTTTCTCTTCTCATCAATAGTTATAGGCTCAACTTTTGTACCCATGGTCACTCTGTATAACCCATGTTTATTTATGTGAATCTACATTTGTTTTATCCAACCATAGTAGTTGAATGGAATGAGGGGATAAATATTATGTGGATCCATGATATATTATTATAAAAATTACAAAAATGGATTGACACCTGACAATATAAATCCTCTCAATGCCAAACAAAATCACTTGAATCATAAAAAATTAAATAATTTGCATGCATTCTAAGAAAGAAACCTAAAAGGTCAATATTGAGATCTTTGAGTACTTGATTAATATGTAAAAACAGGACCTGATATCTAGATAGATGACTCCACCAACTTTTCAATGATATCTGATTTTCAAAAAATGGAGTTTGGTTGTGCAAGATATGGCCTCTGAAGCACAAAATTGAAGTCTAATTTTGGATGTCCGGTACAAAAATATTAGAGAATAATCTAACAAACTAACCTAAACCACTATATTGGTGTAGGAAATAGTTTTCCAATGATATCTCATTTGCATAATTACAAGCATGTATGACCAAGTTATGGTCAAAAAACTAGCTGCATGTCAATTAGGGTTTGAAAGCTAGAAGAGGTTTGCATGTGCAACTTGTACGCTAATGTCTGCATGACATTGTGATAACATTAGTAAAAAAAAAATTAATATTCCTAGTTGTTGGACAAAAATCCTCCCTAATGCCTAAAAAATTCATTCCAAAATGCTCTATATTGCCATAATTTCTTAGCACTAAATTTAGTTGGACGGGCTAAATTTAGTAAAGCACCAAAATAAAGGAGGTCCAATAAAAAAAGTTGCAAAAGGTTTTTTTTAGGGATAACAAAGATATTGAAGATTGGTACAATTTTTACCAAATAAAATTGCCCTTTTTGAATTAAAAAATTCACCCTTCCTTGTTCAACTTTTTGCAAAATATTTTATATAAAATTTTTCACAAAAAATTAAAATTTTGCAAAAAATCAATTGACCAATGGAATTTTTTTGTCAGACCTTTGATGAAGGGATGCATCTGGAAGTCATATGGGGTCATACAAATATGTATGGAATTATGTATGAATTGATCAGGGGTTAAAAAAAATTCAACTATTTCATTTTTGCAATTTGATAGGTAATTTTAGGGTTTTTGGGCCTTGTGAGCTTGATGGTGACCTTTGTTTCGCTCTAGACTGCCAAAAAAATTTTGACCCTCAAATTTTTCCTTGATTTTGTGCTCTTATCCAAATTAACCCAAAACTTCAACTACTCAATTTTTGATGAAATGACAGTCAATCTTAGGGTTTTGGGACACTTTGAATGTGATGGCAACCTCCATTTTAGGCCAATGTGCACAAAAAAGTCTCTCAAGGTTGGATCCCTCAAGCTTGTGAATAGGAACTTGATAGATGTGATGCTTTGATACCTTGTAGAAGTTAATGATACAACCACAAGAACCATAAATCATTTGCAACCAAAACACCTATCACACAAAAGAGATCAAGCAAAGATAATATGCTCCATAATAAACTAAGAATTTTCTATTGATTGCACAAAATAATATTGTAGATACATTATAATGAATGGATCAATCCTTATAAAAGGATGAATAAAACCCTAGATGCAAAATCCTAATGCAAGTTTAAATTAGCTAGTGTCAAGTGTCACGATTATAATGAATGAGACAACTTAAGCTATTATTAGCCTAATTAAATAAAAAGAAAAAACGCCTAAGTTTAGCTTAAATGAATAAGTAATTAAAGTATCTAATTAATTTTTAATTAGATAAAGTTTCCTAATTACTCCAACAAAGATTTCCAAAACTTCTGTTGAATATGTTTAGAAGAATCACTCTGAAGACCAAATAATTGGAGACAAAATTGAAGGAGTGCAAACTAGAAGAAGAGTTGCAAAGATAAATGAACAAGTGATTTTTTGTTTATTATCCAAGATATAACCAAGAACTTTCAATGATTCCAACAAGGATGAAGGTTGGATACAATCAATGGAAAAATAACTAATTCAGATTGAGAAAAATCAGACTTAGGAATTGGTTCCAAGGCTTGTTGAAAAAAATATGAAAGGAACAAAATGGGCGTTTAGAAACAAACCAAATGAAAATGGAGAAATAATGAGAAACAAAGAAAGGTTTGTGTGTGAATTTACTCTCAAGTGGAAGGAACTAATTTTGAAGAAACTTTTTCTTTGGTGGCAAGAATGGAAGCAATCAAAAAAATTCTTGTCTTTTTTGTTCACAAGAAATTCAAAGTATGTTAGATGGATGTTAAATCTACTTTCTTGAATGATGATTTATAATAAGTCTATATTGAGAAACGTAATGGATTTTATGTAACAAAAGACCCAAACATGGTATGCGGACTTAAAAAGGTATTATATGGACTCAAACAAGCTCCTAGGGCTTGGTATGCAAAACTAGACAAGTACTCACACTAGTAAGGATTCAAGAAAGGTATCACAAATATAAATCTCTATATAAAAATTGGGGATTAAATAATTATAATTGATGTTGTATATGTTAATGGTATAATATTTGGTGGAGATGATGCAATAAGTAAGAAATTTTCTAAAGAAATACATAATGAATATGAGTTGTCTATGATAGGTGAGTTATCATTCTTCCTTGGACTTCAAATTTCTTAGTTAAATTATGGTATCTTTATCTCTCAAGATAAATATGTTAAGGAGATGTTGAAGAAGTTTTGTATGCAAGACTGCAAACTAGTGAGTGCTCCTATGGCAACAAGTTGTCATTTGAGCAAAGATGACGAGTCACCTCATGTTGATCAAACTCAGTACAAATCTATGATTGAGGGCCTACTATACCTCACTTCATATAGACCTAACATTATGCATGTGGTATGTTTGGTTGCAAGATTTCAAGATAATTTTAAAGAAACTCATATAAAGGTAGTCAAAAGAATCTTTAGATATTTGAAAAACACTCCAGACTATGGACTATGATATCAAAAGGGTAATGACTTTGGCTTAAGTTCTTATATTGGTGTTGATTGGGTTGGCAGTATTGGTGATAGGAGAACCACAAGCAGTGAAGCCTTATTTTTGGAAAATAGATTAGTCTCATGTTTCTAATAAAAAGTAGGACTCAATGTCCCTATCAATAGAAGAATTAGACTATATAACATTAGCATCTTGCTACACCCATGTGCTATGGATGAAGTACACCTTGAAGTATATTAAGGTAACATATGATGAGCTCATTCCTATTCCATATGACAATATAAGCACCATCAATATTTCAAAGAATCTAGTTATGTATTCTAGAACCAAGAACATATCTATCCGGTATCAATTTCTAAGTGAGAGAGTTAAAAATCAAGAGGTAAAAATGGAATATGTACCCACAAAGGATCATGTTGCTAACATATTTATAAAATCTCTTTCAAAGGATACATTTGAGTACCTCATATTGAAGTTAGGGGCTATTTCCCCTCCTTCTATCTAGATGCATAGATGGTGCATTGGTCTAGGTATATCAATTCAAGACATCTTTTTCTTGGACTAATGAGGGGTACCTCTCAGGGGGAGTAGGTAGTGGGTTAATGTTGATAGGGGGATCATGTATAAAATTATAGATTGTGATGAATACCCCTTACCCTTTGCCCTTGGTGTAAAATGGGGTGAGTAAATGGAGTATCTGGTATGTGTTTCTATCAATGAAAAATCAAGCGATTGTTGCAGATATGGTAACAATGTGTTGTCATTGATATCAACCCATGATACACTTGTATGACAAAATTAAAGAGTTTGCATTTATGGTGACAATGTGTTGTTCCTAATGAAGAGTTGAGTTGAAGAGTTAAAATGTTGTGGTATATCATTTCTTTTGATGTTCAAGGTTGGATGTCAAATGTGTTGATTTGAAGTTCATGGTTGTATATCAAATATGCTCTAGGTTTTTGATTAAGGTAAAAACAGGTTTTGAAGGGGCCCCAAAACCCTTTACAATAGAGCCTTATGAGATAAAAGCATTTAAGAGACCAAAAGGAACTAACATGAGAAAACCCAGCAAAACAACCAGAAAAGACCAGCTAAAAAGCCCCAAAAACCTAGCGAGACCAAACAAAGCACAAAAAAGGAACTAGTTTATGTTTTTCAGGGCATTAGCCAAGTTGCTGCTAATCCCATGCAGATCTTTGATATTATCCCTAATATTAGGGATTTCTTTAGCAGATGGCGTAGCTGCTTTCTTCACACTCACCCTAGTTCTCTTAGCTGCTCCACCAGGCATAGCCTCCCCACTTCCAGTCTCGATATCATCATCAATGTCAAGGTCCACCACCAATTTGGGAGAGCTGGAACTTTCAAGGATCTTAGAAATATACTCTAGTTTCTTTGTAACAGTAGACAAGATAATCGAGATCATTCCCAACAGGTTTTTCATTGCCTCTTTACCTTCTTCCAGATAGTCAATCTGAGCTACCATCTATTTGGCTTTTTCCTCCATGTCCTGCTTCCATTGCTTCTGGGTCTATTCATCTTCCTTCCTTTTCTCATCCATCTACTTCCCATTTTTTTCCAAATCCTTCACCACTTCATAAGTCCATCTATCAAACCCCAATCTAGCATCGGTAAGGTTTTTGAGGTTATCCAGGAATAACCCTTCTCCAGCATGCTCCTTACCCTTACCCAGATTATCCTTAGCCATTTCCTTCTCAGGTTCCTTATTGTTCTCCATCCCAAAATCAGTTTCTTTTTCCTCACTAACCTTATCATCCTTCTCCACCATAGGATGGTTGTTGTCATTGCCTAAGCTAGCACTGTGAATTGGACTATCTTGGTCGGGCACGTCCTCAGCTTCATCTTCCTTTGCCCCCACGTCCTCATCTTTCCAACTTTCCTCACCTCTCGACTCATCTATTTCCATTTCACTGCCCTCTTTTCTAGTTTCCTCTGTGTCATTCTTGTCATCTTGGGTTTTCATCCCAGTGGCACTCTTACTTTTTTTTCTCTGAATTGACTCTTCCTGGCTAGGTCTGCCTTCCTCCAGTTTTCTCTTGCCTTTCCCTGGAGAAGCTGACAACCTCTTGTTTTCCTGAATGGCAAGGATTTTGCAGTGCTCATAAATGAGTTGAATGAGGCCATAGTGAAGCACCGAGTTTGAGGGATTCTTGCTATGTTTGTTGACGGACCTCGACAAAGACCTGAAAAGATAGTAGGGCAGGGAAACCCTTTTTTCATGCCTGAAGTGGTTTAGTAGCACAAAGTGGTATGTATGGGCCCTAGTAAACCACCCCTCAATAGTTATGTATTCTATGATTGCATTCAACACCCAGCCCCAAATTTTCTTGATGTTAGAGGCACCATAATAACCCCCTGTGGCTTTACCAATTTTAGCCCTCTCCTTTTCCTTACGCAGGAAGAGTTTAACCGCATTATTGGAAACTTTAAGATCTCTAAAAAAATTGAGCCTTGAGTGGGGCATACCTGATACAGTCGCAATGAGGCTCGCATCCAAATTGAACCTCACACCATAGATTTTAAAAGACCCGTTACTCCAATTTTCAGTTATTTTGGAAACTGCGAGATTGACCCTACCTTTATCGTAATCAACCAGCTTCTCCATAAAATTTGTCAGGAACCCTTTTTCCAGCTTCTTCCAAACTTTTGGCATTTCCTTCCATCTAGAAATGTTGTCTGGTTCCTCCCTTCTGAGATCCCCTCCCATATCCAGTTTCAGAATGTCACCTCTATTCTTTTGCGAGCTCAAAGCTTTCTTCCCGTTGTCTCTCAAAATTTTGAAAATGATAACCCACAAAGTGTGCGGATTGTTAATATCTTTGATTGTAATTTTGCCAGTTTGCCATGTAATCATCACCTTTCTATAAATGCATAAATTACTCATTTCAACTATCATGATTATGCGGTCCTTCTTTCCCCATGAATCTATCCTTTCTTAGAAGATCTTTAATACTAAGATTAATATTATCTTCCCCATGCCAAATGGTTTGAGCTTTGGAGTTAACGCCTAGGTTCGCCAAGCCATCCGCAACCAAATTTTTTTCCCTAAAGGCATGTTCAATTATGATAACTTTAAAACTAGCAATAATTTCTCTTGCTTTCAGAATTATGTTTTCAATAGACCACAATGGCTTGGTTTCCCCCTTCAAGCACTTGATAATATTTAGTGATTCTCCCTCTAGCCATAAGTTGTCATGATTTAGGTTCTTAGCAATAATCAGAGTGTTGAGAGTAGCTGAAGCTTCAACATAATGACTGGTTTGGCTACCCAGAGGGCTAGCAACCACCACTAGGCAACTTCCAGCAAAATTTTTGACTATGTCCCCATAACCAACTTTACCCGGATTCCCCTTCAACGCCCCATCAAAGTTGGCCTTTATCCATCCTTGAAGAGGAAAGCACCACACCAGACCTTCCCTACCCTTCTCCTTACTGGATTTGGTTGTAGAAAGGTTCCACCTATCATTAAAGTCTTCTTTAGCTGCTAGACCATGATCAATACCATTGAGACATTCAAATATACTTCTGTATATTTTATCCACCACAACTTCAGGATTAGCAATTTTATCCCTAAAAGTCCTATTATTGAGCTCCTTCCCCCCATAACCAGCTTTACCCGAATTCCCCTTCAACGCCCCATCAAAGTTGGCCTTTATCCATCCTTGAAGAGGAAAGCACCACACCAGACCTTCCCTACCCTTCTCCTTACTGGATTTGGTTGTAGAAAGGTTCCACCTATCATTAAAGTCTTCTTTAGCTGCTAGACCATGATCGATACCATTGAGACATTCAAATATACTTCTGTATATTTTATCCACCACAACTTCAGGATTAGCAATTTTATCCCTAAAAGTCCTATTATTGAGCTCCTTCCAGATGTTCCAAGTAACATTAGGGAAAGTAAGTTTCCAAATCTCCACAATCTTAGGGTTGGGGTTAGGACAGTACCATTGCTGCCAAGACTCCCCTAGAGAGTTCAGAAAAATCTAGCTCAACTTCCACCTACTAAAAATAATTTTCCAAATTTCTTGGTTGAAAGTACACTGGTGGAGAATATGGCAAGCTGACTCTTCTTCCCTACAACAAAGAGAACACCAGTTAGAAAAAACAAATCCACACTTTTGGAGGTTGTCCAAAGTCAACACCTTATTTTGGATAAAGATCCAAAAAAAGATATTAACTTTAGGAATTAACTTCTTATTCCATACTTTAGCCCAAATAGGAATAACTTCCATAACATTATTGTGGATAGCCACAACTAAAGACATAATAGTTCCCATCCGAGGTTTCCCTCCAAATCAAACTATCCTCTTTGTTGTCCCTAAAAATTTTAGAAGAAAGCAAGATATCAAGAAACTTTAAACCCGGACAATGCTAGCTGAACTCAATCCAATTCCCATTTCTCTAGAAGTCTCTAACCAAACCCCCATACCTATTTTTGAACCAATCTTTCCAATCATATAGGATTGGAATTTTCTCCAAAGTTTTTTCCATAAGCCATCTGTCTTCCCAAAATCTAATATTTCTACCATTCCCTAATTTCCACATTTTGCCAGCAACAGCCCAACTTTTAGCCAATTGGACTGTATTCTGAATTGCAGAGCCTTCAACTATAAAAGATTTATCCAGAAATTCTTCCTTAGAAGGTTGCATATGAAGATATTTCTTTCTCCAAATTAAATTCCACTCTCTTTCCTCCCCTTTCAATCTCCAGAATTGTTTTGCTAATAAGACATTATTCATAGAGCTTATATTCCTTAAACCCAACCCCCTAGAGGCCTTGGGAGATAGATTTTATTTCAAGATATAAGGGGAATTTTATTCTTGTCTTCCACTCCCGACCAAAGAAACTTTTTTTGGATTCTTTCAATTGCCTCTGCAAACTTTCTAGGGATTTTAAATAGGCTAAGAGCATAAATAGGTAGGTTTTGGAGAGTAGCATTAAGCAACGTAACCTTGCCAGCTTGACTAAGGATAGCCCCTTTCCAACCTGCCAGTTTAGAGTTGAATCTGTCAACCAACTTAATCCAGAAGTTATCTGCAGGCTTGATACAAAGGGGAAGCTCTAGGTAAGTAGAGGGAAATTTTGCTATTTTACATCCAATAATTCTTTCAATCCTTAATTGTCTTTGAACAGGGGTATTGATGAAGAACAACGAGCTCTTGTCCCAATTAATTTTTTGACCAAAAGCTGATTCATAAATATCCATAACCTTCTTCATATTTTTTTCTTCCCTAATAGTAGCTTCCCCCATGGTGATCGAATCATCAACAAACTATTCATGAGTACAAGTGAAATTGGATGAAGAAGGTTTCAAACCTTTGAGATTACCTCCTTCCACGTTTTTAAAAATAAATCTGCCCAAACTTTCAGCTAAAATAGTAAACAAGGTAGGGGATATGGGATCCCCCTGTCTTGGACCTCTAGTGCTTTTGAATAAACTAGAAGGAGATCCATTGACAATAACAGCAGATGAGGAATTTTCCATCAATTGAGAGCAAAGCTGAATAACTTTTTCTTTGAATCCAAAAGCTTTCATAATCCTAAAAATAAACTGCCAATTCACTCTATCATAGGCTTAAGACATATCTACCTTAAGAAAAAAGCCCTGGTTTTTAGCAGCCATTAGAGAATGAATATTTTCATGAACTGAAATAATGGAATCCAGAATCTGTCTACTAGGGACAAAACCATTTTGCTGAGCAAAGATAATTCTTGGAAGAATATCCAGCAATCTAGAGGTAAGAACCTTGGACAAAATTTTGTAAATGAAATTACAAAGACTAATAGGTCTAAACTTATTGAGAGAGTCAGCTCTAGCAAACTTCAGAATCAAAACAATGAAGGTCGCATTCAATTCTTTTAAAAGCCTTCTAGAACGAAAGAATTCTTTAACTCCTTTACAGATATCATTCTCCACAATATGCCAAAAGGAATGGAAAAATAACATTGGAAAACCATTCGGACTAGGAGACTTATCTCCTTGAAAAGAGAACACCGCCTTTTTTATTTCCTGACTAAAAGGTATTCGAGAGAGGTATTTGTTGTCTTCCTCAATCAAGGTAGAAGGAATAGCCTACAAAAGGAGGTTTTGATTACTGACATCAAGGTCATCCACTTCTCCCAATAGGTAGCTAAAATAATCCAAAACTTCCTTTCTTATTTCCTTATCATCTGATAAAATTCCCCTATTACAGGATAACCTGGAAATCCTATTTGTCGCCCTGTACTTTAGAGCAGTTTAAGTGAAAAAACCAGGTATTTTTATCACCTTCCTTCAAATACAAGGCTCTAGATCTTTGTCTCCAAAAAGTCTCTTCATTAGAAATAATAGTGTGGTATTTAGACAGCAAACCATTTTCCACAGATCTCAAATCTTCTGAAAGCCCGTCCTCTTGGATTTTATCTTGAACTTCTTCTATTTCAGTTTTAATTTTGGCTTTACTTTTGAATATATCCCCAAAAGTCTCTTTGTTCCAAATTTTGATTTTAGCCTTTATAATATTGAGTTTTTTGGCTACTCTGAATAAAGTCATTCCCTCAACCTCAAAACTCCACCAATCAGCCACACAAACTTCTAGAGACGGATGGGATAACCAATCTTTTTCAAATCTAAAAGGGAAATTTCTCTTAGCAGAAAAAGAATTGGCAGTAAAAGAAATAGGGTAACGATCGGAACCAATCTTAATAATAGATGCCAAAGAACAACTATATTTAGATAGCCACTCAGGAGAAATTAAGGTTCTGTCTAACTTAACTTGAATAAGATCAGCTCCAATTCTTCTATTAGTCGAGGTATAGTTGATCCCTTGGAGATCCACATCCATAAGAGCTTGATCATTGATGAAGTCCATAAGATATTGTTTACCTTCAAGCTGCAAGGGGAGGCCCCCCATCTTCTCTTCCTCTTTTAGCAGAGTGTTGAAATCTCCCATTATTATCCAGCTTTTATCAGCAAAATTTAGTCTACCTTCTGCAAGGCTTCTCCAATTTTTAAATCTACCAGCTTTGGTATTAGGCGCATAGACATTAGTGATAACCCAAAGAAAGCTATCCTTGATATGCTCAAGCAACACAAAATTCCTATTGATTTGATTTTAGAAATGATTTCCTTACCTTTAATAGTGTTTTGGTTCCAAAAAATCGTTGTTCCTCCAGAGGCTCCCTCCAAACTAGTTCCTATAAATCCATTATTTGTAAATATTCTAATCCTTTGCACTTTCTCCTTACACATCTTAGTTTCCTGAACAAGAACCACATCCTTCTTATGATCTCTTATGATATTATGTAACACGTCCTACTTATGAGGGGCATTCATCCCTCTTATATTCCAGGAAGTTATCTTCATACTTTAACTAGGGGATAGAGTTGACTCGATGGAGCACTGTGTTCCATCAACACAATTCTTCCAACTTTCTTGTTCCCTTTTATGTTTTAGAGAAGGTCTCCCCTTCTTTTTGTTTTGGTTTCCCACATCTACATTTTTCTTATTCTTGCTTCTAGTTGAGATACCTCCATTGGGTCCTTCCTTATTCCATTTTCCATCTTTAGTACTGAGAGTCCTAAGATTTCCCTCCAGGGCCGCCATTTCCACACTATTAGATGGGGTTTTGCATTGAAGCGGCTTTGGGCTTCCATTGGTTAATAACAAAAAAGGTTCAAAATAAAAAATGTTGTAATCCCACGCTTCATTGAAGTCTTCCATGTTTGCTTTTGTATACGATGAAGCAGAGGCATCGTCATTGGAATTATTCTCTACTTTCTCCTGACTGACAGGCCCTCCCTTCTAGTCCTCTGGATCATGTATTTGCACATTTACCTCTATCCTTTTCTCTTCTTCCTTAGTGCTTTCTAATTGATTATTAGAACAGGTACAAATAGGTTTTTCATTATTACTATTCATATCCTTCTTCGCCTCATTTTCCAACTCAATCGCTTCCTTATCAGGAACACACTCTACTGATGGATCTTCTCCCTTGTCTTTTGTTTGCCATTTCTGCTTCAAGCTGCTATCACTCTTACTATTCTTACTCTTCTTAAGCGGACAAGATTTTTCCCAATGCCCTGATTTTTTGCAATGAAAACAAGCAAACGAAAGCGATTCATATTCAATCGCCTGGGTCCATTTTCCTAATTTAGATATAATCTCAATAGATTGGGGCATATTCATCATTTGATTAACATTAACACATATACGGGAAAAAACCAACTTTAATTTAGCTGCACTCATTGGATCGATCGAGAGAAGTTCTCCAAAAGAACTCGCTATCCCCTTGAAGACTTCCTCATTCCAAAACTCCAGCGGAAGACCCGGGAGGCGTGTCCACATAGACGCCGACACAAAAAAGGACTCGTCAAGAGAAAAGTTTGGAGCCCATTTCTATAAAGCTAAAGTTGACTTGCCGAACATCCATGGTCCTTCACATAGAGCTTTATTCATATCTTCTTCAGAATTAAAAGCAAAGGAAAATAAACCCTTAGGCAAAGCCGCCACATCCAGTTGACCCTTGAGAACCCATTTCCTCCTTATAAAATTCCTAACAACATCAATGTTAGGCCTAAAACTAGAAAACCTTCCAACTAATGTCATATCTAATCCAGAGAGAGTAAGATCAACCAACTTATCTAGAATAGAAATAGCGATAACCCCTGTTGCGAGATCCAAAATATTTTTAACTTCTGGAAGCCCTGATTTTACCAACGGTTCCACTCCAAAAAGCAAAGACCATTTTTTTTCCTTACCTCTATCATGTGGGTCGCTGATTTTGGAATCTTTGTCTTCCACTAATTTGACTATTTCCTTGTCCCCTTCAGTACCTTGGGATGCCTGAAAACTAGCCTGATTGCCAGTTTCACCCACATAAAGACTGCCATCCCCAATAATTTTGCCATTCACAGATTTAAAATTTGAAATTCCCGCTCGCCACTCTCCTTGCCGCTCCGCTGCCATCCCTCTCTATAGATGACCTGTATATATTCTTGTCTATATATATTATCTATATATGCTCTAAGTTTTTTATTTATGAAAAAGCAAGTTTTGAAGGGGCCCCGAAACCCTTTACAAGCAAGACTACGATAGCAAAGCCATGAGAAAGAGAGAGAAATAGAACGAAAGGAAAAAACCAGCGGAAAACCAAGGAAAACCCACAAAAGCCCCTAAAAGCCAGCAGGCCATCCAGGAATTAGATTTTATCCAAGGCTTTAGCTAAGGTGCTGCTAATTTCCTACAGCTCTTTGATGTTGTCTTTGAGGTTGGGAGGGTCCTTGGCCGCAGCAGCCACAGCTTTCTTGATACAGGCCCTGGTTCTCTTTGCAGTTCCGCCTGCCGGGGTAGCATCACCACCACTTCCAGTCTGGATGGTCTCCTCTTCCAGGTCAAGATCCACAACTGGTTTAGGAGTATGGTCAAAAACCTTGGCAATGTTTTCCAGGTTTTTGGTGATAGCAGTGAGGATGCTTGGGATAATTCCCATCAGATTTTTCATCGCTTCTTTTCCATCTTCCAGCGATTTTACCTTATTCTCCATATCCTGCTTCCAATTAATATGCTCTCTATTTTCATCCTCCCTCTTTTTATCTGAATTTATCCCTTGCTTCTCTAGGTTTTTTAGGCCTCTAAGTTGATATACAATTGTAATGAAATAACTCAAGATTGTTGTGCTAGTTTTCGTGCCTCTAGCTCATAATATATTTTTTGTATTTCTTTTCATTTGAAGATATAGCTTTTCAGTTTGGAAATATGAGAAAGGATGTTGTGAAAAATGTATGTTTCTAGGACTTGCAAAAAAAAAAAATATTATTTTCTATCAAAATGGACCTCAAGAATCCTCTGCACTTCTCTTCATTTATTTTTTTGTCCTTGCAGTTTGGCAGACTTGCTCCTATATTCTATACATTTCCACTTCTCAATTTTTAGGTGTTCAAATTCACTAGAAGTATGGATCTAATTTTTATATCTCAAGTTTGTTTTATTTGGGTTGCCTATGATGTTGGGTCCAATAGCTTGCACTCACTCATATATGTGTAATTTAGTGAATGGAGTGCATAGAAATGATGTTGAACATCATACCATCCTTGTATGTGCTTTGTATATTATTTTATGGAATATCAAGTATTGTTTGTGGTCTAGAATGGATGTATGGATGAATAAGTAATTGTTTGGATGATAAAATATTTGTGTTGATGCTCTGGGGTTCATGATAGCGCATGGAGAGTTGTGCTAAAGTGTTTTAGGATCCATTTATTTTGGGCTGTAATTTCCTCCCCTCCATTGCATAAGCTTTTAGCCAACCTATTTGGCTGATTCATTTTCATTTCTACACACTTCATCATGGCTGAATTGGAGAAGATTGGTGGGTTCTTGCAAAGGATATAAATGAAATATCAAATCTATTTCAAGAAGAGGGTTGATAAGTGTGCGAAGAAATGCTTAATTCATACTAGAATTAGTGAAGCTAAAGGTATTTACATTTGAATAATCTCGCAAGTGTGCTAGAGGCAGTGAGTCGAAGTCAGTTGATGGTGTGTATGGGTCATGGTGGAATTTTATCAACTGTTCATATTATTTTGAGGTTGTATCCTCTTTTTGTAAGTGTTGTCATTCTTAGGAAGTAGTGAACTAATTTTGGTTGAAGCCATAAAATTGTATTTTAGGGAGTTGCGGCTTCCTTTGGGTTGTAGCCCATAAAAACTAATGTAAATATGTTTTTCATTTGTGAGGTTGGATTTAGATAGTATCTCCAAGCATCTTGCTCACCATGGCTTTCCCTTGTTGAGTTTTCCATGTAAATCTAGTGTCTTCATGTGAAATTGTGTTGAATGCCCTACTCTTTTTAGTTTTCAATATTGTCTATCAGTTGTAAGAAGTATTTTGTTTTAATGGTGCTGAAGGGTTTGATTTTTAATTGAATATTAATTCACCACCACCCCCCAACTCAGAATTCGAGTTGTGTTTAACACTATCAAAATGTTAAAATATTATATGGTACAAACTTGTTTAATTAAAAATATATTCAATACTTTTGTGAATCAATAATGACCTTTGCAGCTAAGATCCCTTAATCTATTACATGATATTGATCCTAGTTTGATCAGCTAAAATATTTGGTGAAAATGAAATATATGATTTTAAATTGTACAATATATATGATACAAGTTTGAGAAAAAATAATGGCCAATCTAAAATAAATTTGTCATATTTAGATTAAATACTATCATGTGAATTATTTTTGGGGATTCGTAATTTTGATAAGAGTTGGTGTTATTGTGGCTCTCTCTCTTCTACCTCATACAATAATATCCCTCAATAATATCTACTTATTAGATGGGAATGTCAACGATGGGGATTCATTGAATTATTGTGTTCATAATTTACAAAGGAAAGTGGCAAAGGATCAAGCTAAAAAATAGTTTTTCTACAATATTCATTATAAAGGCATATAAAACATCTGTTTAGACTAATAACCGCTCATTTTATTAGATGATCATGATGAAATATTTTATTTAAATCTAGAAACCATATGAAAGCATTAACCTTAGGCCAACATTTAGGATATTAGACCCTTTTTCAAAGCTTATAGTTCTTAACTTCCAATTTTGTTCCAAAAGAGTTTTATAAACAGTTTGTACCTTATAAATCACAACACCTTTCAAACCCCATCTAAATAAATTTGAATGTATATCAAAAGAGAACATATTGGATGTTAAAATATGAGCTAATTCATAAATAATGAGAGCAAATTTTTTATCTAGTTAAAGATATTTATGTTTCCATATCCAAATCATCACACCATTCTACATGACCACATACTAAAACTTAGAAACATTGAATCCAATCAACTTCAATGCACTTATATTTTAATGTTAAAATATTAGTGAATCCCACATAAAGAAGGATACGTTGGTTCTACACATCATTTTAAAAATGATAAAGGTAACCTTTCCCCCCAATCTACAAAAGACTGAGTTTAACTAGACTACCACCCAATTTCATAGTTTTTCATACTTGAGAACCTTGGCCAAGGGTTGTCATACTAGAGATGAAAAAAAATCTCTAGATTAAAATACTTGTGCTTAAGAATTCCCCCTCATAAAGCTTTTTTCTCCACACACCATTTTAAATATAATTTGGCAACAAGAATTATTGAGGGAAGATATCATACTTAAACATCCTCTCTTTAGGCAAACAAATCCTATTCTAATCAACCATGTCACTTATTTTTCTTTGAATTTATTTTTCAAATAAACTTCTCATTTCATTGTTCAAATCATGAATGATATCTTTTAGAACTACATGATCCATTAATCTATATATAGGAGAGATTGAATCAGATCTCTAAGGATTGTACAATTATACAAAGGGATATTTTTGTGTCTAATTAATAATATGATGAACATAATCCAACATAACATTTTAGTATTTTTTTCCAAGAAAAGCAGGAGAAATAGGGATACCCAAACATTTGAAAGGAGTAGAAGCAACTTGAATATGAAGAATATTTGCAATCTATTCCTGCAGGTGAAGGTTTATATGCAAAAAGAAATCTTGAGATAAGAGTTGAATAAACATAATAATATAAATATCAAAAGACTGTCTAAGAGCAATGGCTTCCTCAATAGTATTGTTACCCATTAAACAATTGTCATCCATACCTTACAAAATGTGAAAGACAAAAAATAAGTTAGAACACAAGGTGCTTTACAATCTTACCAAGTCCTTTCATCAAAATAAGAAAAAGATATATAGAAAGAGGATTACTCTAACATAGACCTCTTTTAGGTTTAAAACAATAGGAAAACCATTTATAGTTACAAAAAATGGTGCGTACAACATGTCATGACTTATTGAATACAATTATGATCAAAACCAAAGGCATGTAATATATCTTCTAGAAATTTCTAGCACACACTATCACAGCCTTGGGAAGATCAAGTTAATGAAAATAAAAAAAATCTTCTTAGCATGCATAAAGTGAATAGCTTCCTAGGAAATAAGAACACCACCAACAATTTGGTGACCTTGAACAAAACTTCCTTGTTTAACAGAAATATTAGAAGGAAGTGATTGTTTTAACCTTTCAACAATAGTTTTAGAAAAACTATTATAGATAGTATTATAAAGAGCTATGACTCAAATATAAAAAAAAATCAAAACATCGCTATGGCTCAAATATTAAAAAAAAATCAAAACATGGTTGTTTTAAGAATTAGAGCCAACAAAGAGTTCTTAAGAAATTTGAACATAAGGTTCCTAAATGTAATCTTTGATAATGTGCCAAAAAGTTTGAAACAAATCAATAAGAAAATTGTTTGAACTAGGAGTTTTATCCTTTTTCATCATAAAAACAAATTAACTTATCTCATCCATGGATCCAGGATCATTTAAGAAGGAATTATCATGAGGGGAGATAAGTCTAGCAATACAATTTGTATTGATGTGTCTATACTACCAAAATAATGAGTGAGAATTTTAAACAACTTATAAAAATGAGAAACAACCTCTAACTGTGTATCTTTAATGGATTCAATTCTAGACCCATCTTTGTTGAGTCTCTTCAAATCCATTAACATGTTTTTTTTTCCACAACAAAGTGATGGGAAAAGAAGGAATTATTTTTCCCTACATGTAACTATTTAGCATGATATTTTTGTTGCGACATAATCTTCTCCTAAAGGTTGATTTTTTCCTAATTCATTATGGAGTTTTCAATGCAATCTTAAATACAACCTTGGATATCTACCGACTTAAGATTTTTTTAAATTTTTTTCTGCAAAATATTATAATATGAGGAAGAATTCCATTCTTTTAGTTTTTGTTTTACAAAAAATAAATTGTAGAACAAAACATACAAATTTGTATTTTGTTCTTTTCACTATTTGTAATAAGGCCATGGGGTCAAATGGCCACCTTTGAGGTCATGTACTCATGGATCCACTTGTGGTCATGAGAGTAAAAAACTTACATCTATGCCTAATAGAGGATAGATGATTCTTAGGCATCTTCTAAGCCTAATAGGTTGTTTTGAGTGGCTTTGTAGTGACAACTGTTAAGCCACCTCATAATTGTGCAAAGTTGTAAGCATGTGTTCTTTACACATTGATGACAACTTGGATTAGTTGCCTTCTAACGTCCAACCAACTCAAATTTCAGTTGGGATAGTTAGGGGATGGATGTTTAAGTCCTTTTTTGTCGATTTTAGATGTAATGATGAAGTTTGGCATGAATGAGAAGGAGTTGTTTTGCAGAAATTCTGAGTTTTCCTAAAAAGTTCTTTGTTCACTGTGAATGCAAGGCCATAACTGAATTGGAAGAAGCAATATAATATCATAAAAACATTTTCATATGAGTTAACTTCAAACTACATTGGTCTTGTTTTGTTTGGCATTCATTTGTTCAAGGTACAACAAGTTTTGTGAAGACTGGTCCAGGAGACTGCACAAACCCAGAGTTTTGGAATTCAATGGCGTTAACCTGACATTCTCTCATCAGATTTGGCCAATCTCCTGGGAAATGTTAGGGCACTATGTGTATTTTATAATGGACTTGTTTTTGGATCCAACAAAGCAACCCATGAATTTTGCCACCAAACCCTAGGCTCGACATTCGAATGTGACAAGCTTGATTTGTGAATAAATTGAGTTGCAGAGGAGTGTATGGAGTGTGTGAGTGTGAATCAAGAGTTATTTCAGGGTTCCCAAGCATAGATTAGTTTAGTGATACAATTATTTTTCCTTGATTAATCACTATTTGTAAATGAGAGCAAACCCTCATTGGAATAGGCCTAATTAACCTAGTTTGACATAGTTCTAGTTGACGTGATCAAACTCATAATCCATATACAATTTTATGATATTTCATGGAGGTCCCAAATGGGTGTCAAAATCTGTGATTTATTTGGGCATTGTGAGCTAATTGAACTAGGTCTCCTACTAGGCCTAATTGAACAAGAGTATTGGGAACTTGTTTCATACCCTCAAATGGAATGATTGGATGGTTTGAGATGTAGGACATGGGAAAACACCCACACATGTTTTTTTTTACATATGTTGAAGATCCTAGTTGCAAGGTGAAGGTAGATACTAGAGAAGGTCTTAGGGGGTTGGGTTTGTAGTGAGGAGTTGTATCTCCTTGTTGACCAATTAGATTTTTCTTGTGTAGAGACCTCAAGAGATGTCTAGAGCAAGGATATATTGAGGTAATGACCTTGGAAGGTTAGGAGGAGGGAGCATTGGATGGTGCCTAATCGAAGCCCTTGTGGTTGAGACCCTAAGGATTCTTGTAGTGTTGGTTGTCACTTTGCATTAGCTTCCTTATGAGAGTCTTGGCTGCCTTTGGCTTTGGTAATAAGTTTTTGGATCTCATTTGGCAACTTATCTCTACTACCAATACTTTCAAATTGATTAATGGATCACCTTCAAAAACAAATCGATCCATAAGGGGGATGAGATAGGGAAACCCCATTTCCCCTGTCCTCTTTACTATTATGGCAGAGAGTTGGAAGGTATTTACAGAAATTGGTTAGAGAAGGTAAATTGAAAGGGCTTCACCCTTTCTCTGATTCAGTTGTCTGCTCGCACCAATAGTTCATTGATGACACTATCTTGATGGGTATTTCTGCTATTGGGGAAGCTAGAGTTCTCAAAAAGGTACTTGTTACCTATGAAGAAGCCTCAGGGTAATTCATCAATAGAGGTAAAAGTTCTTTTTTCTTTCTTAACAATCTGAAGGAGAGACAACGAATAATTGCTAATATCCTAGGATGTACCATTGGGGTTTTTCCCTCTATCTACATTGGTCTTCCTCTAGGTACTAGTCCACTTGAATCATTTTGGATGTCTCTAGTGGATAGATTTAACAAGAAGTTGTTTGGGTGGAAAGGTACTATCTTTAGTCAGGCTAGCAAAATTTAGCTTTTGAAGGCTACTCTTCAAAACCTACCTATTTATGCTTTGAGTCTATTTAAAAGTCCAGCCAAATATGATGATATCATTGATGGCATCCAAAAGCGCTTCCTTTGGTATGGAGTTGAGGATAAGAAAAGAATCATGTTGATTGCTTGGAGTGAGGTGTGCAAACCCAAGAATCTTGGTGGACTTGGCTTGAGAGATATCAGGTCTTTTAATCAAATGTTTTTGGCCAAACAGGTGTGGAGAACTTATTCCAAAAGAATGGAATGTAATTTAATTTTACATAAAAAAATATTTAAGGAAAATAAATTCCTTCAAAGATTTCATCACCTCTAACAGGATTCCTCATGGATCAACTATCTGGAATATTAATGTTAAGGCTAGAGAGCTGGCTTTAAAAGGTGTTGGTTGGAAGGTTGGCAATGGCTCCAGTATTCGGTTTTGGGAAGATTCTTGGCTAGATTCATAACCCCTATGTCTTAATTCTTCATTTCTTCCCTTTATGGATGCTTGTATAAGGATTTTTGAAAATATGGTTGTTTACTATTGGAGAAACAGTTTCTTGGTTGATCTAATTTAGATTAGTCTAAACCTTTGCCCTCTACAATCTCTTTTGAACTTTGCTTGTGTGACTCAATTGGAAGATGAGATGGTATGGAAAGATGACCCCTCTGGTATATTTTCTATGTCTTCTACTTTTCTCTTGATGTCTTAGCTTTAGGATTTATCCACCCTTGTTTGGGCCAAAGCCTGATTCAAGAATCTAACTCCTAAGGTTAATATCTTTTGTTGTATTATGCTTTAAAATAAAATCCTTATTACTGATAACCTTTGTAAAAGAGGATTTCTCCTCCCTAGTGTGTGTATTCTTTGTTTGGGTGACAGTGAATCTGTTTCCCATATTTTTATTGGTTGTCCCTTTTCCCAAGAGTTTGGGGTAGAGTGCTCCAATCTTGGGAGTTGAGCTGGGTTTTCCCTTCATCTATGTTGGATTTGTTTTCTCATTGGAGGGTTCCTAGTAAAAATCAAGTCATTAGATGATTGTGGTCTTATATCCTTCCACATCTTGTATGAGGAATTTGGAAAGAGAGGAATAATAGGATTTTTAGAGACATGGCTTCTTCTCCTGAAACCTTCTTCTACAAAATTCAGAGAAGTATTAGAGAAAACCTCAATTGTCTTAATGGTGATAATCTGAGAGATGAAACACAAAGTTGTACTGAGTATGATATTAAGATTTCTACCATCTAGAAAATCCAATTGGATGTTTCAAGAGTCTTCAAACCCCTGAGAAGATCCAAAGAGGGTCCCAACTAGTTGGTGCCTCCTAAGGATTGGGTTAAAACAATTTTGATGGTGCTACTAGGGGTAACCTTGGTCCTGTAGGTTGTGGAGGAGTGATAAGAGGGGGTAGTGGATCATTTATTTTTGTTGTGGCTCTTCCCTTAGGCAATCAAACTAATCATGTTGATGAAGCTTTAGGGGCTTATCAAGTTCTTTTGATTACCAAGCAATGTAATTTTGCCAAAGTGTGGATTGAAGGAGACTCCAAGAATATCATTCAATGTCTTAAAAAGGGAATAAAATCATAATGGAATATTTCAAATTGGATCAATTCTTCCTTGTCTATTATCAATTCCTTTGAGGAAATCAAAATTTCCCATACCTATAGGGAAAATAATAATGTAGCGGACTATTTTACAAATATTGGAGTTGGAGCCCTTGAAAAGATTACATGGCATGAAGGGGATCATCTTGATGAAGATGTTAAGGGATTAATTAGGCTGGATTATATCGTTGGTCATGAACTTAAGTTTTAATGATGCCCTTCATCATTAATAATTCATCTCCACATTTTTTTGCTATGAATTTCAGTCATGTGATGCATGCGAAGGACAACTTCCGAGAGAAAGACATTTATTATCTTTCTAGAGATTTCTTTTCGCGTGCTTTCTGGGTGCATTTGGATTTAATGTGTGGGAATTTCCAGTTTAGGTCCATTCGTAGGGTGAAGAGTGACTCTAAGACAGTGGTTTGCAAATAAAATTTTGGTATAGGCGGATTCGAAAGAATGGGGGGGACCTCAAGAGAGTGGAGCCCATGGATTTGACAGTGTGGAATAATAATACTACCATTTGGAGGATCCTGGAAAAAGGTGGTCTCACCACCTATATCGAGAAACTACATGGGGACAAAGCCAAAATCACTAGACTCATTATGAAGAATTATGACAAAGGCTCTGTTTATTTGTTTTGTAGGGACTTCAATATCAATGAGGATCTCATTGCTGAAATTACTAGGCTTTTGACTGATGGTGCAAAATTTTACAAAGACAAGAAGTTTTCTGAGAATGTCGTGAAGCTTCTCCCCAAGGAGGAGAAGGAAAAGTGAAATTTAGTTAGAGATGGTTTGACCAACTACAACACAGCGAAGATTAAGACAATCTAGGATAATGTGCTGAAGGTTTTGATGGAATATGTAACTTTGGATGCAAGATATACTAGGGCTTTTGCATACCATTTTGCCCTACTCAACCACTTCAGACACAAGTTGAGGATTTATTTCTCTTTCTTTCTTGCCAACTCTTTAAAGGATAGTCTTTCTAGACACAAAAAGGACCATGTTAAGTATCATGTGTTGCATGTTGGTCTTATCTTGTTAATCTTTGAACATGTTAAAGCCCTGTCACCTACGCCATCCTCCCCTCTTGAGGTTAATTCATACTATGAGATGACCTTGTCCCAAGAGGATAATTGCTATATTGACTCAGAGGATGAGGATTTCTCCCTCAGGTAGACTCTTAAGAAAAATAAGGGCAAAACTACTCAGAGCAAAGCTCCCTCTCCCTCAGCCTCTTTTGAATCTCTGAAGAGAAAGGTTGTGGTTTCTGGAAAATAATGGGAGACTAATACTTTTGAGCAAGATGCTACTTTTGGACCAAGAAAAAGGACCAGAGGTATTTTGAAGAGAAATGTTGTGGTTCCTCCTGATTTTGAAAGGTTGAATAAAATCACCAATACCATGAGGGATATCAAAAAAGAAATGGAGCACTACATGTAGTTGTTGGATTAATATTGTCCTTTTGTTGGTTTTGTGTTGGTGCTCTATTGGCTAGTTTGCAGGTTTTTTCTGTTTAATTCTCTGTTCATCCTTTTTTTGTCTTGAGCCTAGTATGTATTGTTCTATATGTTTATGTGGGGATTTTTTGTTCAGTTATGTGCTTTGGCTTAATGGCTTGTTAAGTCAAAACTTTCTCTCTTGTTAAAGGGTTTTGGGATCCCTTCAAAACCTATTTTTTCTCTAATAAAAAACAAGAGGAAAGAGAGTCAAGATCTCGACACTCCTCCAAAATTAAAAAAGGGAAAATTTAGAATGTCCTTTTCTCCAAGGTAGGCAAATATAACCAAGTTCCAACATTCTTTCTATGGTTATTTCTTTTCATGTAATCATTTTGGTCAAACAACAAGAGATTGTAGAATATGTAAATAAATTTTTGTTGTGTTATGCCCTTCATATCATCCTATCATTTTCTTTATGTGTGAAAATGAGGGTCCCCCTTTTTTTTGTTGTTTTCTTTCCTTTTCCTTTTTTTGTTTTGCTGTCTCAGGATTCTGAAACCCTGAGGTGTCTTTTTTGTTTCTTTTCCTTGTTCTTTTCTTTGTCCTACTTTGGGATTTCGAGATTTCGGAACCCGGAAGCCTTATCTTGTTCTCTTTGTTTTGGATCCCCAAGATCTTGGATGTCTAAAACCCCAGGTTCTCCTTGTTGTGTTTGTTTTATGAGTCCTGAAGTCTTGTTGTTTGTCTTACCCGATCCCCGAGATCCTGGGTTCTCTTTGTTTTGTTCCAACACCTCAAATCTTCGGAGTCACGAAGTGTTGCCTTGTTCACTTGTTGGAGCCTCAGGATTTTGGATCCCCAGAATCCCAGGTTCTTCTTGTCTTATTCATTTTCTATTCACATTTTTAGAGTCCCAAAACCCTGAAGGTTTTTGTGCTTTGGCTTATACGATTTTCCAGAGGGGTATATATAGCACTTAAGGAGTCATTTAGACTCATTTGTGCATTGAATCTCTTGGATTCCTCTCTTCCCTCTCATTTCCAGTGATCTTTCTCACACGCGGTGTGCTTCATTTAGTTGCTTTCTTTTCTTTCAAATAGCCTCTTGCCCTCTTGCTTTGCTCTTTTCTCATTTTGCATGTTTTGTTTCTTTGCTTTCATAGGTTAAGGTTTTAAATTCTCTTGCTTTCAATTAGTCAATTTCTAAATCAACAATTAGGTTTTGTTTTTGGCCTTGTTTTCTTCATTCCAGGATCTCGGGTTCCCAATGTTGGCAATTTGGAGTAATTGATTATGTGTTGCATTGATGTTTGTCATTGATGTCAACACTAGCTTATTTGGTTGTCTACTGGATTCTGGTAGAGTGGTTGGACTTTGATGATGATCAAGAGATTTGTCTCCGGTATATTCTGATTGGTGGAATTGGTTTGGTTTGGTCATTCATGTGGTTTAGATGCTTGCCACATTCATTTGGTTCAGGATATGGTGATACAAAAGTTATCATATGTTTTAGTAATCCTTTTGGTTATCGGTAAGGATTCTACTGACAAATATTTGTTGAAGATCTTTTGATGAATTTGATAAGTGGTGTTGGTGTGACTTCTAGAAAGTTATTAGGATGTTGATGGTTATCGTGTTTGTGTTCCAGTTGATTGGTGGTATTTCATTTGGCTTATGGTGACCTATTTTGGGTCTGGTCTTATTCTGCTAAGTTATGGACCGGTTTATGTAACATGTTGGTGGATGCTCCCAATGCATTACCAGTTGGATTTATTGTTTGGTTAATGTTGTTTCGGTCTTAGGACGACTTGGTTTATCATTGGTTTGTGGGTTTATATAATGGACTTATTGTATTATCTTTTAGGTGGCCAACCTAATTGTTTAGGTCTCAAATTGGTATAAATATGATGTAAGATCTCTTTGTAGATCGTGGCATGTGGTATGGGATAAAGGATTATCTCTATGCGAATAAAGTTGTAATCATATGTAGAAGGTTTGGTTGATCATAGGTGATCTAATTGGGTTTGTGTAAGAGGTTTAAGACCTCTGGTATTGAGCTTAACTAGAATTGTACTCAGGCATAGGAGATGCTATTCTTGCAGTTCATTCTTATTTTCGGATTAAAGTTTAGATTTCTTTTGTTGTCAATGAGGCTCCTTTGTGATGAGCAGTGCACTCTAGGTTGTTGGCCTTCCTACATGTGCAGGCCCCTTATTTTAATCACATACTTACTGCAGAAGAATTATCTGACTGTGGGTAGGCTTCCCACTGTGGTTTTTCCCTTTATTGGGTTTTCCACATACAAATCTTGGTGTTATGTATTGTGGATGCATGGTAATTGGCTTATGATTTATGTTCGTGCTTAATTGATATATCTTCTATTCCAGTATTTGGTTTATACATTTTGGTAAAAAGTTTTGTGTGCTTAAAGTTTTAGAATTTGTTAACAACTAGTTCACCCACCTTCTTTGTTGTTCATTGGTTATCCTAACAATTGGTATCAGAGCTTGGTCCTCTCTGCATAATCTTAACCCCTTGAGGAAGATCCTATGGAAAGTAATCAGTCAACTTCAACTACTGAATCAGTCATCAGCGAGGAGGGACCTCAAAGAGATCAATCCGGACCAATCAACAAGAGTAAACACAATGAAAACACAAAGATATGATGGAGGAAATGCAAAATAGATTGTTTTATTGCATGAAAATTGATTACATCCAACTGGGTTACAACATATCGGCTCACAGACTTGGTAGAATAGGTCACAACCGGGACCTCAAATCTTATGATCTATCTTCTACGCACAGTCTAGCTACTTCAATCTCGGATTGATTAAATTCTAATGTGTAATTATATATATATATATCAATCCAAAGGATCTAGTCAGCCTAAAAGGTATCAAAACCCAAAGAACAAGACCTAACCTGTAAAATAACAAGGTCGGCCTTCGCCAAGAGATTCCTCCAAAAAATCCAAAGGATGAAATGTAGATCATAGGAAAAGGTTGGCCACACGCCAAGGAACATCAGAATCAATGCCCAAGGCTCTGTAAGCTTCAGAAGGAGTTCTATTAGATCACTAGAATAGGTCCAGACAACCGGTAACAAAGGATTGTCCATCGGTAACAGAAAACTGTCATGAAAACCGGTAGCAATATCTTGTTGGAAATGATCCAAATGTGATGCGGTCTTGAAGCAAGAAAGATGGTCAATTATTCAAGTAGAATCCAACTCCATAGGATCTGGTGAGTCAAAACCGAGACACATAGAAAGGAAAACTGCAAACAGAAAGGAAAATGTTTTTGGTTGATGCAAGATTGCTATGAACCGGGGAATCTCCTACATCAGACATCCGGGGTTATTAATAAATTGAGCCTCTCACTTTGTCGGGGTCAAAGGAAAACCAAGGCAGTCTACCTCTGCCTAAGAAATACAAGATGAATCTTCAATTGGTCTGTCCTTCCACTTCACAAGATATTCCTTATACTCACTGCTCAGGGTACTATGCCCAATCATACTATCCAAAATATCTTCAATCTGATCCAATTCCTTCTGGGGCAACTATTTCTCCAAGTCTGCAACATTGTTCTCACTGAATTCTAGTTCATGATACTCATGAAGATTTGCAATGTTGAATATAGGTGAAATACTCAGACTATCTGGTAACTCCACTTCATATGCATTTCCAGAACTGAACTTCCTCAAAATCCTTCAAGGTCCAAACTTCTTCATTTTCAACTTGTTATAAGTTCCAACCAGGAATCTCTCTTTTCCTTAAATATACCATCACTTCATCACCAACTTCAAATTCCTTATGTCTCCTCTTCTCATCTTCCTTCTCCTTATACTTATTGTTCATGTCTTCCAAATATTGTTTAACCTGAATATGTAATGTTGTCATGTGATCTGCAAAGTCTTCCGCTTCTGAACTTCTCTGGTCTTCACTACTAATGTCTCTCAACTCTAATATACCTCTAGGATGCACTCTAATAACAATCTCAAAAGGTGTTTTTATATTACTTCTATTCACTTAATTGTTGTAGGAAAACACTTCTTGTGCAAGAATCAAATCCCAACTTTTGGTTTTATCTCCCACTAAACATCTCAACAAGTTTCCCAAACTCCGGTTAACAACTTTTTGTTAGCAATTGACACTCATCCGGTTTAGTTGTGTTGTCATTGATGGTAACACACATCATTTTGGGTTGAACACTTAACTGGTACTCAACAGTATTCATGATTCGGAAACTGACATTCAAGAAAACTGGCAAACTAGGAAACTAGTATATGAGGCCGACATAGGAGATTGATCTGATAGGTTTATACACCAGAAATCAATGACATTGATCATGAAGTTTAATGTATTTATTTTTGTCTAGGTCAACATGTAAATAAATTGTAATATCTTTGTAAGCCGACATAAGGCATTTATGTTTGTGATTGGGAAGGGTATTTACATCAGTCTGGTTAGGTTATTTTGAAGATATATAGAGAGATGTGATATATAGTGATATGATATCGTGCAAGCAATGTCGATTGCCTGAATGCAAATATAATATTTTATAGTCCGTCTTGGTTATTGGTTTAGAGGTTTAGGATGCAAAGTAAGTTACCAATAAGGGAGGACATAGTGAAAACTGGTACAGACAGTGCTTGAACCGAAACTCATCCAACATAGTAGATGCAATCTTTGAGTTCATAATTTTGTTTGTAACTCCATATTTGGTGTTTGTTGTCAGTGAGGCTCCTTTTGTGATGAGTAGTGCGCTCTAGGCTATTGGCCTTCCTGCATGTGTAGGCCCCAATTGTAATATTTATTCATTTGGCCAGTGGATAGATATTGTGGGTCACCAATCCCATCATAGTTTTTCCTCTTTGAGGTTTTCCATATATAAATATTTGTGTTATGGTGTATGTTCTTGTGGTCGCTTCATCTCTACTTATTGTTATATTCTTTTATGGTTACTGGCTACTGAAATACTTTATTAATAAGGTTAAAATTGATCTCACTGGTAGAACACTGATTCACCCCCCCTTTCAATGTTCTTGGATTCCAACACTTATGTATGTCCATCAGTTTGTGGATGAAAAGTAGAACTGAACTTCAAATCTGTCTTCATCTTTTTCCAAAGTGTTCTCCAAAAATAGCCAACAAACTTAGTGTCTCTGTCTGAAACCTGATAATCTTAGAGGATCCAGTTAATACTGAGAGGGGGGGTGAATCGCTATTAACAATAATTTCATACTTAAAACTTGAACTTATAAAACTTCTTCAAATCAAACATAAACCAGTAATAAACTCTTTACCATTACCGGTAATCACTAATAACCAACTATTAAACCGGTTTATCAGAACAACTCATTAAGTGTTCATCAATATGCATAAACTGAAAAATAAAACATAACAACACATAAAAATATTCACCATATGAACACCATGTTTTTCACGTGGAAACCCAAATAGGTAAAAACTACTGTGGGAATTGCTACCCACAAAAAATTTTTACTCTTTCGGAATGCACCTTGTTAGGATCCTAGCCCGGTTAGAAGCTTACAATGATGCCCTGTTAGGAGAAGACCCTGTTAGGAGTCACCCGGTTAAGGGATTTAGATGATGAGCCCTGTTAGGAGCTTTGACCTGTTAGGATCAACCTAGCAAGAGGATTTAACACTCTGATATAGAGCTACCTGGTTAAGGGACTTACAATGTAAGACTTGTTAGGACCTACCCAGTTAAGGGATTTTGACTGTTGCAATTGTTAGAGAACAACAGTGAATGATCTAGAAACAACACTTAACTACTTGCTTGATTAGATGCAATTAAGCTCCAAATCTGCTACTCTCTGGAAGATCTCATGCTCTCATTCGGCTTCACACTTTTATGAAAACCATTGTGGCTTCACAGTTTTCTGAAAACCACTGACACAACAAACATCAACTATAAAGACATAAATAACCTTTTCAACTTAGTTGTTAATAAAACCCTAAGACTTACAACATAGATCATCACAAATCTTTTACACCTCATTACAGATCATCATTGTTTATCATATGGATCATTACAATCAATTACAATCATTGGATGATCATCGCATCTTGATCTAATACAAAGTCAAACCCTTAGAACACTTCACTAAGCACTTTGCATATTCCCAAGAAATTCGCTCTCCAAATGCACCAAAACATCTTTCAAATACTTCATGCAGTTTGTGCCATGTCATCACCAACATTTAAACTTTATGTAGATCACCGCCAAACCAAATATCATTACCGGTTAAGAGAATTATTTACCAGTCCTTAAACCCTTCTTAAACCCTAGCAAAAATACAATAGAAATCATAAACATGATTTCTGATAACCAAAACATGATGCAGTTCTGATCAGATACATATTACAATGATTAAAGTTCACATTCCAAACCACAACACTTCAATTATCACCAATCACAGGATCAAATTAAAACATTCCTCATTTACCAGTTAAGGTCCTAATTCCAAGTTCACTTTCTATAATACTAGTAAGGCATTTTCGGTAGACAAAATGCATCATAGTAAACATCAATTACCATCAATGACAACATAAATAACTGATCAAGGTCATCCGATTATGCAATCTCAATCTCTTCATCACAATGTCATCAAAAATAGTCCTTTACTAGTTCAGTCACCATTCTTGATCTGCATCAATTATGCCAATCATGCCAACAAAACTATGCTCTTAGGTAATCCATGCAATCTCACCACTTCCTTGAAAAATAGGTCTGCTGCATGCAATGTATCTGATGTCTTCCTACAAAGTATGAAATAAGCCATCTTCGAGAATCTATCCACTACCACAAATATAGAATCATTCCCTCTCGGTGTCTTAGGCAATCCAAGTACAAAATCCATGCTTATATCCTCCCAAGGTCTTACCGGTACTGTCAAAGGTTTATACAATCCCACATTCTGACTACTACCTTTTTCAACTTGAAAAACTCTACAACTTTGCACATATCTCTTAACATCCTTATGAATCTGGGGCCAAAAGTAATGCTCACTCACCAATGCTACTTTTTTGTCAATCCCAAAATGTCCAACTAAACCTCCATTGTGTTTCTCCTTTATCAGATTCTCTCTCATAGAACTATGAGGTATGCACAATTGAACTCCTCTTAATAACATCCCATCCTAAATGAAATAATCCAACCATTTTCTTATATCTACCGTAACCGGTTCTCTACATGCTTTCCAAGGTTCTGCAAAATCTGGATCTTCATCATATAAGGTCTTCAAATCTTCAAATCCTAATACTGTCACTTTCATATATGTATTAGCAAATTCCTTCTCCTACTCAATGCATCAATAACTTTATTAGATTTCTCACTTCTATGCTTTAACACAAAGGTGTAACTCTGCAAGAATTCTACCCATCTCATATGTCTCTGATTCAACTTACTCCAATTGTTTAAATACTGCAAAGCTTGATGACTTGTATAAAACACAAACTCCTTAGGCAACAAGTAATGTCTCCACTTCTTCAAGCCTTGAACTATGGCATAAAACTCCTGATCATACATTGAATATCTCCTCCGAGCATCATTCAATTTCTCACTAAAATAGGATACTTCTCTTCCTTCCTGACTCAAGACTACTCCTATTGTTGTTCCACTTGCATCACAATCCACTTGAAATACTTTATTGAAATCCGGTAAGGCTAACATAGGCTACTTAGTCACTTTCTGCTTCAACAATTCAAAACTTTTGTTTTCTCTAGTGGTCCACTTGAATTCGTTCTAATCTCCTCTCATGGTCTCAGTCATAGGGTTACAAACTAAACTAAAATTTCTTATAAACTTCCGGTAAAAACTAGCCAATCCATGGAATGATCTTACCTCTCCAATGTTTTCTGGTGTAGGCCACTTAATAATTGCTTTCACTTTCTCAGGGTCCATCTTTAAACCATCCTCAGATATCACAAATCCTAAATAGACTAACTCATCCTTCATGAAAGTAAACTTCTTGATATTGATCAGCAACCTCTCTTTTCTCAACCTCTGCAAAACTTGTCTTAACTCCAAGAAATGCTCCTCTTTTGTCTTACTGAAAATCAAAATGTCATCCAAATACACAATAACAAACTTTCCCAATAATTTCTTCAATACATCTTTCATCAGCCTCATGAAAGTACTTGGTGCATTAGTCAATCCAAAAGGCATCACCAACCATTCATA
Source organism: Cryptomeria japonica (assembly GCF_030272615.1). Taxonomy (NCBI): domain Eukaryota; kingdom Viridiplantae; phylum Streptophyta; class Pinopsida; order Cupressales; family Cupressaceae; genus Cryptomeria; species Cryptomeria japonica. Next base: position 374,611,205 of record NC_081405.1, read on the forward strand.
CAGGCCTTCATTTGTCTTAAATGTTGCCTTCCACTCATCACCTTCTTTGATCCTGATCTGATGATATCCACTATTCAAATCTATCTTTGTAAAGTATTTTGCTCCACTCAAATAGTCTATTATGTCATCCATCCTAGGCAAAGGAAACCAGTATTTCACTGTAATCTTATTTATTGCTTTGGAAATGGTACACATACTCCATTATCCATTATTCTTAGGTGCTAATATTATTCGTACTACACAAGGGCTCAGACTTTCCCTGATCAAACCCTTCTTCAACAACTCATGCACCTGTCTATTCAGTTCTTCATTTTTTGTCGGTGTCAACCGGTGTACAAATTTGTTAGGCAAACTAGCTCCGAGAACCAAGTCCATGCAATGAATAATACTTCTCACATGTGGTAATCCATCAGGTACATTTTCTGAAATGTTCTCATATTCTGTCAGCAAATCTTTTATTTCTTCTGGGTGTTCTCCTTCTGGTTCTGGTTTCTCAGCCTTCTTAGGAATTAAAGCAAAACACACATTCTCATGTCTCAATCCATCTAGGAATCTCCTTCCATCTACCAAATAGATTCTAGCATTCATACAAACTTAATTCTTCAAAGGTTCATCCAAGGGTAACAAGGTTTGCTTCATCTCATTGGCCATAATAGTGTATGTATTCTTCCTCCCATCATGTACTACTTGTCTATCAAACTACCAAGGTCTACCCAACAAAAGGTGACAAATATCCATTGGAATAATATCACATGGGACTTCATCATGATAATTCCCAATTTTCAATTTCACCAAACACTATTCACTTACTAACAACTTATGTTCATCCTGAATACATGCTATCTGATAAGGTTTAGGGTGTTTCAATCTCCAATTTCAACTTATTCACCATCTCTTCTAAAATAAGATTATCTGAACTACCACTATCAATAAAAACTTTACAACACTTACCGAATACTTTACATCTAGTTTTGAACAGATGCTTCCTTTGCAAGGGCTCTTCATCTCCTCCGATATGACACAAAGCTCTCCTCATCATCAACAGTTCTCCATCTTCTAGTTTATTGTCTGATCCGGTGGGGTTTTCTTCCACCACTGTTGCTCTTCCTATATTCTCTATCTTCTTACACTCAAATGCATGATGTCCTTCTCCTCCACACTTATAACAAGATCCTTTAAATTCTCTCTTGTCTTGTCTTCCAAAATTCTCATTCCGGTAGCCATCTGGTTCTCTCCTCCGGTAGAAATTTATATCATCCTTCTGGTATGAATTACCTTCTCTGCTTGCTTCCTTGTCCTTGTTTTGATCTATACCAGTTCCTCTTCCTCTTTGAAATATTCTTTCGGTAAACCTTCCACCTCTAACTCTTTGTCTATGCTCATGTCTTTTGTTTAACTTCTCTTCCGCTTTTAGGGCATACTAGAAAGCCTCTTCAAAACTCTCCAATTTGATCAAAATTAATTCATCTTGTATAGACATCCACAATCCATTCAAATATATTGCAACTTGTTCAACTTCATCATCAACATGTTCGTATCTGATATTCAACTTGTAAAATGCTTTGATGTACTCCTGCGCACTAGATTCCTTTTGTCTCAAATTCTGCAACTTCCAAAACAAATCCACTTGATAATTTGCCGACATGAAATTTGACTTCAACTTATCAATCATCTGATCTCATGTCTTAATTTTCTCTTTACCTCTTCTTTGTCTATCAACTTCCAAATTATCCCACCAAAGAGATGCATGACCTTTCAACTGGGTATAGGCATATTTCACCTTCCTCTCTTCTCCAATGTTTTCAAAATTGAAATACTTCTCCATCTCCAAGATCCAATCCATCAATTCATCTGAATCCAACTTCCCATCATACTCCAGTGGGGTAAAATGAGGTTTAGTATTCGCCCTACTCAAAACCCTAAAAAACCTTTCCTCATTCAGATCAACCACCAATAGGTTTGCTTGTTCGGTCGGGGCTTCTTCTATTTCATCTTCACTAACATCTTCGATATGTCGACCTCTTCTCTAGGTTGTCTTCGTGGCTTCTAATCAAGTTGCTATTCCTTGCAACATCTTCATCAGACTAGAGTCTACATTCGCACGTGCTCCACCATTCCTATCTCCTCTTCACACCATCGCTCATGCTAGTCCTTTGTAGATGTAGGTTAGATATGCAATCTTCCGCCCTACAACAAAATGTCAGGACACGCAACCTCCATAACAAACTTTACTCTAATACCACTTGAAGCAGTCATCAGTGAGGAGGGACCTCAAAGAGATCAATCTGGACCGGTCAGCAAGAGTAAACACAATGGAAACACAAAGATGATGGAGTCAATGTAGAATAGATTATTTTATTGTATGAAAATTGATTACATCCAACCAGTAACAACTGGGTTACAACATACCATCTCACAAGCCTGGTAGAATAGGTCACAATCAGGACCTTGAATCTTATGATCTATCTTCTATGCACAATCTAGCTACTTGATTCTCTGACTGATTACATTCTAATGCATAATTATAAATATATATATCGATCCAAAGCATCCAGTCAGCCCAAAAGGGATCAAAACCTGAAGAACAAGACCTAACATGTAAAATAAAAAGGTCGGTCTCCACTAAGAGATTCCTCCGAAAAATCCAAAGGATGAAACATAGATCATGGGAAAAGGTTGGCCACACACCAAGGAACATCGGAATCAATGCCCAAGGCTCTGCAAGCTTCGAAAGGGGTTCTGGTAGATCACCTGAATAGGTCCAGGCAACCGGTAATAAAGGATTATTTGCCAGTAATAGGAAACTATCATGGAAACACGTAGCAATATCTTACCGAAAAATGATCTAAATGCGATGCGGTCTGGAAGCAAGAAAGATGATCAAGTCTTCAAGTAGAATCCAACTCCACAGGATCCAGTGAGCCAAAACCAAGACACACAGAAACAAAAACTGGAACTGCAAACAGAAAACAAAATAGAAAGGCAAATGTTTTTGGTTGATGCAATATTGCTATAAATCGAGGATGCTCCTGCATCAATTACTTACTAGAAGGAAAACCCTAAGCTTGAAGGAACAAATTATAGAGTATGGATGCTTCAAATGGAGACTCATCTAAGATGTCTTAGCAAGGAGATTTGGGAGATCAGTGAGAAAGGCTATACACCTTATGACTCGGCATCTGGAAATCCTCCTCCGATAGACTTGGATAAGAACATTGAAAATGACTGTAGCGCTAGAGAAGCCCTCTTGAGCACCATTTCAGATCAATGGGTAATGGGATTAATAGACAAATCATCTGCAAAGACTGTATGGGATAAGTTGGAGACTCTGAATGAAGGTGACCCTACTGTTAAAATTGCTAAACTTGATGGTTACCGAGTAAGGTATGAGAACCTGAGAATGGAAGAAGAAGAGATAATTACTGCTTTTATGGAAAGAGTCAATGAAATTGTCTTGGGAATTCAATATTGTGGTGGATTTTTGAGCAAAGATGAGATTGTTTCTAACGTATTGAGAGATTTTCCTCTAGCTTACAAGATAAAGGCTACTGCAATTAATGAGCTGAGAACTATGTCTAACACTTTTGTTAATAGTGATACTTTGGTTGGAAATCTATCTGCTTTTCAGCTTGAAGAATTTGGTCCTCAAGGAGCTGCAAAGACAGATTCTGCATTCAAGGCATCTACATCATCAATCAAAAAGAGTGATTGGAAAGCATTATATGTGAAGGAATTGGAGGATATGAAGAAAGAGGATGAAGATTTTGAAAAACTTGAAGCCCTATTTGCTAGAAGAGTACCTAAAGGTCCAACAAGAAGTAACTATGAAGGAAAATCACCTTTCAAGTGTTTTGCATGTAACAAGATAGGTCATTTTGCATCTAGATGTCCTAAGAGGAATTCAAGATTTGAAGAGAAAGATAGAAGATCTTTTAGGCCTCACCATGATTATCAGAATATGCATAAGTACAGGAGGAACAAAGATAAATCATGGTACTATGTTGATGAGGAAGGTGTAATTGATGATTCTGATGATGAACCGACAAAAGATTCAGCTAGTGGATCCAACAATGGAAAGGGAATGGGTATTCTTGGCTATCAAGGAAGATACTCCAAAACTTGTCATTCATAATGAAGAGAAGGCCCTTGCTGATAAGATTGAAGACAAGGATGAATGGGTGATAGAAAGTGGATGTTCACATCATATAAATGGAGATAAAATGAAGTTTCTATCTTTGCAAGAATTTGATGGTGGTCTTGTCAGATTTGGAGATGACAAAGTAAGAATGATCAGAGGAAGAGGAACAATATCATTGGATGGTAAGCATAACACTGTTAATGTTTATTATGTTGAAGATTTAAGGCATAATATTTTGAGTGTAGGTCAGTTGGTGGATAACGGATTTCAATTATAGTTCAAGGATGGAAAATGCAAAATCATTAACAGATTTGGTTTGGAGATTGCAACCAGTACTCAGACTAGAGGTAACATGTATCATTTGAACTCTAGTGAGAAGACATGTTTGATTGCACATATTGATGAGATTTTTCTATGGCATAAGAGGTTGTGTCATGTGGATTTTTATTGCATTGTAAAGATTAGCTCAACTAGGGCAGTTAGAGATATACCTAGGATTGTAAAGCCTCATAATCCAGTATGTAAGTAATGTCAATTGGGAAAGTAGGTCATAATTTATTTTAAGAGTATTCAAGATAAATCTAATGATGTTCTTGATCGTATTCATATTGATTTGTGTGGTCCTACTAGAATAAGAAGTTTTCAAGGTGATAGATATTTCATGCTATTCATTGATGACTATTCTAGAATGATGATGGCTTACATTTCTAAGGGAGAAATATGAAGCCTTTGAAAATTTCAAGATATTTAAATCTATGGTTGAGACAGAGATGGGATTGAAAATCAAATTCTTAAGATCTGATCAGGGTGGTGAATTCATATGCGATGAATTTAACAGTTATTGTGAGAAACATGGGATAAGGAGACAGTTGTCTGCACCCCCGACACCACAGCAGAATGGTGTTGTGGAAAGAAAGAAAAAAACTATTCTGGATGTGGCTAGATCTATGATGATGGAAGCTAATTTGCCACATATCTATTGGAGAGAAGTTGTGACAATGGCAGTGTACACATTCAACAAAGTTCATATCAAAGGAGACACCAATAAGACACCTTATGAGCTATGGTTTGGTCATACACCTACAGTTAAGTATTTAAGAATCTTTTGTAGTAAATGCTATATCAAAAGAGATGATTCCATTGGAAATTTTGATCCTAGATGTGATGACAGAATATTTATTGGTTATTCTAATCAAATTAAAGCATATAGATGTTATAACAAGAGATTGCAGAGAATTGTGGATAGTCCTAATGTCAAGGTGGATGTGCGGATCACAGGTCAAATCAGAACTTATGAGAGAAAATGGGAAGTGGAAATGGTTATAACTGAACCGGTAGCACCTATACTAGAATAGAATGTTGAACCAGTTACCCTGGCAGTATCATAAAATTCAATAGTAACTGAAGATCAGAGCAGGGAATCAGAAAGTCAGAAGACTCCTCGGTATGTAAAGTTGAATCATTCAAAAGATTAGATCATTGGAGACAAGAGTACAGGAGTAATGACAAGAAGAAGGTTGGCAGCTGAAGAGGTATGTTTAATTTCTCAAATTTATCCAGCATTAGTAGATGAAGCATGTAAAGATGAATGTTGGATAAAAGCTATAGAAGAGGAATTTGATCAGATAGAAAAGAACAACACATGGACTTTAGTTCCTTGACCTAAAAATAAGAATGTTATTGGAACTAAATGGTTTTTGAGGAATAAATTGAATGAAGATGGACAAGTTGTGAGGAACAAGGCTATATTAGTTTGTAAAGGATATTCTCATAAGGAAGCAATTGATTATGATGAAACTTTTGCTCTGGTAGCTAGGATTGAAGTTGTGAGATTATTTCTTGCTTATGTTGTACATAAGAATTACAAGGTTTATTAGATGGATGTTAAGTGTGCATTTTTGAATGGATATCTTGAAGAGGAAGTTTATATTGAGAAACCTAGTGGTTTTTCACTTTCAGATGACAAAAACATGGTTTGCGGGTTAAGGAAAGCTTTATATTGTTTGAAGCAAGCCCCTAGATCTTGGTATGCTAGATTGGACAAATATCTTTTGAAGCTTGGTTTCACTAAAGGTAATGTTGACAGTAACTTATCTTATAAGATCACTGATGATGACATATTGATTATTGATGTCTTTGTTGATGATATCATTTTTGAAGGTGAGGATAAGCTATGTATGGAATTCTCTGATAATATGAAGATTGAATTTGAGATGTCTATGATTGGAGAAATGAGATTTTTCTTAGGTTTGCAGATTACTCAGACTGATAAAGGTATTTTCATCTGTCAAACTAAGTATGCTAGAGATTTTTTGAAGAAATTTGGTATGGAAAATTCCAAACCGATTGGTACCCCTATGGTTACTAGTGACAAATTGACAAAGAAAGATGAATCAACTCCGGTAAATCCTACAAGGTATAAATCTATGATTGGAGATATGTTATATCTGACATGAACTAGACCAGATATTATGAATGCTTTTTGTACTATATCAACATATCATAGTGATCCTAGAAAGAATCATGACAATACAGTGAAAAAGAATTTTCAGATAGTTCGGGGAACAATTGAATATGGTTTATGGTATCCTAAAAATGATGACTTTACTTTATGTGCATATACAGATGCAGATTGGCCTAGAGATGTTGATGACCAGAAGAGCACTTCTGATGGAGATTTCTTTCTTGTAAAGAAACTTGTTTTATGGATCATAAAGAAGCAATCATGTACTTCTTTATCTACTGTTGAAGCTGAGTATGTTGTTGTTGCTACTAATTGTAAACAAGTTCTATGGATGAAGAAAATGTTGAAGGATATAAGGGTAGATTGCAATGAATCGGTAGTTATTCACTGTGATAACTCTGCTGCTATTGACATATCAAAGAATTCGGTATTTCATTCTAAGACAAAGCATATATTAATCAAGTATAACTTTTTGAAGGGGAAGGTGGAAGCAAATGAAGTCAGATTGGTTTATGTGAACACTAAAGAGCATATTGCAGATATCTTCACTAAACCTTTGCCTAAGGAATCATTTGAGTATTTTAGAGACAGATTGGGGGTCTGTACCTTTTTTATAAAGAATTGAGTGATCCAGATTGGCATCAATCCTATATGCATTTATCAGAATTATTATTCATTCTGGATTGATGAGTTGGTGCTACTAGTCAAGGGGAGTAGTCAGTTGTATGGTTCAAAAGTTTTAATATTTTTATTTTATGTTTATGTCAGATTTCTAGCATTGATGTCAAAGGGGGAGAGATATTCATGTGGAAAATAGAGCTTAACAGAGATATCATTCATAGGGGGAGTTTGGTCTTTGGTTCAGAATTTCATTGTTATATCATCTTGGGGAGATTGTTGGATGTCTTCTATTGGGGGAGACTTGTTTGGCAATTCTTGGCACTTGGATGTTTTTCACATCTAGTGTTGTCATCAATGCCAAAGGGGGAGATTATTGGCAATTTGGAGGAAATGATTATGTTTTGCATTGATTTTTGTCATTGATGTCAACACTATCTTATTTGGTTGTCTACCGGATTCTAGTAGAGTGATTGGACTTTGATGATGATCACGAGATTTGTCTCTGGTATATTCTAATTGGTGCAATTGGTTTGGTTTGTTTATTCATGTAGTTCAGATACTTGTCACATTCAGTTGGTTCAGGATATGGTGATCGGGAAGATATCATATGTTCTAGTAAGACTTTTGGTTACTGGTAAGGGTTCTATTGGAAGAGCTTTGTTGAAGATCTTTTGATGAATTCAATAAGTGGTGTTGGTGTGGCTTCTAGAAAGTTGTCAAAATGCTAGTGGTGTTGGTGCGACTTCAGAACCCAAACTTTGGAATCCCAGAGTCCTCCTTGCCAATACTTTAAACTCCTTTGGGACTCTGGATCCCCATAATCCCGAAGGCCATCCTAAAATCTATTTATGTATGCTTTGGAACTTCGGGTCTTTGGAATCTTGAAGCTAATTTTTCAAGAAGCCTCTTTTTGACCCCAGAGTTTCAGAGCAGTCCTAAGTATTGCCTTATTCTCTTGGGAGTTTTGGAACCTTGAAACCTCAAAGTAGGTTCCTTTTTGCTATGCTCCAAGCTTCGAAATTATGGTTCCTTGGGATCCTGAAATCATGTATTCTAGGCTCTTTTGAGACCCTAGAACTTTGAGATTCCGGAGTCTCTTATGTTTTATCAACCTTGAGATACTGATCATATGTATTCTTTATTGTTGATTAAGGCAGTCTTATGGAACCCTCAACATCAGCTCGAAAGAAAACCAGAGGCAAGATCAGGCTAGAAAAGAACCCACCAACGATGAAGTACCAATATCAGGGCCAGCCCTTGATTTCAAAACTTGAGAATGAAATACAATGGGTGACGAATATAGACATTGGTCACATAGAACTAGAGGAAATCATAACAGAAGTGGCTCAATCAAACCTTGAGGCCCCATATAGGAGGACCAAGAGATCCGGGTTAGTTGAGGCTACTATCTTCCCTCAAGCAATGCAATCACCTGAACTAATCATTTCTGTAGCTCAACATTATGACAAAGATACTAGAAAATGCTTGGATATAATGGGGAATGTAGTAGTAGATCTCTCTTCGAACATGCTCGACCTGACATTCAGAATTCCTTAGTTTGACAAGGTCCTCCAGAACACTGAGGAAGAGGCAGCCCAAATATTCAACAAGAATGCTTCAAATTACAAATGGTATATAAATGAAGCTTGGCTTGAGAAGCCAAGGAAATCAGGCCTCAAGGCTATAAAAAACATTCTCAGGGCTGACTTCAAAGTTGCACATATGGATTTAATCATCATGCTTAGTTGTACCTTTAGAAAACTAGATTGCACACATTATCATTTATGAAGGATTAGTTTGATTGGGCTCAGATTATTTCAGATAACATCCATGATAAATTGTGCAACGTGCTACAAACAAATAAGTTCTTTGTTGGTTAACAGATTTGCCTTTAACATTTTAATGATGACATATGCATACCCCTGATGAAAAGAAAAAGAAACCAACAGTTGGGTGAACTGAGTATTGGTTTACCCTCTGCATAAGAGTGCAACTCCTCGTATGATATCCAATGAATTTTTATGCAAATTAATCACTAAGAAACACACTTTTTACCCAAAAGTGAGAAAGGCCTTCACATCCATTTGTCAACACAATATGAATGCTACAAAATAATTATTCATAAATGTAAAGCTCACAGACTTAAATTCTGAACATTTCACTTTTCTGTAAAACTTATTTCATCAAGTATACTCAATGTAGCATAAATGTTGATCGATACTCGCTCATGCCTCAAAGGACAAGGGGGATCAGAATCATTTAAACGGCAACATACAACTAATTTTTTAAATCAATGAATTCAGAGACTTATAATAAGTTGATAATCAATGAAGTAAAATATTCTGCACACAAACATATATCCCAACAGAGATTTGCTCTATCATTCAAATGAACAGATTTGAAGGTCATGCAAAATATATGATTTCATTCACATATAAAATATCTTCACTGAAAATTTTCAAAAGAAAACTAAGTCAGCCAATTCAAAATAAAGTTTTTAGGACCATCAATAAATCTTGCTTAATTATGTTAATGCATTAGTAGCCTCTGCAAGATAAGACTCTCCTAACTCAGTAATCTCCTATATTTTGTTTACTCATTCATGCTTTATGTTTATCGGACTATAACATTGGTCACAACTATGATATTGCTATTGGATTAGATTGACGACCTGCTTAACTATGTTAAGCGTCAATCTAAAATGCTATCGGGCTGTTAACCCGGTAGCATATTAATGTCGATTCATATCAGCATTAATATGCTATCGGGGTATTAACTCGATAGCATATAATGCTAACAACTATTGTTATTGTTTATGTTATATTAATCCATATGCTTTGATACCGATTAATAATCAGGTATGTTTTATATCTGTAACAATTAACAAATGACACTGATTCATGATTGGATATGTTTAAGCACTATTATCATTAACATATGATACCGATCGGATATGATTAAGCACTATTATCATCAGCAATGATACCGATTCATTATCGGGCATGTTATAAGCGTTGTTATCATTAAGGATACCGATTCATTATCGGGCATGTTATAAATGATGTTATCATTAAGGATATCGATTCATTATCGGGTATGTTTGAAGCACCGATTAGTTATGGATTGGTTGTTGTTAGTAGGGGTCACGACCAAGTGACATCTTGGTTGGACATGTCTAAAAGACATGTCCGATCAAGGTGCCACTTGATCGTGGCCACCCTACTATTTATACATCATTCCAATAAAAGGAGATGACATTGAAATCAATACATGTTCATCCTCCTTACCTGCAGTAAAAGAAAGATAGCAATATTAGTGTCATAAGCATAATATCAAATTTAAAATACACCATCCTGCATATAACTTGTCCATTAAATTGGAAATTACAACACATTTACATGGTATCAGAGCCAAGTTGATCGAACTTGAGGCTATTTAATTTCATGAAACAAATTTAAGAACAAGGTTATATACTACATCACATTTCTTCAAATGGCCAGTGCTATCAGATTCGAAGACAGACTCGGAGGTGGCGATGATTTTTCAGCCTAGAAATTCAGAATTCAAATGATCTTAAAGGAGAACAAAGTGGATTCATTTGTTCAAACTAAAAATGATCAACCCGAAAATGAACCTGACAAAACAACATGGATTGAGGGAAATGAAAAGGCAATAAAAATAATAGTTGATGGGGTGAGAAACAACATAATGCCCATCATAAGAAAACATCAGACAGCCTATAAAATGTTCAAAGCTCTTGAAAGCACATTTGAGATATCAAATGCAAGTCAAACTCTAGCATTAAAATGAGAAATAAATCATATCACCATGAACAAAGGGGAGACAATCAATGCCTACTCTATGTGGATATCAGTTCTAAAAGATGAACTTGCAACTTTGGACTACAAGATCCAAAGCAAAGAGCTAACACTCATTGCTTTAGATGGGTTGCTAGTGGATGGAGCACATTCATCCAAGGCATCAGTGCAAGGTCCAAATATCCCAAATTTGAAAGATTAAGGGATGATTGTCTCCAAGAGGAATCAAGATTGAACAAAATGGGAATGAAACACAAGAATATAGATGAAGACCTACAAGTTCTAAACACCAACTCCACCAAGCAAAACAAGAAAAGGCAGTTTAGAAAGAGAAAAGGTCGTCAAGGCAAGAACACTTCAAAGAAGGACTTATCTCACATTCAATGTTACAGATGTGATCAGTTTGCACACTTCATTGCAAAATGCCCAGAAAGAACCAAGAAACATGCTACATTTGTCAAAGCAGGGAAGACTAAAAGGGAAGATGACTCTGAGAAATACGTATTCTACTCAGCACTCACAAGTCAAGCTTCTAACAAAATCAACTCATGGGTGATTGACAGTGGTTCATCCAGGCACATCACTGGGTTTAGAGAAGTACTTGATTCCATGATAGAGGAGAGTGATGAGGACGTAACCATCATAGATGACTCCACATATCCAGTCAGAGGAGTAGGAACCTGCACCATCAAATTGAAGACAGACATAACCTTACGACTTGAAGGAGTACTATATGTCCCCCACATCAAAAGAAATCTAGTTTCTATATCGGCACTGGAAGATAAAGGATACAGAGTGACATTAATGGACAACAAAGTATTGGCCTGGCCAAGGAAATCCTCCATCAAGAAGGCAAAGACCATTGGACAGAGACAGGGCTATTTGTATGAGTTGTGCACAGAAACCAATCTAGCCCTAATCCATGAAGCCACTAATGCAAATGAAGTTTGGCATAGAAGATTAGGCCATTTGAATTTTAGGGCTTTATCTTCAATGGGAAACTTTGTCACAGGTCTACCCAAATTAAAGCAAGATCATTCAGGGGCATGCAAAGGATGTGTCCTAGGTAAGAATACCAAAGGTGCATTCCAAAATAGTACTAGGAAAACTAGCAAAATTCTAGAATTAGTTCATTCTGATGTATGCAGACCTATGTCCATATCCTCTCTAGGGGGATTCTTGTATTATGTAATATTTGTTGATGACTACTCTAGGAAGACTTGGATCTACTTTCTGAAAAGTAAAGAATCAGAAGAGATCCTCTCTAGGTTTAAAGAATTTAAATCACTAACTGAAAACCACTTAGGAAACAAAGTTAAAACCCTAAGAACTGACAATGGGGGAAAATACACATCAGATTCATTTAAAGAATTTTTTAGAGATAATGGGATTAAGAGGGAGCTTACTATACCTTATTACCCCCAACAAAATGGGGTAGCGGAAAGGAAAAATAGGACTATAGTTGAAGCTGCCAAAGCCATGATCCTAGATCAAAACCTTAACACTAATCTCTGGGCTGAAGCTTCCAGCACCGCTGTATATATACAGAACAGGTGCCCTCATTCCCATCTTGAGGAAAAAACTCTCGAGGAAGTACTCACTAAGATTAAGCCTGATATTAGCCACCTTAGGATATTTGGATGTCCTGTCTATATCCATATACCTAAAGAAAAAGAGACTAAAACTAGAACCTTCTAGAAAGAGAGGATTGCTTGTAGGATATAGTGAAACCTCCAAAGCCTACAGAATCTATGTACCTGGTCAAAGAAATAATGAACTAAGTAGGGATGTAATATTTGAAGAAGACCTGGCTTTCAAAAGAGCTCAGAACTTCATAGAACCTAAAATCTATGTACCTACCTCTAACTTAGATGAAAATCCTGCCCCTGAGTTTCAGAGGGAGAATCTAGATGAAACTGAAAAAGAAAATGAAAACACACCTAGAAATCTCAAGAAAAGACCACTATGGGCCACCAAAACAGTAGAAGAAGCTCAGAGGTTTGCTGCTCCTTCTGGAACCTTCAGAGAAAGCAAAAGACCTAATAAATTTACTAGCTATGTTGCTCTTATGAATGACCTATCTAAAAATGAACCTAACAATGTAACAGATGCCCTTAAACATCAAGTATGGAAGGATGATATGTCTGAAGAGTATCAATCCATAATGAAAAATGATGTATGGGAAATTGTTCCTAGGCCAACTAAGAAGTCTGTTGTTTCTTCTAAATGGCTCTTCAAGATCAAACATGCAACAGATGGCAACATTGAAAAATATAAGGCAAGATTTGTAGCCAGAGGTTTTTCTCAAAAGGAAGGGATAGACTATGAAGAAACATTTGCTCCTGTAGCCAGATATACCTCAGTAAGGGTTGTACTAGCCATTGCAGTAGCAAAGAGATGGAAGGTACATCAAATGGATGTAAAGATAGCTTTTCTTAATGGAGAGATATCTGAAGAAGTATACCTAGAGCAACCTGAAGGGTTTGAGATCCATCATGTAGAATCTCATTTGTGCAGACTCAAGAAAGCTCTATATGGGCTCAAACAGGCTCTCAGGGCCTAGTATGAAAGAATTAACACATATCTATCAAAACTAGGCTTCTCTAAAAATGATGCAGATCCTAATCTCTACTACAAATAGAATAAAGGTGATATGCTAATAATGATTTTATATGTTGATGATTTATTAATCACAAGAGAAGATCACCTTATAGATCAATGCAAGAAAGAGCTATCCAAAGAATTTGATATGAAGGACTTGGGATTCCTTCATTATTTCCTAGGATTGGAAGTATGGCAGAATCCTGACAACATTATTCTAAACCAAGGCAAGTATACATTAGACATCCTGAAGAGATTTGGAATGCTCAACTGCAGACCTATGACCGCCCTAATGGAAACCAATCTTCATAAACATAAAGAAGCAGCAGCAGAATCACCTTCTAGTGACCCCACTCTATACAGGAAAATGATTGGGTCTCTTATGTATCTGGTAAATACAAGACCAGATATCTGCTATGCAGTGAATGCCTTGAGTTAGTTTATGTGTGAGCCAAAGGAGATACACCTGGTAGTAGTAAAACACATTATGAGATATTTACAAGGCACCTTAAACCTTGGTCTCAAGTATAAGAAAATTGATCTTAATCTACACAGATTCTCAAATTCAGATTGGGCTGGAAGTGTGACTGATCGGAAAAGCACCTCTGGGTGCTGCTTCAGTTTGGGATCAGCCATGATATCCCGGATCAGCAAAAAACAGTCTTCTGTAGCGCAAATTTCCACTGAGGCTGAATACATTGCAGCCTCCATGGCTGCCCAAGAAGCAGTGTGGCTTAGAAAGTTGCTTGTAAGATTGTTTGGCAATCCGATGAAACCTACTATCATCCATTGTGACAATCAAAGTTGCATAAAACTTTTAGTGAATCCAGTGTTCCATGATAGATCCAAACATATTGAGATCCCATACCATTATGTACGAGACATGGTAGACCAAAATGTGATCAAAAGTACATGAGATTAGACTATAGATATTCTGACCAAACCACTTTCCAGAGTGAAGGTTGATCACTTCAGAAAGGGTTTAGGTATGATAGAAAGATAATCTGCTTTGTAAATAAGATGTTGAAAATGTAAACTTCTTTTGTCATGTTGAGACATTCTGGGTTTTACCCCCTATGTTCATATCTAAGAGGTGACGATCTCTCAGATTATGAACACTTGTATGCAGACATCATAAGGTGATGATCTTATGATTCTCAAACCAGTTATTATGTTGGATCTTTGGTATGTCATGGATGTGCCATGATGTTGTTGTGATAAAACATTTGAATGAAATGTTTGTGCACATATCACAACATGGATAAGATGAGAATTTAACCATCCTCATATGTTTATCCTTAGTATTGCGTGTTTAGGCAATACTGATATCACGTGTTTAGGTGATACCTTGTCATAATAAAATGATGAATCTATTATATCACATAGTTGGGTGGTACCCTATGTCACATACTTAGAGTAATGTTTTAAGTTTGTATCCTATGTTCTGATGGTACTTCATATTATATGTATAGATGATATATATTATTGGAGACTGACATTTTGAAAAAGAAATGTGATGCAGGTTACCTTATCTTCTAAAAGCTAAGAGGGAGTGTTAATGCATTAGTAGCCTCTGCAAGATAAGACTCTCCTAACTCAGTAATCTCCTATATTATGTTTACTCATTCATGCTTTATGTTTATTAGACTATAACATTGGTCACAATTATGATATTGATATTGGATTAGATTGACGACCTGCTTAACTATGTTAAGCATCAATCTAAAATGCTATCGGGCTATTAACCCGATAGCATATTAATGCTGATTCATATCGGCATTAATATGCTATCGGGCTATTAACCCGATAGCATATAATGCTAACAACTATTGTTATTCTTTATGTTATATTAATCCATATGCTTTGATACCGATTCATAATCAGGTATGTTTTATATCTGTAACAATTAACAAATGACATTGATTCATGATCGGATATGTTTAAGCACTATTATCATTAACATATGATATCGATCGGATATGATTAAGCACTAATATCATCAGCAATGATACTGATTCATTATCGAGCATGTTATAAGCGTTGTTATCATTAAGGATACTGATTCATTATCGAGCATGTTATAAATGTTGTTATCATTAAGGATACCGATTCATTATCGAGTATGTTTGAAGCACCGATTAGTTATGGATTGGTTGTTGTTAGTAGGGGTCACGACCAAGTGACATCTTGGTTGGACATGTCTAAAAGACATGTTCGATCAAGGTGCCACTTGATTGTGGCCACCCTACTATTTATACATCATTCCAATCAAAGGAGATGACATTGAAATCGATACATGTTCATCCTCCTTACCTGCAGTAAAAGAAAGATAGCAATATTAGTGTCGTAGGCATAATATCAAATTTAAAATACACCATCCTACATATAACTTGTCCATTAAATTGGAAATTACAATACATTTACAAATTACATATATAGCCTCTAGGCTAATAGTTTTTGAAATAACCCCAGTTTTTAAACTCTATCCTAGAGTTAAAAGAAATTGTTTACTTAAAACTAGATAAAACTTAAATGACCAAGAGCCACAGACAGAATGATAACTCATCCATAAGTCGATCAAGACTCCAACGTGGTAGAGGAAATGACTGATTTGTCATGTTTTGCCACAATACCACGTACATTCCACCACTCCAAGTATGTCATTGAGAAATTGAGGATGACCTGATAGTGAGAGAGTCCAATATGCAGAATGCATTATTTCCAGACTTCTTTATCCATGTTTACTTGCATGACCTTCATTTTATGCACTTCCAGATGATCAAAGCAAACTGCTAACATTGATTCTATCCTAGCCACCTTGGAGAAGTCATCCGTAGTTAGAGACTTTGTTTCTTTAATGAGATGCACTCTCTCCTTAAAGGTTTTGACCATATTTGTTGCTAGTTCGATCGCCTGTCCATCATCCTTTAGGAGTAATATAGCGATGCATTTCAAATCTTTTTGCATCATATCAATGAGCTCTTTTAATCCTTTTAATAATTTGATGGATTCTTCATGACCCTATTTAATGATTGAGTTTCTCCATTCAATGCTTTTTCTTGATAAATAGAGTACATTGTCATCCAAATTATCCAGAGGCTTCTCAGCAAGAAATTTCATGACCCCAAATTGTTGTACATCATTCATCTATGCTAAGACTGTTACCCATTTATTTCATTCTTTGTCCCATGTTGTAGCTTCCTACTCCAATTCTTTACTCACAATTATAGCATTATCATACACCCTAATTAAGTTAGCAATGTAGTATGTGCCTTGCTGCACTATGGAGTCAAGCCACTCATATGACTTCTTTGGACCTAAGCCAATAGCTTCTGATTTACTGGTGATTTAGGGTCAAAATACAATGTCATATGTGTTAGAGGCTGAGGACTTGGGTGATGTATGGCATTGATATATTCTGCCATCTATCACTAGTACATTTGGGGCTGATTTCCGACGGCCTATCGTCATAATTTCAACTATTTTTTGTCGGACTTCCGACAAATGAAGTCGTCAAAAACTCATCGTCGGTCATTCTGATGATGCCATCTAACGTCAGAATTCTGATGACATCTCAAACTCTTCTGATGGTGTCCATGACCGCTCATCTGACGAGATAATGTCATCTGGTGTAAAGCATCCTCGTCAGATGGATGTCAGAATTCTGATGCCTACCAGGAACTTGCACCGACAAGGATTACGAAGAGCGTTCGACAATAGAGTGTCGTCAGACATGCAGCATCCTCGTCAGATGTTTCATTGATTAGCGTCAGAATTCTTACTCCTACCAGGAACTATGCACTGACGAGGATGTTGTTTGTCTGACGGTTTGGTCGTCGATGCAAAGTTGGGAGGATGTTAGAATTCTGATGGTGATTTACTTTTATTAAAAAAAAAATGCCAATTATAATGGTGCTTATTGGTTCCAGTATATCGGGATAGCTAACCTGATCTAGTAATGTCAGTATTGAAGGAGGTAATTTGAATAGATATACCGAACACCGATATTGAGAATCTTGTCAGAATAATGAACAAGGGCAGAATAGCAACATTTCACAGTAGCGATAAGGTGAAGTTGTCTTGACGAAGAAAGTATAAGCATAAGTGTCATTTGAGCTTATCGGGATAACATGTGAAGTCGGAATAACATATTATAGACATTTCAACCAATGAGAAGTATTTCAATGACATATAAACAAGGTGGTATCAAGGAAACTATCCCAACTATACACCTGCGGTTGGAAGTAGGATATTGGTGGAATCTATGGTGATACAGAGAATGATACCCTTATCGGCGAAGCTGATAAAAATTGGAGTAATAGGATCATCAAAAGGTTGATAGAACATCCTATCTTGATAATGAATATATCTACTAACATCGGAATAAGACACTTTGATAATGCATCCTCTTCTAAGTAAATATATCAGTATAACTTATAAAGACGGGATAGCATCTTTCTGCTTTGCCAATGGTAAAGGTAATTCCGATAAAGCACTGCTTAAGAGGTATTCGGAATAACTTACATAAGCAGAATAGCACATAAAAGTCACTCTAATCAATGAAGTTATCTCAATACTTTACAAATGAAACAACATCAGGAAATTTATCTCAATCTAACATTCACAAAACAAATAACCCCATAGCAGACGAGAGAAGGATAAAACCCTTATCGAGATAACTTGTAGTGTCAGGAAAACAAACTTTGGGTATGTCAATAGTTAAAACAATGTCGATGGACACCGACTGAGACATTATAGGTGCAGACAGATAAAAAAAAAACAAATTGAAGATTACTTGTTGCGATAGCTCAAGCCAAAATGACACAAGAGGCACATGGTTACTAATATAACCATATTTATCTATGGTGACTAATTTTTCAGAAAAGTGCCTAATTTGGAGCAGTGGTGGAAGGAGTTAAGCCAATGTCCTACATCATCAGAAAATTCAAATTTCTAAAAGATGGCACATTGATTCACAGAGTTAAGGCACATTTATTGTTGCATGAAAGATGCTTTCTGAGAAGCATATTCAAGAGAACACTGCATTCATAATTACAAAGACTTTGAGATGATATTGAGGCAGGTTGAAGGCACATTGGGCAGTGGTGAGTAAGTGCTTTGATTGATTCCCCTATTATTGTTTCGAATAGTCTGTTAAATTGCCTATGAAATGGAAAACCCTAGTGGTGCAGCAAAGAGACAGAGAGGGAAAACAAGCAAGGGTAAGGGAAAGAAACAAAAAATAGGTGAGACAAGTCCTCAAACTGAGGAAGATAGAAAACTAAATCAGGACTTGCTAGATCAACTGTCAGGTTCCACCCCAAATCCTAAGAGATCTGTAGAGTGGAAATTAGAGGATAATTATACTGATGTGGGAGGCATGTACACAACCATCAGGGAATATGAATTGTTTTTGTTTCACTATCATAGATGAGAGAATCCAAAACCCATCTGCAATCTATGGCAGTTAGGTCTAGGAAAACTTGTAGTCCCAAATGTCTTTGTTAATATTGATCTCCTAGAATTGTTAGCACTGAATTTTAATCCAAACAGAAGAGCAATATGTGACCAAGATCGAAATAATTGTTTCTTCATGTTGTGAGAAGAAGTTTCTAAGGTTCTTGATTTGCGTGGAGTTTATGACCATCCCATCATTCTTGAAAATTTTCTGGAGGAATACAGAAGATTGGATTCCACTTATGTTGGGTGGAGATTACCATTTCATTTGTTGAATCCTAAGGTCCCATTGGAAATAGAGGAAAGTCTAATATTTCATGTAAATCTATTCAAGGACTACTTCAAATACACATATTATTCAATAGGACAAGTATTGGGGCTAAATTCTCTAGATTTCATGAGAACTAAATCTGTGGTCATTGCAACAGACATTCAATCGCAGAAAGCTAGAGAATTTGACTATGCAATATTTGTGGCAGAACAACTTTTCCTTGGACTCACAGCCATCTAGAGGGACTCTACAAAAATTTAGTTCTCACACTATTCCCTACTTATGCATATGGTGTTATTCTATGGGCATGAGATGGGTCTATGGCCTGAAGAGATGAAGATAAGAAGATATGATGATAACAACCATTATCTACCAGTCCAATTATGGACTTCAATATGGGATTGCAGATTTGTCAGATCTAATTACATTCATTTTGAAGAATATTTTGTTAAAACACTTTACAGGTTTTATAGTTATCCTTACCACTTTGCACTTTAAGGAGATGTAAATAGATTCTTGAGGCCTGTAGACTTTGGGGGACCAGAAATTTTCAAACACAATTGGGGAGACTGGTACTACTTCTCTGATGTAACCATGATAAGGGTTTATAGCTTTGAAGATGCTCCACTATTGTTGCCTAAAACAATTCCCAATAGGATAGCTTATCTAGAGATCATAAGGCAATTGGGGGAATCAAAATCGATGCATCTGGCTTCACATGATAAGCAATCATTTCTACCTGGGACTCTATGCATAAGAGAATTTGTTGTAAATGGAAGAGAAGGGCAAGATCTTGCATGCAACAAACTGTTTCATTATAACATGAAATTGGGAGCACCAAGAAAAGGCTTTGACCCAGATGGGTATATTCATTTGGTGAGAAAAAGGAAGAAACTAGGTGCCTATGAACACATCTTGTATCTAAGAGATTACTTGATAAGAAATATGGATGAAAATGATGTTTAAGTAGCTATAGATTATCACAATAGAGATGTTGAATAAAAGGCTAAGGAGAAGAATATTGTAAACATATCATCTTCAGAGGATAAGGAGTCATTAGAGGAGGATGATCCCTCATTTGAACAATTCTCTAAAATACTTATTGAGGAACACATGTCACCTGTAAGAGATCCTAATGAAGGAGACCTAGTGGAAGATGATCCAAGCGAATTGGCATGTGACACTCTGATATCTGATGATGATTTCATAGCATCTCCTGAGTTCATGTCATTTTTATATAGGATAAAAGGGAAAGCAATCATAGAAAATGTTGATGAGGTCAATAACTCCAATGAAAGGCAATTATTGATCACCTTAGAAAATGAAGTAGCATAATAAATGGCTCTGATGACTCCTAAAAAGGGTAGGAAGCTTCTAAAGGATGCTGGTGTTTTGATTTTTCCTAGGTGGGATATGAATTCAGCCCTGATCTTTGACAACTTTCTCCATGATGTTGGTGCCAAGCACAAATTATCTCCTGAGGGTGTGGCCCAAGTGTATATGGGATCAATATACAACCCAGACAAGCATGTCATGCAAATATGGTCACTATATCCTCCGAGAAAAAAGCTTATGGTTATTGATACTCAAAAGGCCTTCAAGCACATTATGACCTTCAGGTTGGAGAGGCAAACCCCATGATGACAATAGGTTTAGGGGTAAACATAGCCAAACTGAACAAAGCACAAATTCAATTCTTGGTGAAAGAAAACCAATCAAATAAGCTTGAAATTGTAAAAATGAGAACAGAGGTTGATCGACTTAGAGAAATGACAAAACGGGGGGAGCCACAAAGATTGTTAATACAGGTTGAATCTTCCCAACCCCAAACCAAGGCTGACCAATTGAAGGAAGAAAACAATCAATTGCAGGCCCAATTGAAGACAACAAAAAGTGAAACCATGTCAGCTTGATTCAAAAAAGATTCACTAATATGATGAAATGGATGGATAGATACTGGGTTAAATACAACAAGAACCACACTGTCATAGAAGAACATGAGCAGTTGGATAAGTGGCTACATGAGAAAATCCTAGAACTACAAAATATGGATGAGAGACAGCATAGTGATATACAGAGTTGTGAAGATTTGATAAAGGCTCACAAAGAATACCTAGAGGAGTTGAGAGCAGAAGGAGCAGCCTTCCTCGATAGAAAAATGAATAGTATTTCTTCATTTCTCAGCAATAATGGAGAACAAAAGGAAAATATGGGTTGGACCTATGACTGCCAGCATATACTCCAGAGTGTGCTAAAAGCAGCAGAAGACCAGTATGTTGAAAAGGTGGTGGAGTCATAAAGAGCATGGTTTTGATGGAAGTAGAATCCCGAGACACCATCCATGATTGTGATACTAGATACAATGAGAAGTATCTAACACATCTAACTAGTGTGCATTTATGTTTAACAAAGTGATTAGTTGTTAGTTTTCTTTTGTTTTCAAAAGACTTGGATCAAAAGACATGACCTTTTGATATGTTATATAATATTTGATGTAATCATTTGATAGGGGAGTTTTTTGGTAGGAGAAAATACATAAAAAAAAGTGAACAAATTTTCTTTCTGTATTGAAGAACAATACATTATTTTTAGATTAATACAAAGCCAGTTCCTTTATTTGCAAATGGTGTTATGAATTATTTCATTTTGAAAATTAGTTCTCTGTCATAATCGTCTATAATTGATGATTGCTACTCTAGATCTTTGTGCAAAAAGGTTGTGTGTTATACTATTTTGGTGGCGGAAAAATAGTGATTCATTCGCAAAGTTGCATGCACTTTCAAGGATGCAAGTAGTAGCAAAATCTGTTAGAGGATGTGAGTTATGATGCATTTGCAAATCCAAGATGCATAAAAAAGGTATATAGAACTAAAGAAAAAGACAATAAGTTTTTGAATGAATAGTTCAAAACATGAAGAAAAAAAGAACAAATGAATTGTTTAAACCATGAAGCAAAAAAGAAAGATAGAATCAGTTGTAATATTATATCACTTGGTACCAATTTGACTACTTGGTTCCTCCCCCTATTACTTAAAAGATAATACTATGCTCTAGATATCAAAGGAAATTTGGTCATGTGCATTGACCACTACAATTTGGAATGCAAAAGAGGGAATGTACCTGACAATCTGCTACAATTTTAAGAACAAAGAGATTCTATGGCACCGAGAGGTTCCAATCGTATCCTATGATGGCCATAATCCCTATTGCAGCAATAACAAGATGTGAGGTAACAATTATAAAATTTGGATGAACTCAAAGAGACATTTACAAATACAGCCTGTCCTTTATAATACCTAATTGAAAAAATGGATGCAATGCAAGTCTTTGTATCGATAATGTTTGGCTAATAGTAAAAAACTAGAACAATAAATTCCATATAAAAGCGGTTAGACTTAAAATGATAAGGAAAATTTAAAAATGCTAAAGAAAATGTCAACTAATAAAAAAACTTACAAGGATGAGGCATATTCATAACTTTTGCAGTCCTACCATGGATATCAACACTAGAAGCAACTCATAATTTAATGTACATACAAGACAATATGGAAGTTCATTATGTTGGCATATGATGAATTGGTGATAATGTATGTTGTCATTGATGTCAATAAGTGCTCAAGTAGGTGAATCGATATGAACCGGTATGAAGATCGAAAGTGGTTATGGCCAACCTAGATGCAGTGGACCGGTGTCAGGGTTCACTAAGTGTGACTATCGATTGGTAGTCTCAGTTCATCTCTAGGGTTACCAGTTTGGCTTGTGCGATGCAACCGATGATGTTTTATGACCAAGTAGTTAAGGAATAAGGCTATGGATCGAGATACCAGGTCAATTATGTGCACATGAAGGATTTATTTGTGGTTCTTATGCGTGAAGATTAAATACATTGAATGCCTACCTCGGGAATGAGCATTTTTCTTAGTGATGTGTGAAGAGCGCATGATGGATTATTGATTTTCAGATGCGGTGAAGATTGGACGATGCAGAATGTCTTGAGATCTATTTTAGATCATTTCATTCTATGTAATGTGTTTGGACGATCAGGATTGGACTACTTGTAAGTGTAAAATTGAAATATTTAGAGTTTAGGGTTTATGCTACCGACCTAGTTGTTTTCTATAAGGTCGATGAGTTTTGTTATTGCGGCTGCTTGGCAAAAGTTGTATTTGTGTCTGCATGTTGGAGATTTGATACTTTCCAAACAAGAGTGAGGAATCTATAGAGTGTGATTGCAGAAGAGAGGAACTGAAAAGGATCTACCTTAGCATGAAGTGTTGTTATCATATCGGTGTTTTACTTGTTGTCTTCTAACCATTTCAACAGAAGGTAAATCCCTTGACCGGGTAGCTTTAATAGGCTTTGTTGTAAATCCTCTAACCAGGTGGCTCAAGGTTATTGATTTATTTAAATCCTCTAGTGAGGTAACTCCTAACAGGGTTTCAACCTTTAACAGGGTATATAGCCATCCCTTAACCGGGTGATCCCGAACATGACCGGTTCCTAATAGGACCTTTATTGTAAAGTCTTTAACCGGACTAGGATCCTAACAGAGCGGACTTCAAAAGAGTTTGCAAACATCTTGTGGGTATTCATTCCCATCGTGGTTTTTCCCATTTGGGTTTCCACGTGAAAAATCTGTGTGTTATGGGTTGTGAGATTTTCATGTGATGATTGTGTGGTTTTGATTAAGTTAGATATGCATGCATTGTTAAATGGTTGTGGTATTATTGGTACAACTCATGCATGATTATATCAGTGAAGTAGTTATCAAGGTTTGAGATCTATTGAATGTTGTCTGAAGTATTTTTGTTTAACCGATATAGCTATGGTTAAGTTCAGTGATGAAGATAGTCGGCCAGCTGTGTTTTGATATGACAAAGTATTGAAGCAGTTTTTTGTGTGTACTGATTCACCCCCCCCCCCCCCCGCTCTCAGTACTAGTTAGGACCTTAGTAGTCCATCATTATTCATCAATTGGTATCAAAGCACATCCAGGTCCTTGGTGATATAAGCTTAACCACTTGAGGCAAAAGATCATGTTTTAATGATGAAGAGAGAAGGTCTTAAGTTCAATAGGGACAACTTTAAAATATGGAAGGACATGATGAAGATATATATCAAGAGTTTGGGTGCACAACACTAGAACTATGTTGAGAATGTCTATGTAATTCCCTCTGGCACCCTAACCGATGATCAGAAAAGAGAGATACAAGAAAATGGGCAAGTCATGGAAGGCCTTATTAGCAACTTGTCTGATGTAGAGTTCATCGATGTACAAGATAAGGACAATCTGAAAGAAGTATGGGACAAACTGGAATCCATTTATGGCGGTGATGAACATGTCAAGCAGGCTAAGGAAGAAAGACTTGGAGGAAAGTTTGAAGATATGAGGATGGTTGAAGGAGAGACCATTCAACAGTATGGCATAAGAAACAAGACAGTGGTTGGAGAGATCAAGAGCACTGGTGGAAAAATTAATGATGCCATTATTGTCAGTAAAGTTCTGAGATTAGTTTTACCGATCTATGCAATCAGGGTTGTCTCTATTCAGA
Source organism: Cryptomeria japonica (assembly GCF_030272615.1). Taxonomy (NCBI): domain Eukaryota; kingdom Viridiplantae; phylum Streptophyta; class Pinopsida; order Cupressales; family Cupressaceae; genus Cryptomeria; species Cryptomeria japonica. The sequence goes on from NC_081405.1 coordinate 374,636,127, forward strand.
AGCTAAGGTCTATCGACAAAACCAAGGTATCTTTAGACTATTATTGCAAAATTGACTGCATATGAATTGAATGGCTATGATGGTAGTGTTCAGAATACCAAGTTAGCCTTTAGAGCATCTACTTCCTCCGCACTGACCAGGAAAGGAAAAGAGGTCAGTACCAATTATGAATCCAGGCCAAGCAGAGATATGGACGATGAGGAGATTCTGATGGAGTTTGAAGCTCTTCTTGCCAAGAGACTTCCAAAAGGCACCAGAAAATACAGAGCTAAGCTTCCTCTTAAGTGTTTTTTCCTGCAATAAGATAGGACATATAGTTGTTAACTATCCTAACAATGACAATAAGGATAAACCAGAGAGGTTTAGGAAGTATAAAGGAGTAGGTAGGAGAAATTGTCTTGTTGCAGTGGATGGAGGTGTTACCAATGAGGAATCTGAGGATGAAGAGAATGAGGACATAGTGTTTGTGGCTATCAAGGAAGAGTCATCTAACCAGAAAGCCCTTGTCTCACATATTGACAACTCTAACGAGTGGATCATTGATAGTGGGTGGTCTCACCACATGATCGGTGACTGGAGAAAGTTTTTGTCTCTTGAAGAATATGATGGTGGTGTTGTCCGGTTTGGCAACGATGCACCTTGCATGGTGAAAGGAAAAGCATCCATCTCACTAAATGGAAAGAGAAGTGCGGATGATGTCTATTGGGTGGAAGGCCTTAAGCATAATCTTTTGGGTGTTGCTCAACTAAACAACAAAGGACTCATACTGGAATTCAAAGGTGGAGTCTGTAGAATAATTGGAAAGAGTGGTGAACTTACTGCCACCGGTAAGCAGACCAAAGGAAATCTATTTCAGCTGAATGCCAAGATTAGTCAGTGCCTGATGGTGAAATTTGATGACAGTTGGATATGGCATATGAGACTTTGTCATGTAAATTTTGACAATATTGTAAAGGCTAGTAAGATCAAGGCAATAAATGGATTGCCTTTGTTGAACAAACCGGAGAATGCCTTGTGCAGAGAATGCCAACTTGGGAAGATGTCTTCCTCAACATTCAAAGGTAAGTCTTTTTCTGTGGAGAACTTACTTGATCTAGTGCACACTAATCTGTGTGGTCTGATGAAAACTAGAAGCCTTCAGGGAGATCAGTACTTCATGATTCTTATTGATGATTGATTAAGAATGATGTGGGTCACATTATTGAAAGACAAATCTGAGGCATTTGAAAATTTCAAAGCCTTTAGGGCATTGGTGGAGAAGGAAAGTGGTAGATAGATAAAATGCCTAAGGACCGATTAGGGAGGTGAACTCACTTCTGATGAATTCAATAAGTACTGCGAGGAGAACGGGATTAAGAGGCAAATGTTTGCCCCAAGGAAACCATAGCAGAATGGCATAGCAGAAAGAAACAACAGGACTGTGGTTGAAGTGGCAAGAACTATGTTGATCCAAGTAAATTTCGCTCACACATTTTGGAGAGAAGCGGTGAGCACTGCAGTCTATACCATGAAATGGGTACTCATTAATAAAGGTAAAGACAAAACCCCCTATGAGTACTGGAATGGGAGAACTCCCAATGTGAGTTATTTCAAGGTTTTTGGGAGAAAATGCTATATTAGGACAGGTGAGAACCTGAGTAAGTTTGAAGCTAAGTGTGATGAAGGAATATTGTTGGGATATTCCACTAAAATCAAAGCTCTGAAGTGCTACAATGGCAAGACTCAAAAGATTGTTGAGAGTATCAATGTCAGGGTTGATGAATCCCTTGAGAAGCCTGAGGAAACCAGCAACAAACAAATGAAAGATGAATTGGGTTTAGCCTTCTAGGAACTGGTTAAGAAAGAACAAGTGACAAACACTGCAAAGACCTCAGTGTTTCTGTACTGGTATAAGCTTCAGTGGGTGAAGAAGAAGATGAAGCAGAAAAAGAATAGGAAAAGCAAGTTGAACCAACTATGGCCATTCCTAGGTATGTAAGACTGCATCATGATCTGAAGCAGATCATACGAGACAAAGATGCAGGAATACTTACAAGGAGAAAGGTGAAAGAAAATGCTTGCATGAATTTAGAATTTGAGCCTAAGACCGCTAGAGAAGCACTTACTGATGAAGACTGGATAAAGGCAATGGAAGAGGAGTTGGACCAGATAGAGAAGAATGCAACATGGTCCTTGGTACCCAGACTGGAACACAAGAATGTCATAAGTACCAAATGGGTCTTCAAGAATAAGCTGAATGAAGAAGGCATGGTGGTAAGGAACAAGGCAAGACTTGTATGCAAGGGATATGCTCAGGAAGAAGGAAAAGACTATGGAGAAACCTTCGCCCTAGTGGCTAGACTGGAAGGTGTCTAAATGCTACTTGCATTTGTAGCATTCAAGGGATTTAAGGTATACCAGATGGATGTGAAGTATGCCTTCTTGAATGGATTCCTCGAGGAAGAAGTGTAAATTGAGCAACCAGATGGGTTTTCTTTGTTAGAAGATAGTGACATGGTGTGCAGATTACACAAGGCCCTGTATGGATTGAAACAGGCACCAAGGGCATGGTACAAATAGTTACACTCATCTTGTGAAGATAGGATTTCAAAGAACAAGTGAGGACAGCAACATCTACCTGAAATCTGAAGGTGGATAGATTCTGATATGTGAAGTATTTGTAGATGATATAATCTTCGGTGGAGATGATGATATGAGTCATGTATTTGCAGATGAGATGAAAAAGGATTTTGAGATGTCTCTAATTGGAGAGATAAAAAATTTCATTGGTCTATAGATTCAGAAGATGAAAGAGGGTATCTTCATTACCCAATCCAAGTATATCAAAGAGGTATTGAAAACCTTTGGCATGGAGGAAAGAAAAATGGTTGGAATGTCGATGGTGACCAGTTGCAAACTAACAAAGGAAGATGATACAGCGTTGGTGGATGAGAAGGAGTATCGGTCAATGATCGGTAAGTTTCACTATGTGGTGCAAAGCAGAGCAAATATTGCTCATGCAGTAGGCATAGTGGCCCATTTTCAATTGAGTCCAAGAGAATCCCACTTGGTAGTGGTAAAGAGGATTCTTAGATACCTAAAAGGGACAGTTAATTATGGATTGTGGTATCCATAAAATGGCGACTTTGATGTCAAAGTGTTTACCAATGCAGATTGGGCAGGTAATGTGGACGACCAAAAGAGCACAACCGGTGGAGCGTTCTTCTTTGGTGGAAGACTAGTCTCATAGACGAGCAAGAAGTAGAGTTGTATTTCCCAGTCTATAGCTGAAGAGGGGTATGTGGCAGCATTTATGAATTGCACTTAGGCAATCTGAATGAAGAATGTACTAAATGGCTTCAAAGTGATTATATCTGAACCGGTGAGTATATTTTGTGATAATACCAATGCAATAAATATTTCCAAAAATCTGGTATTGCGTGCTAGGACCAAGCATATTGAGCTTAAGTATCATTTCTTGAGAGAAAAGGTAGAGAATAAAGAGGTTGTGTTAGAACATGTTTTCAGTAAGGAGCAGCTAGCAGACATATTCACTAAGCCCTTACTGAAGACTACATTTACCTATTTGAGAGGTGCATTAGGGGTTCTTCCTCTTCATGAAGTAAACTAAAGATGTGTGCTCCACATCAGTCAGGTACTACTATGTCAGATCTTATAGTATTGATGTGTTAAAGGATGCTACTCCATAGGGGGAGCAGCATACTGGATCCTGGAAGCTTGTGCCTCCACTTTGGCATTGTTGTCGAAGGGGGAGAAGATATATGTTTGAAGGTCAATATGCAAAGGGGAGATGAAATAAGTGGTGTGAGAAGTGATTGAGAAAAGCGCACACTGACCAGTCCAGGTGGTGGTGGTGATATTTTAAGTTGAATCGGTATATGTTATTGAGAATGGTGCATATACTAAGCAATGATACACTGAGTATTACCATCAATGCCAAATGGGGAGATTGTTGGCATATGATGAAGTAGTGATAATGTATATTGTCATTGATGTCAATAAGTGCTCAAGCAAGTGAACCGATATGAATTGGTATGAAGATCAAAAGTATTTATTGTCAACCAGGATGGAGTGGACTGGTGTCGGGGTTCACTAAGTGTGACTACTGGTTGGTAGTCTTAGTTCAGCTCTAGGGTTAACGGTTTGTCTTGTGCAGTGCAACTGATGATGTTTTGTGACCAGTTAGTTAAGGAATAAGGATAAGGATTGGCATACCACATCATTTGTGTGCACATGAAGTATTTCATTGTGGTTCTTTTGTGTGAAGATTGAATGCATTGAATGCCTACCTCGGGAATGAGAATTTTTCTTAGCGGTGTGTTGTGATGGGTTATTGATTTTTAGATGCGGTGAAGATTGGAAAATGCAGAATGTCTTGAGATCTATTTTAGATCATTTCATTCTATGTAATATGTTTGGACGATCAGGATTGGACCGCTTGTAAGTGTAAACTTGAAATATTTAGGGTTTAGGTTTTATGCTACCGACCTAGTTGTTGTCTATAAGGTCGATAAGTTTTGTTATAGTGGCTGGTTGGCAGAAGTTATATTTGTGTCTACGTGTTGGAGATTTGATACTTGCCAAACCATAGTGAGTAATCTGTAGAATGTGATTGCGGAAGAGAGGAACTGAAAAGGATTTGCCTTAGCAAGAAGTGTTGTTATCAGATTGGTGTTTTACCTGTTGTCTTCTAACCATTTCAACAGAAGGTAAATCCCTTGACCGGGTAGCTTTAACAAGCTTTGTTGTAAATCCTCTAACTAGGTGGCTCAAGTTTAATGATTTATTTAAATCCTCTAACGAGGTAACTCCTAACAGGGTTTCAACCTTTAATAGGGTATATAGCCATCCCTTAATCGGGTGATCCCGAACAGGATCGGTTCCTAACATGACCTTTATTGTAGAGTCTTTAACCGGACTAGGCTCCTAACAGAGCAGAATTTAAAAGAGTTCACAAACAGCTTATGGGTATTCATTCCCATCGTGGTTTTTCCCATTTGGGTTTCCAGGTGAAAAATTTGTGTGTTATGGGTTGTGAGATTTTGATTAAGTTACATATGCATATATTGTTAAATGGTGTGGTATTATTGGTACAACTCATGCATGATTATATTAGTGAAGTAGTTATCAAGGTTTGAGATCTATTGAATGTTGTCTGAAGTATTTTTGTTTAACCAATATAGCTATGGTTAAGTTCAGTGGTGAAGACAACCGGTCAGCTGTGTTTTGATATGACAAAGTGTTGAAGCAGTTTTTCGTGTGTACTAATTCACCACCCCCCCCCCCCTCTCTGTACTAGTTAGGACCTTAGTAGTTCATCATTATTCATCACATTATACCCAACAACTTGTGGTGTTGTTGTTCGCATTGGCTATGTTGGACCCTGCAATTAAGATTCAATATACATTATTCAATAAGATTAATTGTGCAACATAGTGAAATATTGAAAAGTGTGTTATCTTATTGAGCTTCACTTGGTTTAGAGAATAGTTTAATATTCTCTACTTAATAGAGCCAGCCACATGAAGGTGGAAGCTCATTTAGCCTCTCCCCCCCCCCCACTTAACATCACTCTAAATTCCATGTTAACATCTAACATTCATTCATTCTTTCTACCAATAATATAATATAACATTCATTCATTAATATCACATAACATTCATTAACACATAACATTGATTAACATTAATTAACACACAACATTCATCAACATTAATTAACACATATGATTCATAACCATTCATTAGCACATAACATAAAATCACTCATTATCAAATAAGGTAGATTACAATCATTTTTTTTCTTTGAAGCTATGTAAATAATAAGTGGAGCATTGTTTTCTTCATCATGTCCCCCATCTTCAGTTGTTCTGCCCTCTGCTCATGATCTCAATGTATGCCTAGTCCTATACTAAGGACGAGGACACTGAAGCGAAGTGGGTTCCTCTGCAATAACAAAGAAATGGGTTAAATTCAAAACATTTTTTATTATTGTTACAAGTATTTCATTAATTTAAAGAACATAATTGTGGCACTCTTTACCTGATGGGGCCACATCATTTTGTCTAGCCTCAACCTCAACATGTTGATGTTAGGTCCCAGGAAGGACAACTGAGAGGGGGGGGAGGGGGGGTGAATTAGTTGTTAACCATTTCTCAGTAATTTATAAACCAAATGTAAATTATTCCAACTTAAACTTAATGTCGGTAAACCAAAGTTAAGTGTCGGTAGAACAGTTTAACAGTTATAGCAGTACCAATTAAGCTCTGAACATGAGTGTCAAAACAACTTCATAACCTTCCTTCAACCTTCAAATAATATCTATGTTATTCACATAAGGATCTACTTATTTTCACTCTTCAATATCCACACTCACTCATGACATGACCACGGTCTTCAATAAGATCTTACAATCATATATATACAAAACCTAAGGCCAAATGAATAGGTCATCTCACTAAAGATATTACAATCAAATCAATTAAAAATAAGTCTTGATGTGATAAAACATGTTGGCTCAATACATTTACCACATTAACCAATCAATAAACAAACTTCATGACATGCCATGCTGATCTGGAATACCGGTCCATAACCTAGACCTATCTGTTAGTAAAGGCAAGTCTGTCAATCCGATTAGACCAATAAGAAAAACACCAAAACCAAAATTCCAATCCATGTCTTTGACATAACCAAATGATCTCCAGGATATCACCGTTGTCGGTGAACAATATAACCTGCTGACGAACATATACCGGTGACTGTGCATAAGCCACACACCATACCAGTGAACCATATTGCCGGTTCAACAACATACCAATGTAACCATAGTACCAAAACAACAATGTAGACTTCCAAGAAGACAAGTGTTGACATCAATGACAAAAACCAATGCAACACATGACGAAGTCATCCATAATAACAACAATCTCCCCCTTTGGCATTGATGACAACACTAGATGGAAAAACATCTAAGTGCCAAAAACAGAATGCCAAAACCAGTAAACCAATCAATCTCCCAAAGATAGATCAATACAAAGTTTTGTAATGAAAACAGAAACCAAGACCAAAATACATATATCCAAAAGAGTATATCTCTCCTATTGAATAATATCTCCTCCAAGTAATAATGTTTTTCCATAGATATCACTCCCCCTTTGACATCAAATGCCAAAGCAGTTAAGAATTCAAAACTTAACATTCTGCCAACTACTCCCCCTGAGAAGTCACTCTCCTCCATCAAAGCCGGAAAAAGATTTTTTCTGTTAGTTCATGTCGGTTTGATGCCAATATTCAACATCTAAGTCTCTACCAGTGGGGAAATTACCCCAAGCTGCTCTCTGAGATATTCAAATGTTTCCTTAGGCAAATGCTTTGTAAAGATATCTGCAATTTGCTCTTTAGCATTCACATAAACCAATTTCACTTCATTTTCTTCAACATTCTCTTTTGGAAGATTGTACTTAATAGAAACATGCTTTATTTTAGAGTGAAATACTGGATTATTTGATATATCAATTGTTGTTGAATTATCACAATAAATGATTATTGGTTCTTTGCATTTTACCTTTATATCCTTCAACATTTTCTTGATCCATAATACCTGAGTACAATTAGTTGTTGCTGCAACATATTCTGATTTTGTTGTTGATAATGATGTACAAGTCTGCTTCTTGTTGATCCATGAAATCAATCTGCTACCACGAAAGAATGCACCGCCAGTGGTACTCTTTTTGTCATCTGCATCACCTGCCCAATTTGCATCGGTGTATGCACACAAATCAAAATTTTCATCTTTAGGATACCATAAACCAAGATTTGTTGTGCCTTGTAGGTACTAGAAAATCCTTTTAACTGTTGATTCATGATTTTCTTTAGGATTGCTTTGAAATGTAGATACAATACATACTACATTCATTATATCAGGTCTTGTTTGTGTTAAATACACTAAACCTCCAATCATAGATTTGTACCTTGTCAGATTAATAGGAGTTGAATCATCCTTCAATCTCAATTTGTCAGTTGTAGTCATAGGAGTAGTTATCGGTTTGGAATTTTCCATACCAAATTTCTTCAAAAGTTCCTTCAAGTAATTTGTTTGACATATGAATGTACCTTTATCTGTTTGTGAAACCTGCAAACCTAGAAAGAATTTTATCTCTCCAATCATAGACATTTCAAATTCATTTTGCATCTAATTAGCAAAGTCCTTACATAATCCATCTTCACCTCCAAAAATGATATCATCTACAAAGACTTCAATAACCAAAATATCATCATTGGTAACCTTGTAATACAAATTTTTTTTAGCATTACCTTTTGTGTAACCAAGGTTCAAAAGATATTTATCCAATCTAACATACCAAGCTCTGGGAGCTTGCTTCAAGCCATATAAAGCTTTCCTTAACCTGCAAACCATATCCTTATTATCTTTCAAAGAAAATCCATCAATTTGTTCAATGTAAACATCCTCCTCAAGATCTCCATTCAAAAATGCACATTTTACATCCATTTGATAAACTTTATAGTTCTTATGAGCTACAAATGCAAGTAATAATCTAAATGCCTCAATTCTAGCTACCGGTGCAAAGGTTTCATTATAATCAATTCCTTCTTTCTGTGTGTTGGGGCTTCAAATTTACAAATAATTTCAAGAACCCTACTATTAAAAATGGTGGTCATTTCATGGAAATATCACAAAATGTATGATTAATGATTTGAATAATTAGAGTAAAGGAGGATATGAATAAATTAATTCCAATGGATCCCGTGAAGGACTAGTTTTTCTTATCTACAGAAAAGGTGATATGAAAAAAGAATTAAAATGAATGAAACATGAAAATATAAGAAATACCCATTTCATAAAATCAAGTTTCCAAGCTCCAATAAAAATATTAGATCTGTACAATGCATTTTTGGCTGTAGACCATACAGAAGACCATAACAAGGCTGAAAAGCCCGTTATTTTGACCTTCATGAAAGAAGATGTCGACTTGGAATGAAAGTGTATGAAAATATCACATCTGATGAAGACCCATTTTATAAGTGGATGTTTCCTACCACCACAAAAAAAAATTGATTCTTTGCTGAAGTTTAAGGCAGCCGACCAAACCAAAACCCGAAAGATAGCTTAAAGCAAGGTTATTGACTAACTAGTTTGCATATTAATTTCAAAGGGTTTTGTTAATTTCAATATAAAATGGTGACTTTTCACCCCAAAAGGGGTATGGTGCTCATTCAACCACATATATAAGTGGTTGAAAAATGTAGATATGGCGAGGGAGTCATAAAAACAACATAATATTGTAAGGATTGAATATAATTTTGTATTAGAGAAGTCTATAGGAAGAAGAAGTATCATTTTGTGCAAACAATCTGTAATGAAGTATTTACAAGTGTAGCTTATGTATGCAATTATTTCCTGAAGATTAATATACAAGTTTCATTGTCTCTTTTTCCAAATATTATGTACACTTTTGTGTTGATGAGCTATATTTGTCCTCTTGATAAATATGTTTATAGATTTGCTATGATGTGAATCACATGTTGTTGCATTAGATGAAATATTGAGTTCCTATTGTTTGTGTAACACATACTGAACCTTCATAGTTGATGAGAAATTGTCTCTTGAGTAGATAAGATATTCTATCCACAAAGTGTCATATATATCCCTAGATAGAGGCACTGGTCCGTTATTGATTTTTCAACGTTTTGATCTGTATGCATTCAAGGTCCTTGACAGAAAAACATTCTTCCCAAATCCTATATGAACTGATCTATGCATATGTCTTTTACGTACTGAAAGCAATCTCATTTTCAATATACATTCACAATCATTTTTTTTCAAAGCATTCAGTTAAAGCACATAATAAAGCATAATTGCCGACAACAATTTGCCAGTTTGTAATTTGCTAAAAGGCTTAAATCCACTTTAAATAATCTCTTTTATGCTTGAGAGTGTGAGGTACACCCGCCTAGGTTTAGTGGAGCCTAAAGCATGGAGGGATTTAGTCTTTGACTATCCCTGTTCGATGGCCAAGGCTAATTGGACTGCTTGAGGATTCGGCAAGTCTTTGGGTTTTCCAATATGTGGTTTTGGGTACCAACAGATTAGTGACTCTGCTGGGGAGTTGTCATACATAGTTTGACATTCACCTAGAAGTGCTCTGGTGTTTTTTTTCATTGAAGATTTTACAAGTTTTGTTTTACCCATCTGATTCACACAATAGATAGGCGACTTTGCTAGGAAGTTGTCTATAGAATTTCAATTCCAAAATCTTTGTTAAGGTGTGCTCTACTGGAAGGAAGAACCCAGGAGATCAGTAAGTAATATTTTCCTCAATAGGAGGTGGTGACTCTATTCTACATAACAAGATCAATTTCAGTTGGTGACTCTACTAAGGGAGAAGATCTAGAAGGAGATGAAAATTTTCCTTTTTGAAAGAAATAGCAATTTTGGTTTAGAATGTTTCAAACAAAACCATTTATTCCAGATGGCATCAGACCATTGGATCTCAGAAGCTTTCAATGTATCCCAAACAAGCTGTTCCCTAAGCTTTCACAACTTGTACCAAAATTCCATGGGGAATATGATGAAATAGCACTTGATCATTTGGGCTCATTTTATACATTCATAAAGGATTATGAGATTTATGCAGAAGATTATGTGATGAAGTTATTCGTCAGAACATTGAAGGATAATGCAAGAGAAGCCTATGAATCACTCCCTACACAGAGCATCTCATCATGGAGGGAGTTGGAGCAATGGTTCCTTGATGTGTTTCATGATGCAGGTGAAGAAGGAAGCATGTGCTATGAGCTAGAGGAAGACCAAGAATATTCTATGGAAACAGAATTCTATGCATCTCCCTTGGATGAATTTTTAAATATAAAAAAACAAGAAGATGAATCTACAGTAAATTTCTTCATGAGGATGTTCAATATTTATTGGGAGATACCTTCAAATGTCAACCCTCCGTTTTATAACTTATTAAATAAAATATATAAGTTAGGGTATGACTCTCAGTTGTATAGTTTTCTCAGGTATCTACATGATGAAATTATTGCAGAAGATATTGGATGCAGGATGAGATCTACAGAGACAACACAAAACCCTAATGAAGAGGGAAGTTTGGATCAGATTGAAGAAGAATCCCTTGTTGATGAGACCTGTGTGGAAACAGACACAATGCAATATCAAAAGGAAGATTGTCTGCTCAGTAGTGAACAAATTTTAGATCTTCTGGATAGAGAGTATCAAAGAAATGCAGCAAAGGAAAAAGAGGTGTGTCACGGACAACAGATAGAATGTGCACATGCACCTGGAAATAGGTTCAAATATTTTTCAAATCAGTTGTGTGATGACATGACAGAGGATGGCAGCCATTCGGAAAAAACTTTATGTGATGAGTCCTCCTATTTCTCTGATAAATACATTAATAACAGTGAGAGCACATATGATGACCAAAAAATTGAAGAACAAGAAATATCTCTAGATGATCAGGAGATCTTATTGAGCAATGACATAAATAACAATGAGAATAATTGGGAGCATTGTCATGGATCAGAAAAGTTGTATTCTCCAAAGCACACTCAGGCAAATAAAATTGTTGATATAAATTTTTCAAAAATAAAAGAAAATGTTCATTAGAAAATTTTAGGGTTTCCAAATAATCTATCTCTCCAACAAAAGGTTCAATTGAAAAGTAAGCCTAAGTATGAATTTTTGACTTTAGGTTTACATCAATCACATAGGGGAGTAACAAAGAAAAAACAAATCTCCCAATTTTGATGTTGATATTGTTAGTATGATTTCACCTAATCACAACAAGGAAATAAAGGTTGAAAGCCAACATCTCTCGAGAGAAATGGAGAAACCCTATAAAATAGGGATGAATATTGATGTATTTCCAAATATAGGAGTATTTTAAAGGAAAAACCCTTATAAGGATAAACACATGATGGTTCAAAGGAATATTATTTCCTATATGGTAAACTCAAAGAGGGGTAAAAAGAAATATGTCAGGGATGATTTGGAGCGTGTCCATAAAGTAAGGAGAGATAATATGATATTTAAAAATATTAGAAAGTCTCAAAAGATAAAACTTTATAAATCAAATGATATAACGATTTATAAAAGTTGGATGCCCTGTGTGGTGAAAACAAAAGGAGATTGTTGTGATTCTTTTAGCATGGAATATCAAGACAAAAACAAAATATATTACAACATATATGGTAAACATGAAAAATATGACAATTGATAAGTTTTTTGATGAAATTGGATTGGTTGATGATATGTGCCAAACTGGAATATTTTTGCATGATGAGAACCAGGTGTTTGATATAGGAAAAATGTGTGTTCATGTTTTTGGGACATAGGGGCCACCAGATATGGTTTTAACATAATCTACAAAAGGGAGGTGATTCTCAATGGTCTACTCTACCAGAGAAATCTGGGTTCTTGCTATGCCCGCAAGGGGCATACGTCCCTAGACAAAGCCACTGTTGGGGCTGATAACTCAATGATGAACGAATAGTACCAAACCGGTACTAAGAGGGGGGGTGAATCAGTACAGACAAAATACAGTCCAAAACTAGTTTGATAGCAAATACTCCAAATGACTGACAAGCAGTGACACTGGTTGAAACAGAGTGCAACCGGTAAGACCCATAACAACTAAAACAATCATAAACCAGTTACTCACTTAGCTTTCCTCTTAGCTAAATACTATAGTACCATTACACCCTCATGCATGAACAGGTAAACTATCATCAGATCTTCACAATAGTTAGTTCAATATGTTTTATAGATAGGCATAAAACACAGAACCATCATATGCTTAACAGGTAATAACAAAGCATCACAAGATAAAAGCATCACACATGACACACATATTTTTCACGTGGAAACCCAACTAGGAAAAACCACAATGGGGATGAATACCCACAAGCTTCTTTTTGAACTCTTTAGAAGTCCACTCTGTTACGAGCCTTGTCTGGATAAATACATTACAATAGATTCTGCTAGGAACCGATCTTGTTAGGGATCACCCAGTTAAGGGATGGCTATAATACCCGGTTAAGGGTTAAACCTGGTTAGGGTTACCTTGTTTGAGGATTTCAAGAACTCAATAGCTAAAGGATCTCCAAAGCTCTATAGCTTTCCAGAACTCAATAACTTTGAGTTACCCTATTAAAGGATTTGTATCAAGCCGGTTAAGGCTACCCTGTTAAGGGATTTCACAACTATTGAAGTCGTTAAAGATCAACAGGAATTACAATGATCTGGTAACAGCATTTAATGCTAATGCAGATCTGTTTTGGCTCCTCTTCACCTTCTGCACATTCACTTTGCAGGTATCTCTTCTCTCCTTTGGTCTGGCAAGAATCATGTATCACTTCCCTTGGATACACACATACAACTTTTGCCAACAACTTTAGAAAGAAACACAACATCGACCTTATAGGAAATAGACAGGTCGGTAGCAAAAATCCTAAACCCTAAACCTGTTAGGTTAAGCAATTCAAACGGTTCAATCCTGACCGTTCAATCATGCTGCATTAAATGCAACAATCTTGAATTGATCTCAAGACATTCTCCATCGTCCATTATCCACTGATTTCATGGCGGTTGATAACCCATCACGCATTATCACCATTTGACAAACTTCGCACATTCCCAAGGTGGATAGGGATAGTCTTCTTCATGCAAGATCCTTCACACGCACAAGGCTTACATGGTAACATGATCTGTTCTCTATTATACTACTAACTCATCACACAAAGATCACCGATTGAGTCACACAGGCTTGAGGTACTTCAATCGGAAATCCTGAAGTGCAAACTACCTACCAACCGGTAGTCATACAATGCTTCCATGTGTCAGTTCCCATAACTACATGTCGGTTCACCTTGACATGTCGGTTCACCTTGAACAAATATACCACTTCACTTTGGCATATATACTGGTTCACACATATGTCAGTTCTCTCTTCTCACATATCACATGTGCTAGTTCACATCATATCACATATTGACATCAATGACAACATACAATATCATTATGTCCTCATACCGGTTCACAGAATGCCAACAATCTCCCCCTTTGGCATTGATGGTAATATACAAAGATATCTCTCTGCTTCACATTTTCTCCCCCATTTTTTGTAGATATCTTTTCTGCTTCACTCCTTCTCCCCCTTTGACAACAATGCCAAAGTGGAGGCACAAGCATCCCTGTTCCATTATGTTGCTCCCCCTGAGGAGTAGCATCCTTCAACACATCAATCAACAAAAACTTGACTATGCAATACCTAACTAATGTGGAACAAATACTTTTAGTTCACCTCCTGAAGGGGCAGTACCCCCAATTAACCTCTTAAATGTACAAATGTAGTCTTTGGGAGAGGCTTGGTGAATATGTCTACTAACTGCTCCTTACTGGGAACATGTTCCAGTGCAATCTCTTTATTCTGAACCTTTTCCCTCAAGAAATGATACTTAAGCTCAAAATGCTTGGTTCTAGAATGTAAAACTGGATTCTTTGAAATATTGATAGCACTTGTGTTATCATAGAATATACTTACTGGTTTAGATACAGAGATTTTGAAGCCATTTAAAACATGCTTCATCCAGATTGTCTGAGTGCAGTTCATGAAAGCTGCAACATACTCCACTTTCGCTGTAGACTGAGAGATACAACTCTGCTTTTTACTCATCCATGAGACCAGTCTACCACTGAGAAAGAATGCACCACCAGTTGTGCTTTTCTAGTCATCCACATTACCTACCCAATCAACATCTATGAATACTTTCAGAATGAAATCATTGTTGTATGGGTACCACAATCTATAGTCAACTGTTCCCTTCAAATACCTAAGAATCTGCTTGACTGCAACCAAGTGGGATTCTCTTGGACTTTTCTAGAACCTTACAATAATGCCAACTGCATGTGCAATATCCGGTCTGCTATGCACTACATAATGCAACTTACCAATCATTGATTAGTATTCCTTCTCATCAACCAGTGTGGAATCATCCTCTTTTGACAATTTGCAACCGGTCACCATCAGTTTGCTATCTTCCATGCCAAAGGTCTTCAACACCTCTTTGACATATTTGGACTGAGTGATAAAGATTCCATCTTTCATCTACTAGATCTGTAATCCAATGAAGAACTTAATCTCCCCTATGAGTGACATCTCAAACTCTTTCTTCATCTCATCAGCAAACTCATGACTCATCCTGTCATCTCCACCAAAGATAATGTCATCAACAAAAACCTCATAGATCAAGATCTGATCTCCTTTAGACTTCAAGTAGATATTGCTATCTTCACTTGTTCTCTCAAATCCAATCTTCACAAGATGGGAATGTAGGCACTCATACCATGCCCTAGGTGCTTGCTTTAGACCATATAAGGTTTTATGTAGCCTACATACCATGTCACTATCTTCGGATAGGGAAAACCCATCTGGTTGCTTAATATACACCTCCTCTTCAAGTACACCATTTAGGAATGCAGATTTTACATCCATTTGATATACTTTGAAGCCTTTAAAAGCTGCATATGCAAGAAGCATATGAACTCCTTCCAATCTGGCTATAGGAGCAAAGGTTTCTCCATAGTCTTCTCCTTCTTCTTGAGCATATCCTTCGCACACCAATCTGGCTTTATTTCTAATCACTGTGCCATCCTCATTCAGCTTGTTTCTGAACACCCATTTGGTGCCAATGACATTTTTATGCTCTGGTCTGGGTACCAAGGACCATGTACCATTTTTCTCTATCTGGTCAAGTTCCTCTTCCATTGCCTTGATCCAGTCTTCATCTTTATGAGCCTCTTTGAATGATATGGGCTCAAATTCAGAGATCATACATGAGTTTTCTCTGATCTTTCTTCTTGTAAGGATTCCTGCATCCTTATCTCCTATGATCTGCTTACGATCATCATTCAGCTTGACATACCGAGGAATGGTCTTGACTAGTTCTTCTTGCTTTTCCTCTTCATCCTCATTTTCATCAGTATCAGCAGTCATCGGTTCATGAACACTGTTACTGGTACTTGGTTGACTGACAACCGATTCCCAGAAGGTTGCAACCGGTTCATTTACAGCTTGCTCACTACCGGTTTCCTTAGTTTTCTTAGAGGATTCATCAACTCTTACATTGATACTTTCCATAATTCTCTGAGTCCTATTGTTGTAACATTTGAGAGCTTTACTCTTGGTGGAATATCCTAGGAATATTCCCTCATCGCATTTAGCTTCAAATTTGCCTTGATATTCACTCCTCTTGATGTAACATTTGCTACCAAATACCCTAAAGTAGCTAACCACAGGTGTCCTACCGGTCCAATACTCATAAGGAGTTTTGTCCTTACCTTTCTTGATGAGTACTCGATTCATTGTGTAGACTACAGTGCTCACCGCTGCTCTCCAAAAGGTGTGAGCTACCTTTCCTTGAATCAACATGGTTCTAGCTACTTCAACCACAGTCTGGTTATTCCTCTCTTCTAGGCTATTCTGCTATGGATTTTGGGGGGCAGACAATTGCCTCTTGATGCCAAATTCTTCACAATACTTGTTGAATTCACCGGAAGTGAATTCCCCTCCTTGATCAGTTCTGAGACACTTGATCCTTTTACTACTTTCCTTCTCCACTAATGCTCTAAAAACTTTGAACTTCAAAAAGGCTTCAGACTTGTCTTTCAAGAATGTGGTCCACATCATTCTTGAGCAGTCATCAGTGAGAATCATGAAGTACCTATCACCCTGCACACTTCTAGTTTTCATAGGACCACACAAATCAGTATGCACAAGATCAAGCAAGTTGTCAGCAGTGAAAGATTTACCTTTAAAGGTTGAGGAAAATATTTTCCCCAATTGACACTCTCTGCACAAGGTATTATCCTGTTTTCTTAGCACCGGCAACCCTCTAACTCCCTTGATCTTACTAGCCTTTATAACGTTATCAAAGTTTACATGGCACAATCTCTTATGTCATATCCAGCTATCATCAAACTTAGTCATAAGACATGTACTTATATTTGCATTCAGATGAAATAGGTTACCTTTGGTCTGCATCCCGGTGGCCACCAATTCACCATCTTTTCCTTTGATTCTGCAAACTCCATTCTTGAATTCCAGAGTGAGGCCACTGTCATTCAGTTGGGCAACACTTAGAAGGTTGTGTCTGAGACCATCAACCCAGTACACATTGTCAGCACTGCTCTTTCCATTCAAAGAGATGGACTCTCTGTCTTTGACCATGCATGGTGCATCATTGCCAAAGCAAACCACACCTCCATCATACTCCTCCAAGGATAGAAACTTTCTCCGGTCACCAGTCATATGGTGAGAACAACCACTGTCAAATATCCACTCATTGGAATTATCAAACTGGGAGACAAGAGCCTTCTTGTCTGACACATTTTCTTTGACAGCAACAAACACAATATCTTCATTTTCGTCATCCTCTGATTCTTCATCTGTGACACCTTCATCAACTGCCACAAAACAGTTTCTCCGGTTTCCTCCTTTGAATTTCCTGAACCTTTCTGGTTTGTCCTTTTTATCACCATTAGGACAGTTTATAGCAATATGTCCTATCCAGTTACAAGCAAAGCATTTCAAAGGTAGCTTACCTTTGTATTTACCAGTTCCTTTAGGAAGCTTCCTGGCAAGGAGAGCTTCAAATGCCATCAGAATCTCCTCATCATCCATTTCTCTGCTCTGTCTAGGTTCACCACTGGTGCTAGCTTCTTTTCCTTTTCTGGGTGGTATAGCAGAGGCTTTAAAAGCCGATTCAGTCTTTTGAACATTGCCATCAAAACTATTTAGCTCATAGGTTGTCAACTTGGCTATGATGGAGTCCAAGGATACCTTAGTCTTGTCTATTGATCTCAGCTCCTAAATAGCAGCAACCCTTATTGCATAGACCGGCAATAGGGATATCGGGACTTTGCTTACCATAGTGGAATCTTCTATTTTACCACCTGCACTCTTGATTTCTCCAACAACTGTTTTGATTCTTATTCCATACTGTTGGATGGTCTCACCTTCAACCATCCGCATATCTTCAAACTTCCCTCTCAGGATTTCTTCCTTAGCCTGTTTTACATGTTCATCACCACCATAGATATTGTCAAGAGCATCCCATACCTCTTTGGGATTTACCCTGTCCTGAACATCAATAAATTCAATGTTAGATAGACTACTAATAAGGGCTTCCATGACTTTCCCATTTTCTTGTATCTCTCTCTCTTTTGGTTGTCGGTGAGAGCACCAGTAGGGACAACATAGACATTCTCAACATAACTCCAGTGTTGAGCACCCATGCTTCTAATGAATATCTTCATCCTATCTTTCCACATACCGAAATTTTCCCTGTTAAACTTTGGACCTTCCCTCTTCATCATTTGACTGGGATCTTTACCTCAAGTGGTTAAGCTTACAACACAGAGGACCTAGAGCGCTCTGATACCAATTGATAACTCAATGATGAATGAATAGTACCAAACCAGTATTGAGAGGGGGGGGTGAATCGGTACAGATAAAATTTAGTCCAAAACTAGTTTGATAGCAAATACTCCAAATGACTAGCAAGCAGTGACACTGGTTGAAACAGAGTACAACCGGTAAGACCCAGAACAACTAAAACAATCATAAACCGGTTACTCACTTAGCTTTCCTCTTGGCTCAATACTATAGTACCAGTACACCCTCATGCATGAATAGGTAAACTATCATCAGATCTTCACAATAGTTAGCTCAATATGTTTTATAGATAGGCATAAAACACAGAACCATCATATGCTTAACAGGTAATAACAAAGCATCACAAGATAAAAGCATCATGCATGACACACATATTTTTCACATGGAAACCCAATTGGGAAAAACCACGGTGGGGATGAATACCCACAAGCTACTTTTTGAACTCTTTAGAAGTCCGCTCTATTAGGAGCCTTGTCTAGTTAAAGACATTACAATAGATTCTACTAGGAACCGATCTTGTTAGGGATCACCTGGTTAAGGGTTAAACCTGGTTAGGGTTACCTTGTTATAGAATTTCAAGAACTCAATAGTTAAAGGATCTCCAGAGCTCTATAGCTTCTCGGAACTCAATAACTTCGAGTTACCCTATTAAAGGATTTGTATCAAGCCGGTTAAGGCTACCCTGTTAAAGGATTTCACAACTGTTGAAGTGGTTAAAGATCAACAGGAATTACAATGATCTGGTAACAGCACTCAATGCTAATGCAAATCCGTTTTGGCTCCTCTTCACCTTTTGCACATTCACTTTGCAGGTATCTTTTCTCTCCTTTGGTCTAGCAAGAATCACCTATCACTTCCTTTGGATACACACATACAACTTTTGCCAACAACTTTAGAAAGAAACACAACATCGACCTTATAGGAAACAAACAGGTCGGTAGCAAAAACCCTAAACCCTAAACCTGTTAGGTTAAGCAATTCAAACGGTTCAATCTTGACTGTTGAATCATACTACATTAAATGCAACAATCTTGAATCGATCTCAAGACATTCTCCATCGTCCATTATCCACTGATTTCATGGCAGCTGATAACCCATCACGCGTTATCACCGTTTGACAAACTTCGCACATTCCCAAGGTGGATAGGGATAGTCTTCTTCATGCAAGATCCTTCACACGCACAGGGCTTACATGGCAACATGATTTGTTCTTCATTATACTGCTAACTCATCACACAAAGATCACCGATTGAGTCACACAGGCTTGAGGTACTTCAACCGAAAATCCTGAAGTGCAAACTACCTACCAACCGGTAGTCATGCAATGCTTCCATGTGTTGGTTCCCATAACTACATGTCGGTTCACCTTGACATGCCGGTTCAACTTGAACAAATATACCACTTCACTTTGGTATATATACCGGTTCACACATATGTCAGTTCTCTCTTCTCACATATCACATATGTCGGTTCACATCAGATCACATATTGACATCAATGACAACATACAATATCATTATGTCCTCATACCGGTTCACATAATGCCAACAGGGGCTTCAAATTTTCAAATAATTTCAAGCACCCTACTATTAAAAATGGTGGTCACTTCATGGAAATGACACAAAATGGATGATTAATGATTTCAACAACTAGAGTAAAGGAGGATATGAATAAATTAATTCCAATGGACCCCATGAAAGACTAATTTTTTATCTATAGAAAAGGTGATATGAATAGAGAATTAAATTGAATGAAACATGAAAATATAAGAAATACCCATTTCAGAAAATCAACTTTCCAAGCTCGAGTAAAAATATTAGATCTGTACAATGTTTTTTTGGTTGTAGACCATACAGAAGACCCTAAGAAGGCTGAAAAGCCTGTTATTTCAACCTACATGAAAGAAGATGTCGATTTGGAACGAAAATGTATGCAAATATCAAATCTGATGAAGAACAATTTTAGAAGTGGGTGTTTCCTACCACCACAAACATTTTCAGATTCTTTTCTGAAGTTTAAGGCAGACGACCAAACAAAACCCAAAAGATAGCTTAAAGCAAGGTTATTGACTAACTAGTTTGCATATTAATTTCAAAGGGTTTTGTTAATTTCAATATTAAATGGTGACTTTTCACCCAAAAAGGGGTATGGTGCCCATTCAACCACATATATAAGTGGTTGAAAAATGTAGATATGGCGGGGGAGTCATAAGAACAACATAATATTGTAAGGATTGAATATCATTTTTTATTAGAGAAGTCTATAGGAAGAAGAAGTATCATTTTGTGCAAGCAATCTGTAATGAAGTATATACAAGTGTAGCTTATGTATGCAATTATTTCCTAAAGATTAATATACAAGGTTCACTGACTCTTTTTCTAAATTTTGTGTACACATTTGTGTTGATGAGTTATCTTTGTCATCTTGATAAATCTGTTTATAGATTTGCTATGATGTGAATAACATGTTGTTGCATTAGGTGAAAATTGAGTTCTTATTGTTTGTGTAACACATACTGAACCTTCATAGTTGATGAGAAATTGTCTCTTGAGTTGATAAGATATTTTGTCCACAAAGTGTCATATATATCCCTAGAGAGAGGCACTGGTTTGTTATTGATTTTTCAAGGTTTCGATCTGTATGCATTCAAGCTCCTTGACAGAAAAACATTCTTCCCAAATCCTATATGAACTGATCTATGCATATGTCTTTTAGGTCCTGAAAGCAATCTCATTTTCAATATACATTCACAATCATTTCTTTTCAAAGTATTCAGTTAAAGAACATAATAAAGCATAATTGCAGACAACAATTTTCCAGTTTGTAATTTGCTAAAAGGTTTAAATCCACTTTAAATAATCTCTTTTGTGCTTGAGAGTGTTAGGTACACTTGCATAGGTTTAGTGGAGCCTAAAGTTCAAAGGGATTTAGTCTTTGACTATCCCTATTTGTTGGCCAGGGCTAATTGGGTTGCTTGAGGATTTGGGAAGTCTTTGGGTTTCCCAATCTGTGGTTTTGGGCACCAACAGATTGGCGACTCTACTAGGGAGTTTTCATATATAGTTTGACATTCACCTAGAAGCACTTTGGTGGTTTTTTTTCATTGAAGATTTTACAAGTTTTGTTTTCCCCATCTGAGTCACACAACAAATTGGCGACTTTGCTGAGGAGTTGTCTATAGAATTTCAATTCCAAAATCTCTGTTAAGGTGTGCTCTACTGGAAGGAAGAACCCAGGAGATCAGTAAGTAATATTTTTCTCCACAGGAGGTGGCGACTCTAGTCTACATAACAAGATCTATTTTAGTTGGTGACTCTACTGAGGGAGAAGATCTAGAAGGAGATGAAAATTTTCCTTTTTGAAAGAAATAGCAATTTTGGTTTAGAATGTTTCAAAGAAAACCATTTATTCCAAATGGCATCAGGACATTGGATCTCAAAAGCTTTCAATGTATCCCAAACAAGTTGTTCCCTAAGCTTTCACGACTTGTACCAAATTTCCATGGGGAATATGATGAATTAGCACTTGATCATTTGGGCTCATTTTATGCATTCGTAAAGGATTATGAGATTTATGCAGAAGATTATGTGATGAAGTTATTCATCAGGACATTGAAGGATAATGCAAGAGAAGCCTATGAATCACTCCCTACACAGAGCATCTCATCATGGAGGGAGTTGGAGAAATGGTTCCTTGATGTGTTTCATGATGTAGGTGAAGAAGGAAGCATATGCTATGAGCTAGAGGAAGGCCAAGAATATTCTATGGAAACAGAATTATGTGTGTCTCCCTTGGATGAATTTTTAAATATAAAAAAACAAGAAGATGAATCTACAGTAAATTCTTCATGAGGATGTTCAATATTTATCAGAAGATACCTTCAGATGTCAAGCCTCCATTTTATTAGTTATTAAATAAAATATATAAGTTAGGGTATGAATCTCAGTTGTATACGTTTCTCAGGTATGTACATGATGGAATTGTTGCAGAAGATAATGGATGCAGGATGAGATCTACAAAGGGAACAAAAAACCCTAATGAAGAGGGAAGTTTGGATCAGATTGAAGAAGAATCCATTGTTGATGAGACCTGTGTGGAAATAGACAACATGAAATATCAAAAGGAAGATTGTTTGCTCAGTAGTGAACAAATTTCAGATCTTCTAGATACAGAGTATCAAAGAAATGCAGCAAAGGAAAAAGAGGTGTGTCATGGACAACAAATAGAATGTGCACATGCACCTGGAAATAGGTTCAAATATTTTTCAAATCAGTTGTGTGATGACATGACAGAGGATGGTTTCCATTCGGAAAAAACTTTATGTGATGAGTCCTCCTATTTCTTTGATAAATACATTAATGACAGTGAGAGCATATATGATGACCAAAAAATTGAAGAGTCGTATAACTATCAAGATCATTTTAAATGTTTTACAAATCCTCTTTATAATAATGCAGATATAAATGATGAAATGACATACTACCAGAGTATGTCTAACAAAGATCTCTATGTGTTTTCAAATCCACTATATGAAGAACAAGAATTATCTCCAGATGATCAAGAGATCTTATTGAGCAATGACATAAATAACAATGAGGACAATTGGGAGCATTGTTATGGATCAAAAAAGTTGCATTCTTCAAAGCACACTCAGACAAATAAAATTGGTGATATAAATTTTTCAAAATAAAAGAAAATGTTCATGAGAAAAGTTTAGGGTTTTCAAATACTCTATCTCTCCAACAACAGGTACAATTGAAAAGTAAGCCTAAGTATGAATTTTTTACTTTAGGTTTACATCAATTACATAGGGGAGTAACAAAGAAAAAAAAATCTCCCAATTTTGATGTTGATATTGTTAGTATGATTTCACCTAATCACAACAAGGAAATAAAGGTTGAAAGCCAACATCTCTCGGGAGAAATGGAGAAACCCTATAAAATAGGGATGAATATTGATGTATTTCCAAATATAGGAGTATTTCAAAGGAAAACCTCGTATAAGGATAAAAGCATGATGGTTCAAAGGAATTTTATTTCCTATATGGAAAATTCAAGAAGAAGGGGTAAAAAGAAATATGTCAGGGATGATTTGTACCATGTCCATAAAGTAAGGAGAGATAATGCGATATTTAAAAATATTAGAAAGTCTCAAAAGATAAAACTTTATAAATCAAATGATATAACGATTTATAAAAGTTTGATGCCCTGTGTGGTGAAAACAAAAGGAGATTGTTGTGATTCTTTTAGCACGGAATATCAAGATAAAAATAAAATATATTACAACATATATGGTAAACATGAAAATATGACAATTGATAAGCTTTACGATTAAATTGGATTGGTTGATGATATGTGTCAAACTGGAATATTTTTGCATCATGAGAACCAGGAGTTTGATCCAGGAAAAATGAGTCTTCATTTGTCAGTCTTCCTCTAGTCATAACACCTTGATTCATGTTTCCAATTATCTGATTCTCTGAATGATTCAATCTTGCATACCTGGGTTTGTTCTGATTAACATTCACAGGTTGTTGTTCTTCATTCATTGTTAAGTTTTCTGATGATGTCGGTGTGACTAGGTCTTCATTCTGTACCAGTGGAGTCTGTGTCGGTTGATTTATAATCATTTCAACTGTTGGTTCCACAGATCTTGAATCTCCTCCAAAGTGTTCATCTATCTTCACATTAGTACTCTTAATGATTTTTTGTAACCTTTTATTATAACATCTATATGCCTTGCTTTTAGATGAATAACCAAGAAATATTCCTTCATCACTTCTAAGGTCAAACTTGCCAATATACTCATCTCTTCTAATATAACATTTGCTTCCAAATATTCTGAAGTATTTAAGAGTAGGAATATGACCAAACCATAGTTCATAAGGGGTCTTATCGGTTTCACTTTTGATGTAAACTTGGTTGAAAGTGTAAACTGTTGTATTCACTGTTTCTCTCCAGTATACATGAGGTAGATTTACTTCCATTAACATTGTTCTTGCTGCATCTGGAATAGTTATGTTCTTCCTTTTCACAACTCCATTCTGTTGGGGTGTTCGGGGTGTTGATAGTTGTCTTTTGATTCCATTCACTTCACAAAATGCATTAAATTCCCTTGATGTAAATTCTCCTCCTTGATCTGATCTTAAACATTTGATTTTCTTGCCGGTTTCATTCTCTACCATTTCCTTGAATATCTTTAATCTTCCAAAAGCTCCTTATTTCTCCTTGAGAAAAGTAACCCAACACATTCTAGAATAATCATCAATTATTAGCATAAAGTAGACTTCTTGTTCTTGCTTGACCACATAAATCAGTATGAATTAAATCAAGAATATTATTTGATTTCTCAGTAATGCTCTTAAATGTTGTTCTAACTTGCTTTCCCATTTGACATTCCTTACATACCGGATTATGAGGTTTCACAATCGTAGGTAAATCCCTTACTACCTTAGTTGAACTTATCTTTACAATGCAATCAAAATTCACATGACAGAGTCTTTTATGCCATAACCAACTTTCATCTATATGTGCAATCAAACATGTCTTATCACGGGTATTCAAGTGAAAGATATTACCTTTAGTCTGATTACCGATTGCAATCTCCAATCCAGTTTTGTTTATGATTTTGCATTTTCCATTTTTGAACTCTAACTAAAAACCTTTTTCAATTAACTGACCAACACTCAAAAGATTATGCTTTAAACCTTCTACATAATAAAAATTGTCAGTATTGTGCTTACCATCAAAAGATAGAGTGCATTTTCCTTTGATTAAACAAGCTTTATCATCTCCAAACCTTACTAGACCTCCATGAATTTCCTGAAAAGATAAGAATTTGCTTTTATCACCAGTCATATGATGTGAGCATCCAGAATCTATAATCCATTCATCATTTTCTTCATATTTTGCTACCAATGTCTTCTCTAACCGGTTCGACAGTAGGTGTTGGTTGTTCTTCTTTTATAGCAATAAAATCCCATCCATTATCTGTTGGATCTTCATCTGAGTCATTTGTAACACCTTCATCTGCATAGTACCATGATTTATCTCTGTTTTTCTTGAATCTATATCTCTGATATTCAGGGTTAGGCTTATATGATCTTTTTGCTTCTTCCCTTAATCTTGCATGTCTATGAGGACATCTAGATGCCATATGACCAACTTTATTGCAATTAAAACATTTGAAAGATGCTCTACCTTCATACTTACTTTTTGCTGGACCTTTAGGCATTTTCCTTGCAAATAGTGCTTCAAGTTCTTCAAGTTCTTCATTTTCTCTCCTCATATCTTCAAGTTCTTTTGCATAAAGTGTTTTCCAATCAGTTTTGTCAGATGATGATGATGCTTTGAAGGCTAAATCAGTCTTTACAGTAGCAACATGACTAAATTCCTCAAGTTCAAATGTTGAAAGTTTTCCAACCAAAGTATCTCTAGAAACTGAAGTATTAGGCATTGTTCTCATTTCATTAATAGTAATTACTTTCATTTTGTAAGCCAGTGGTAATTCTCTTAAAACTTTATATACAATTTCATCTTCACTTAAGGATCCTCCACAGCATTGTATTCCTAAAACAATTTCATTAACTCTTTCCACAAATGCATAAATTATTTCATCTTCTTTCATTTTCAAATTTTCATACCTGACCCGGTAACATTCCAGTTTTGTAATTTTGATAGTGGTATCTCCTTCATTCAGTATCTCAAATTTATTCCATATAGCTTGAGCAGTAGATCAGTCTGATAATCCCATGATTTGTTGATTTGATAATTTGCTCAAAAGTGCTTCTCTTGCTTTGCAATCATTGCCCATGTCCTTATCCAATGTTGGTGGATGAGGTTGATTCAGAACAGGAGAAACATAGCCATTCTTTGTAACATCCCATATATCTCTTCCAATGTAGTTCAGATGTGTTTCCATTCTGATCTTCCATATGCCATAGTTAGTTCCATCAAGCTTCAGACTGTCCTTCCTAAAAAATATTTGTTGCCATAGGATCTCCTCAAGTTGTTAGGCTTCTACAAAAATAGGACTTGGCTCTGATACCAATTGTTAGGTCTCGAGAAGGACAACTGAGAGAAGGGGGGTGAATCAATTGTTAACCAGTTCTCAATAATTTATAAACCAAATGCAAATTATTCCAACTTAAACTTAATGTCGGTAAACCAAAGTTAAGTGTCAGTAGAAAAGTTTAACAGATATAGCAGTATCGGTTATCAAAACACCTTCATAACCTTCCTTCAACCTTCAAATAATGTCTGTGTGATTCGCATAAGGATCTGCTTATTTTTGCTCTTCAATATCCACACTCACTCATGACATGACCACGATCTTCAATAAGATCTTACAATCATATATATACAAAACCTAAGACCAAATGAATAGGTCGGCTCACTAAAGATATTACAATTAAATCAATTACAAATAAGTCTTGATGCGATACAACATGTCGACTCAATACATTTACCACATTAACCAATCAATAAACAATCTTCATGACGTGCCATGGTGATCTGGAATACCGGTCCATAACCTAGACCTATCTATTGGTAAAGGCAAATCTATCAACCTGATTAGACCAATAAGAAAAACACCAAAACCAAACTTCCAATCCATGTCTTCGACATAACCAAATGATCTTCAGGATATCATCATTGTCGGTGAACAATATAACTTGTTGGTGAACATATACCGGTGACTGTGCATAAGCCACATACCATACTGGTGAACCATATTTATGGTTCAACAACATACCAATGTAACCATAGTACCAAAACAACAATGTAGACTTCCAAGAAGACAAGTGTTGACATCAATAACAAAACCAATGCAATGCATGACGAAGTCATCCATAATACCAACAGTTGAACACCCTCTAGATCCTTTGGAGTTGAAATACTAAAGGTTACATTAATGTTGAACACCAATTACAATTAAATTTGTTTAAAGAAATATCAGTGGTCCTCTTTACCTGATTGGGGAACATCATGTTCCTAATGTTGTGTACCCGGATCATGCTCCACTTGGTCACCACCGCCTACATGCTCTAAAATATTAACAAAAAAGGTTACACTAATTACAATTTAAGATGTTTAATTGTATTAATAATTACATAAATAAATTTGAATAGAAAATGAATACCTCCACTACTAGGATGCACATCTGGGCCTTCATGTGCATGTCGTGTTTCATGATCAGTGGGCTGCATTCCAATGTCAAGTGCATTGTTATCATTGCTTTCTTATTTAAAATAGATATAGTCACTTTATGTTGGAACTCAACATCAATTAGATTTTTGGTAAAGTATTCAATTTGAAACAATTTTCATTTAGCTTATTTACCTGTGTGACGAATGCACCAGAATCTTGTGTTTTCCCAATCTATTCTCGTAGTCGTTCAGCCATGGTTGTATAGCCTTGCTGGTAGGCAATTATCTTATCATCTTCTATGGGCGTTTTATTGAATTCAGAGCCCTGCATTTTTGCTTGGTATCATGAATTTTGCTTGCATTGTTTGATCAAAAAAAAATTGTTTGTAATTTTTAAATATTTTGATGTGATATTTCATTTACTGATACTTACAATTTGTACGGCAAATTTCATATAACCACCAGGGCCGAGTTTGTGTTGCCCATGCTTTTCTTGTTTTTTTTCTTGGTTGCCTTTGACGTGTCACTCCGTCTATGAAAAGTTTGAAATATGTTAGATCATATAAATATAAAGAGTAATTAATTAGTACATAATTACATTCTTAATAGTATCCCATACCTTCTTTTGTGTCTGCTGGTGTATTTCCTTTTTTCCTTTCAATTCTCTCTTTGGCATCCAAAATCAGGTCCTTCCACTCCCTCTCTGGAATCATGGGGGGATGATCGTACTTTATGTTCTTCTCTAAATGGTTCATGTAATTGTCCCTCACATACTTTAGATATGTGTCGGATTTTTCAAGGAGCTTGGTTTTGTCGAATGTGTCATTTCCAAACAACTCAACCATACGGTTTGTCAATTTATCTTTTTAACCTTTTTTCTTGGTTCCACCTTTTAAAGAGAAAACAAAACTATTAGATTTGGAAATGAACTAAAGCTATCTTTATTATAGTTCAAGAAATGGATCAAAGGAAAACTATTCTAGCAATGATATGAAATCAAAATAGTGGATTAGGGTTAGTTCACATATGATGTTCCACCTTTTACATATGGTGAGCCCAAATATCTGCAATGCAATGTCATTAATATTTTTATAAAAAATATCATTTCCTGCAAAAAATTCATGGGATCATTAGTCCAAAATGAGTGATCAGTAAGTAAATCACAATTAGACTATATATAATAATAATTTTAAATTACCTGGAACCTTTTGTATCTTTAAGGGAATCAATTCTTCGTCGCTCACCATCAATGTGGCCTGCAACGTTCTCGTACTAGCAATATGAGAAGATCTAGGAAATGATGGTATGTTATCAGTAGTAGTCGCCTTTGGCGCATCCTCATGTGCATCTCTTGCTGCAGAAAATGAATCCACTATGAAATACCCCCAAGAAAGAATGTTGGAAGGGAAATAAACACATAACAGAAGATAGAGAAAAAGAGAGATCTACCAACAGTGGGCAAGCCAACATGACATGCAGTAGAGGATGTTTGCATGTTGTGTGTTGCCAACATTACAGTCGGCAATACAGGTGGGCTAACCTCTGAGGAGGTGGCATTTGCACAGGAACATTGACAGCACCTGAAGAATAATACATTAATTATATAAAACATTAAATATATGAAAACTGCAAGAATTGTAAACAAGGATGAACCTTTATTATGAACATTGACAGTATCAAGTATGATGTGTTTTGGGTACTCAATGTGATAAGCCAAGCAAGTGATAAGCCAAGAAAATCATCATCATCTGAACTACCTGCAATACCTTGATCATGGCCACCAGGTTGATGAGGATGCATAAAATCCTGTAAAAACAACACGTACATATTTTATTTAATGACAAAAAAGAGAATAAAATATAAACCATTATTAAACTTTTGTTATAATTAAAGCTTGCAGTACTGCTTACTTGCAAGTTTTCTATTGTCCGCATCAAATGTTGCACCCTCTCTTTTATTTCATCGGTCTAATGGCTCATGGATGCCAAAGCAAGAATCTCTCTATTAATTTTTATAACAAACTTTTTCATCATTTCTATAGGGTTTGTGGTTGATGTGATGTCATCATCGCATAATACTGTTGAGTCCACATCCCTATAGAGGTGTTGATGTACTGCACATCCCTTTCCCTTTCCCCGAACATCCGTCTGTGACAAGAAAATTATTAACACTATCAAAATTACTCTAAAACACTCAAGAAAAGAACATAATAATGTAACAATTTGCTTCTATCTAATTTGTACAATTACAATGAAGTTTGCCTGCTTGATAGAAGTGTCACAACCTACATCCCTATCTGTGCTATGTGATGGATCCATGTCGCCTTATGACAAAGAAAAAAAAAACATTAGCAAAATTAAACCAATAAACTTAGCAAAAAAACTTAATAATAAAATGGTATATTGGAGTCATTAATTGGAGGTTGGTTAATTTAAATGGTATATGGTATGTACCACCCCCATGATAGTAACTTTGTTTGTATCTATACGATTCAAATTATAATCAATCATCAGCTCTTCCCCTGCACTTATTGATTTTATCGCACATACGAATACATGATTTCCCTCGTGCGCCTCAAATATGCAATTGGGTTGCTTATTAATTGATCCAGGTCTTGTACTATTTATAAAATGTGTAATATTCCCTATTTCTTTTGGCCTTCCATCAATGTATACAGCCACTCATTTACTTTGATCATTATCATTCTGTTGTATATAATTTGCTGACAGTGCATACCTATGCATACTTTTTTTATATCGAAAAATCTGCATCCAACTTTTATAATTGTAAAAAGGTCTGACATACTCCATAATTTCATAAACTTTGTCATAACAGACCTTTATGTCATCCATGGAAAATAGGCCCAAACCAAGTAACGACGAAGGTGTTATGTGATATATCCTCTTGTTAACACAAAAATCGGTGTTTATTGGAGGAAGTTCCTTGGGTGCCCATTGTTTCTCTAGATGTTTGTACCTCAAGGGCACCTCAATGCCACCTTTGTTCTCATCATCATAATAACATGACCCCCCTTGAGAAAGGAAAAATTCCATGTGTTTATTGAATTTTCTTCTAATCGTTTGACTTCTAGTTGATCTCCCTATTTTAGACCTACTATATGTCTCACTTTCATCGACTATTCCTACATTTCCCTCACTTGAGGAAGACACATCTGACAAATACCTATTTGGTGGTACCTGCACTCCATCAAATGAGAAAGTTAGTTGGTAATGAGAGAGATGTTTTGCAAATGAGGGTAATGATGAAGAAGTCGGCCCTGAAGTAGACTTTGAGATTAAAAATTGAATAAGTCCAACTGGGGCCTTAAGTGTTGAACACTATATTAGATTTGTTGCTAATGTCAAGGTTTGAAGAACTGGGGAAGTTTGTCTTCCTAGTATTTTTTTAAAAATAAATTATTTCTATAGGGTGTATTAACTTATACCTGTTGATCCATGAGACTGTCTAGGATCCTCGTCAAAGGGGTTCAGGTTCTTGCACATGTAATTCAATTATCTTATGTTAGCAAAAAATTACATGATATGTATACTAAAACTTACATAGTACACAACATGAACAATATGAACTTTTTAGACAAGAAGAGTATTAAAAATATATATATGTTGTCATCATAATCATTGTAAATTTTTTAATTCCTTACCTTTACTTTATGTAGACTATGCAGGATCCTCAACTAAAGGATTGACGATGTCTATAGTCAATTACCTGTTTCCACCAAGGGTGATAGCATCACACAAAATATATACATGAAATCAACACCATCAATTGAGCATCATAAGCATTACATTTGTAAGTTGATAAACAATAAATACATGTGTCATAAGCATCATAAGCATCACATATGTATCATCATATATGTAATTGAGCATCATAAGCATCACATATGTTTCATCATAAATATATAATACATTACATATGTATCATAAATTACCATCCATCACATAGGTAATAAACAATCCACATTCTATAAATAAACACGAAGTTCAAAAAATGTCACATGTATCATCATAAACATGTAATCCATCACATATGTATTTTAAATCAACATCCATCACATAGCTAATAAAAAGTCCAAATTCCATAAATAAACACAAAGTTTAAAAAATGTCACATAAATAGTCACTCTCCCTATCTCCATCTCCTCGGGGTGATATAGTTCTACTATTAGGACCTGCTAGAGGTGGAACATAAATTAAAAACATTAAAAGGTGCATCATGAATTAATTATGTAATGGCATTAGAATTACAAAACAATGAATTAATTATGTAACCATATAAGTGAAATAAATTTCTATCAATAAATCAATATTAAATAGATTATATACTAATCACATACCTCATACATTTCATTCATGTCATTGATCTTCTTCTTCATCCAACTCATCATCATCATCATCATCACCACCACCACCACCACCACTACCATCATCTTCGTCATCGTCATCACCATCATCACCATCACCATCACCATAACCATCACCATCACCATCAACATCATCATCATCATCATCATCGTCGTCGTCGTCATCATCATCATCATCATTAGCTTCTTCTTCTTCATCACCATCGAGTAACTGTCGATCGTGATCATCATCTACATCATCTTCTACTTCTTTGGTATCTTCTTCTTCCCTCACATTATACTTTATCGACCTTCCTCTTGGATCATGTCTAACAACAAACTCAGTTTATGTGGAACCAATGAGTAAAATACCTGCTCATATTGGCTTGGAAGAACATAGGGCTCATCCCCAACTAGTTCAAGCGACCTTGTATTAACCATTATAAAACCATTATCATGTTCAATAACAGTTCTATCAGGATCATTTTTATTCAATCGTAGCCTATACCATTTGACGATGAATAAAACTAATTTGAAGGAATTAAAGTCACACTCAAGTATATCATCCAAAATGCCATAGTATCGATTTTGAGACTCTTGAGGATGTATGTCTTTTCTTGATGAAATATTTTTCACCTCAAAGACTGCAGTTATCCAAGAATCACAAGTTTTCTTCATGTCATCCAAAATTTTGATGCAAAATTTATGACCATTGCAGCACATAGTGTTGTGGTGTTTGACCTGCAATATGTCAAACATGTAAAAATTATTGCATCGTGAGTTGATAAACATATGGGTGATTAATAAATTTATACGTACCTGTTTATCTCTTAAACCATATGCTAAATCAATTTCCCTTTGCGTAACATTGGAATCTCCATTACGATGAGCTTCTTTAACCAATGAAGCCACACCTTCCCATGTTAATGTGCGACCAAAATGTTGACAACATTCAATCCATACCGTGATCTAATCAAGATTTTTTGCAATATACAAATATAGTGCATCCCACTCTTGACCAACTGTACAAAAAATAAATAGACGTCTGACAATCGATTTATTTTGAAGATTAAGAATTAATTAACTACAATAACATCTTATAATTACCTCTCACTTTCCACAATCTACCTTTCCTCATCAATTACTCCCCTTCGAATTTATTAATGGGGTTGGGATCCCAAATGCGATCCATGTGGATATTTGTTGCAAACTTAGGAAGATATTCATAAATGTACACCATAGTCTGGTATACCATATATCCCTCCACCATAGAACCCTCGGGATGTGCTCTTTGTCGAACCAAATCCTTCAAAAATTTCAAGTGCCTCTCAACCATCTACATTGACCTACTGTGTACAGGTCCACACAATTCAATCTCCTCAACTTGGTGTATGAGGTAGTATTCTTGTGCATTGAAAAAAGTTGAAGGTAGACACTTTTGCATTTCACACATTAGATGAGGAATTTTTCTCTTCCAATATTTTATATCTTCTTTATGGATTTCTTTACATGACAACCACCTACAAGATATTCAAGACACAAAAATATATATTACATAACAATTAAAACAAATAACAAATCTAATATCTATACAATGAATAGAAAAAATATCACTACTTACCTCATGTATTTTCCAAAATCATATATGACTTGCTCGACATTATTGTCAAAGTGGTTTGGGAGAGATAGAGGTAGAACATACTGCAACAATTATAAAAAAATTTCATTTTTTTCTAACATAATACAATGAAAAGTACATGTGTAGTATACAAATATATAGTAAATATACAAGAACATGAATTACCTTAACGAAAGTATGTCAATCATGTGTTTTCATCCCTGGTCCAAATTCACTTTTCTTTGATATGAGATTGTTTATGTTCACAGCAAATCCTGTGGGAAATCAAATTTTTTCATATGACTTCTTTTATAGCATTTCTTTGTTGGTCTATTAATAACCAAGGAAGGTCACTTATATTAATCTGATATCCATGGCTATTTGATTGAATGACATTTTTCATTGCATGATTGGATTCCTAAATGTCAATACAAATTTTGACAATTTTTTCTTTGTCACACCTTCCATCCAATATTTTCCATAATGTCTCTATTATATTCTTTCCAATATGCATAGTATCAAACAAATGCAAAATTTGTAACTACTCGTAGTAGGGCAACCTACTAAATTGTCGGGGATAACTTTTTAGTCCCTTATGAAGGTGTTCATTAATGCCTTGATGACCTTCACGATCATCAATCACATCATCAGTAAACAAAACACGATATAAAAGATGTTTTATGGCATAAACCATTAGATGGAATGGCATTACCTTGATGATTAATTCTATTATATTCCAAATTCCACAGGTGAGGTGTCATTCTTTGTGGCTTTGATGTATTCTCTTCTTTCCCATTGAAAAGATGTTTTTTCAGTATTTCGATACTTATGATTTTTGTGGAGAAAGTGTCTATACTCATCAAACACGTGCTTTCCTAAACTTTTTAAATGACGAGATTTCATCTTTGGACCACAAACTGGACATGCAAATTTTCCCTTTGTTTGAAGACCTACAAGATAATGTATAATTGGATTAAATATGTTAATTTTTTTAATTATAATTATCATACAAAACTTGAACACTATAACATACCACAAAGATGTGTTAGCCCTAAGGCATCGTGTGTTGTTCATACAAGCATTGCATGGAATTGAAAGTATCTTTGTCCTATTGGTCTAGAGACGTCATGCATAGTGACACCATTCTATAACTCTAGCAACTCGTCGATAAGAGGCTCAATATATACATTCATATCTTTAACTTGGTACTTACCTAATCGAATGAACAAAAACATTACATAATTATTATGACCATTTTACTATAATATTTATAATTAAATATAGACGACTATTAAATGATAAAATAGCTGGAACAATCATTGCCAACATTATGCTCCCTCTTTATTGACATCCATGGATGAATGTTATTGCTGATAATAAAAATAGGCCACACTGAGTAAACAGATCTCGACTCTCCAAATGGATTGACACCGTCTGCTGCCAATGAAAGTTTGAGATTACGAGGTTCTTCTTTAAAGTGTGGCCACTTTTTCTCTATGTCCATAAATTTTGAACCAACCACAGGCATTTGAATAATGTCATCTTGACTTCTATTGCATGCATGGTAATCCATAAATTGTGCCAAGCTAGTGCACTTGAATAATCGTTGCATATGTGGAATAATGGGAATATAACGAAGAACCTTGCGAGGCACCTTTTTTGTTATTTGATTTGTTCAATATCTACTAATATGATATTCAAGGAATTCAGTTCAAAATTCATGTTGTTTGTGGTATATAATATGATCATTGGGACAAGAATCTATTGCTTGATACTCCATTCCAATATCTTTCATAATGGGAGATAATTATCAGTATGAGCGAGGTAGAATATTTTATGGTGGTAACAAAAACTCACCTATCAATCTATAGCAAAAAAATATAATTTATTAATATAAAGAATATTAATGGTACATGATTCACCATTTATTAACTATAATGACATATATGACATACCTTAACATATGTGAGATTGTTATGCTCGATAAATAATTCATAACCTTCAAGTTCACCAACAACAATATAGCAGAGAGAAGAGTTGTCTGGGAGCCTTCGTAAAGGGCCTCATATGTCTTCTCAAGTAGAGGTAAATCATGAACAACATCAAGGTCATCTTCATCATCATGATCAATTACACCAGTACTAAATGTGTCATGGATCAATGTATTTGTACCATCATCTTCAATTATTTTTTTGTGGCTCATGATCATAATCTTCCATGGGATCATTATCTTCAGCTTCAATATTCACACCTCCATGTTCCTCCACTTTGAAAACCATATTCTTCGGGTTGTGTTGATCCATATCATGTGCTCTGGGGTGCTCAACCTATATAAAAATTATCAACATAAATAAACCATGATCATGATCTCATCATCAACTGATTTCTTATGTATATAAATTGTTAAAATGATATACACTGAAAAACTTACCAATGGATGATAATCATATCCCCCTTCAATGTGACCATGCAGCCTAAAATGTTTCTTAGTTGTTTTGATTAGAAGTCTTCAAGTCTTTAGCCCCTTACAAAATTTGCAGGGACAATAACATTTTCCATAACCTTTTCTGTTCTAGTTAGACCACAATCTAGCAATTGTCTCCTTATTTTGTTGTTCGTTGATATTGTCTGACATGGTCTTTCTTCACAGGCAAAAAAATTGGGCTATAGAACTAGTTATATAGAAGTAATACTATATTAAATTACTTGAACATAGAAATAATGCAATTGAACCAAAACCATTTAACTCTTCTTTTTCATCTCAAAACATATCTAATGGATTTGTGGTGATTTAGAGCAGGTGATATGCTAATGGCTTTGCGGTATGCAATCCTTGTATCATATCTTAAATTGACTGATGTCTAATTGGGGTAATCCATGAGTGTCTAATGTGAATTCATTATCAATGTTGTGAAGTCATCGAGAGTATGGTGATAGTCATCCTTATAGGATCCTCTCAATACTGTCCAAATCAGTGACAAGTAAGACAAAATTCTCGGTCACACCTTGGGTGCAAGCGAATGATATTACATATACTTTTTGGATGAACACCATTGAGAGTTGTAGACCCAAGTTAGTCTCAAAAGAAATTAACTATCCATTCTCATGATCATGCATACTTACATGACGAATGCTTCCCTTGTGTATCCTAAACATTGGAGAGACCTTATTTGACTTGCCTAATCAATGTGGTTGTTGTCCTAATATGAAATACTAAGTTCTACCCTTGCCTCTGCATCAAACTTCTCACATCATGTTTCTTCAACAAAACACACTATTCCCAATATTCCTCAATACCCTTAATGGAGGGGCATGTATAATGGTTTCAACATACAAAGTCAATGATCATACACTCCATTCTTCTAGACATCCTTGGATACATTACCTGGCTTCTAGGCTTGGGAAAACTTATATGAATTGAGCCAACACCATGAGGATAGGTTCAAGTATCATGGCAACTGATCATAATACGTGAAGACGAGGTTCACACCTAAGTGTTGGCTCTCAACAATTCCACACTTCCAAAATTATCAATCTCAAGACTTCTCTTATTAGGTCAACACATTGATGGCCACAAGGCCAAATCAATGTATCTAGACTTCAAACTCCTTACTCTAGGCTTGGAGGACCATACACAAGGTCTATGAACACTCACTTGGTATTACAATAGAAAGATCCTTCCACTAGAACTTTGTTTGCAACACACACATCATTGGTAATCATTGTTATGATGGATGGTCTATTAGGATAGTAAATAAAATGCTTATTATTTTTCCACCCTTTGAAACTGCAACAAGGTATTTGACTTGGCAGGGTCCCCACACATCACTTCAACACCAAACATTAGGTAATTCAACCTTTTGCCTTCTCAATGCATTTTTTTTTGTCTTCTAATTAGTGTGAATTTGCCTTGTGTTTTGGCCGAACCATTGGGCAATCTGACCTTCACTTCAGATCCACATTTGAGCTTCAATAGGGATTACCTAGAGTGAATTCATTGGTAATTCATCTAGGCGATTTGTGTTGTCTTGTTGGGCAATCTAGAGCAGCGAATTCTCCTTCATTGTAGCGTTGAATCTCTGCAAGTTCAATCAGCAATTAAGTCTTCACTCTTGTGATTTGAATTGGGCAAAGTTTTTCCCTAGCTTGGTGATTAAATCAGATAAGTAATCTAATCTAAATTGTACTTGTAATTTTCTCATGAATTAAAGATTTGATCTGGATCTTTGATGTTGGGTTTTTCCTCCAAGAGGGAGGTTTTCCCAGGGTATTCTTGGTGTCTTGTCTCTTTTGTGTGATTGCTTTGTGTTATTTCTGAGTTATATCTAAATCTAACAATTTAAATTACCACTCAAGACTTCTCCTATTGGGTCAACACGCATTGATGGCCACAAGGCCAAATCAATGTATCTAGGCTTCAAACTCCTTACTATAGGCTTAGAGGACCCTACACAAGGTCTATGAATTTTACCATTATAATTAGTTTTTCATGGATGAGGATCTATATTGTCATTTCCAAAATAGTGTTATGCGTATTCACAAAAAGTAAGGTAAGTGGAAAGAGTCACATCCCAAAGTCCAAACAAGACAATAGCTCAAAACAAAAAACAATTATAACAAGATAGCTAAGAGGAGGAGGTTAGCCCTAGTCATTTGTTTTGCTCTTTATCTATAATTTCTTGTTTTTCATATGTCACTTGAAACTACACTTCTATGACCCTATTGTAGACAATAGGAGTAATTTTGTAAAATTAGCAGTAGCACTATCTTTTCGCCCAACTATAGTGAAAGTCCCAAATCATCTTTGGTGGTTCCTTAGTGAGAATACAAATATGTCTCATGTAGCATAGGAGCTCATTTTCTATGTAAAAATCAAGAATCTACCACCTAGCTGTGAATTTTTGCTATATGTCAAAGAATTCAAGATCTCTAATGTTAAGTTAAGGTCAATTTGATAGTTCATGCTTGCAAGAATCAAGTGTTGTTATCAAAGTTGCAGATGAAAGATAAGTCAAGCAGCCAACAACCCTATCAATACTCTCATTACTGTGTCAAATGTTCAATTGAAAAAAAATGTTGTAGGTACATGGAGCACCTTTGATAATGGTAATTTTAAAACTCACCTCAAGTCTACATGATCTGCAGAGGCTTGTAATAAGTATGCATGACTATCTCCTTACCCAAAATGTAATCCTTTCATTGCATGCAAACCTAAATGATATCATATATCTCTTTGTTATATTTTAGGTACTTACCCACTATGTTATAAAACATCTTGTTATGGTAAATAGAAAAAGTCTCAGGTGACACTATGTTAAAAATGGCTCACCATTGTAGGCACATGAAGCACCTTTGATGGTCATTTTGCAACTCACCTTGAGTCTACATTAGCTGCAGAAGCTTGTGATAAGTATGGATGATTGTCTCCTTCCAATGTGTAGTCCTTTCATTGTATGCAGACCTACACAATAGCATAAATCTTTGTCATGTTTTAGGGCCTTTCTTACCTTTGAGGTTGAGTTTATCTTCAACCATTATTTTGATGTTTAAAGATGTCATTTTCATCTAGATGTACTGATGACGGATGCTAGACATTACAATTTATAAAGAACCAATGCTTCTTAGAGTTCTTGATGCCAATTTTTAAACACAATGTGTGTTAAGTTTTGATGTAGTCAAATACAAATTTTCTCTCACAGTTGCCACAAAATTTACTTTTCTTCATTTGTATCTTTTGGAAAAATCTTCCTTGATGACCTCCATGAAACCACCCAAACTAAAATGCACCTCTATCACTAAATCAAGTGGAGCTCCTTCAACTCCTCTTTGGCTAGCAAGCTAGCAATCCAACATTGTTGAACTGGAATTCTAATTTAAGTAGGGAAGACATAATTCTCTCTAATCTAGAAATTACAAAGAAATACATCTCCAATTTAGAAATATAATCATCAACAACATCTACATCAATTTTCTAGTCAAACTTAGGGATGTCACAACTTACCTAGGCTCTAAAGGGATTCCAATTGCCAAATGACCTTTCCAATGGGGCCCACTACTTATTTTGGTTACTTCGGAGCATCAGCAAAAATCGATTCATCATCCTTGATCTTTGTTTTCCTCAAGCCACCTAGATCAACAACTTGAAGGAATTCGAGGATTAGTAGCTAGTTCTTCAATATCATTGAATCTTGTCTTTAATTCAAATATCCAATATCTAACTGCATTTAATGGTACATTAATATAACCCAGGTATTTTGTGAGGTTCTGGTTAAATATTTAAGTCCAAACTTTAAATAGCCAAAATATTTTCATAAGATTTTGTGGTTATGTTTTCCAGTTTTTTAGTCAAAGATGCTTTGGTGGTTATGTTTTTTATTTGGGGATTTATTGATTGAGCCCATGTAACAACTTTTGTGAAGTCATTTGTGCCTTCAAAATTCAAAACCATGGTGGCTATGTGATGGTATGATGAAAGAATAGGAATCCGATCAATTACTGAGAGGGGTGGGTGAATCAGTAGATATAAAAACTGATACTAACTTCACCAATCTTAAAATCAATCTCTCAAGGTAAACTTAGAACTATCAATATTACTGTCAAGATAAAAACTCATAAGATAAACTGGTTGACTGTTACAACAAATTAATAGTAAACAACTTCAAACTCATAAACATCCAAATGCTTATCATATGTCAACAGACTTCATTTCTCAATGCTTTCAGTTATCATGATTTATCAAAGTAGTTAAGTAGTTAAGCAAATCAACCATAAAATCATAACCACAAAAACATTCACCACTTCACACAAATATTTTTGACGTGGAAACCCAAATGGGAAAAACCATGGTGAGATGAGACTCACAATATAACTATCTGAAATCTTCTGAAGTTCGCCCTGTTAGGAGCCAAGCCTGTTAAAGCTTTACAAAAGTCTTGTTAAGAACTGATCATGTTAGGAACCACTCGGTTAAGGGATTGACTGCAAATGCCTTGTTAGAAGCAATAACCTGTAAGGAGTAACCTCGGTAGAGGATTTGAAAATCCAAGCTAATGGATCACTTGGTTAGAGGATTTGAATAGTCACCAAGCTTGTTAGAGCTTACCTGATTAGGGGATTTCAATTATGTTGTAATTGTTAGAAAACAACAGGAGTTTTCTGATCTGTCTGAATAGAACCACACTTGCTTGATCAAATCCTTTTCATGCTCCTATCTGCATTTACTCAAACTACAGATACCTCATCCAGTTTGGCAACCACACACACAACTAAAACTTTGCCAACTCTGAAACTAAACAACTCATCGACCTTGTAAAAAAATCAATTAGGTCAGTAACACAACAAAAACCTAATTCTCATAGAGAATACAAACAAGTCAGTTCAAGTATGATCGTTGGATTACATAGTAATCTCTGCACATCAATCAATAAAGCCTTGATCACTCCTTGATCATCGCTTCATCGATCTCAATAAATCATCACGTGCTTTGCATTATATGCAATATACTTTCTCATTCCCTAGACAAAAACCGTTACATCAACACGCCAAAAATCACTTGAAATTTTCTTCATACAATAATCATATGTGTCATAATCATTACTGCTCATCATCGGATTATAAACCAGCATAACTAATTAACCAAATTTAAACGGTTAGGGTTTATCAAAAACAACAGGTAGAGTTTACTGGTTCAACTCTCCAATATAGCAATATTGATTCACTCCACAAATTCTTCCTACCGGTTACAGTTTCCTTCACAAGTTCATCCTACCAGTTACAAAACAATATTACAACAATATTAACAATATCATTACCGGTTAATTGACATCAATGACAACATAACATATCAATAATGCAATCTTCATACAAATGCCAACAATCTCCCTCTTTGGCATTGATGGCAATACAAATATCAATGCCATTGATTATTGTTGTGATTGTGAATAGGAATCCTGGTTTACATTACCAAGTATTCACCATGCTCTCCATGGCTTCATCTTGTCATTGGTTCTTCTCCTTATAATCACATAATTCTTCTCCCCCTTTGACAACAATACCAAATTGAAAGTAAAACATGTAATGTCAAATTTCATTGTGCAGCATCAACAACCTGCCACTTGATGCTCCCCCTGTGGAATAACTCCACTTCTACAATAATCCTCCTATAAGATTTTGCAAGTAGCTCTAGGACTGATATAATCTAAATCATGTTCAACTGGCCTCATGAAGGGGTACAACCCCTAGCTAACTTCTAAGATACTCAAATGTAGTCAGATAGAGGTTTAGTAAAAATATCTTCAAGCTACTCCTTGGTAGAAACATGCTCTAAGATAACATCTTTACTCTGCACTTTTTCCCTCAAGAAATGATACTTCAATTCAATATGCTTGGTTCGTGCATGCAAAATAGGGTTATTGGAAATATTTATGGCACTTGTATTATCATATAAATTCTTTATAGGTTCTGAAATCTTCATCTTAAAACCTTTTGAAATGTGTCTCATCCAAATAGCATGTGTGCAATTCATGTAAGCTGCAACATACTCAGCTTCAGCAGTAGATTGTGAAGTACAACTTTGCTTCTTACTACTCCATGAAACAAGTCTTCCTCCAAGAAAAATTGCTCCACCAATTGTGCTTTTCCGGTCATCAACATTTCCTACCCAATTTGCATTTGTGTACACCTTCAAGTCAAAATTTCCTCCATATGGATACCATAAACCATAGTCAATAGTACCTTTCAAGTATCTAAAAATCCTCTTGGTTTCTATCAGATGTGTTTCCTTAGGATTCTTCTGGAATCTAGCAACTATGCCAACTACATGAGCTATATCTGGTAATGTTGTGAACAACATAGTGCAATTTTCCAATCATTGACTTGTATTCCTTCTCATCAACAGTTGTGGATTCATCTTCCTTAGACAACTTACAACCTGTAACCATTGGTGTCCCAACTAGTTTACAGTCACTCATGCCAAATATCTTCAAGACCTCTTTCACATACTTAGACTATGTGATGAAAATACCATTCTTCATTTGTTGTATCTGCAAACCTATAAAAAAATTTATTTCCCCCACTAAAGACATTTCAAACTCATTTTTCATTTCATCTGCAAAATCATTTCTCATGTCATCATCACCTCCAAATATGATATCATCTACAAATACTTAGCTAACTAGTATTTTATCTCCTTTAGATTTGAGATATATGTTGCTATCATCACTGGTTCTCAGAAAGCCTATCTTCATTAGATGTGTATGAAGCCTTTCAAGCCATGCTCTTGGTGCCTGCTTTAATCCATATAAAGCCTTATGCAATCTACATACCATGTCTTTCTCATCAGTCGGAGCATAACCATCTGGTTGCTCAATGTATACTTCTTCTTTCATTATCCCATTCAAAAATGCTGACTTAACATCCATCTGGTATACCTTGGATTTCTTATGTGTTGCAAATGCAATTAAAGTTCTGACACCTTCTAGTCTTGCCACTCATGCAAAAATCTCACCATAATATTCTCCTTCCTCTTGTGCATAACCTTTGCAAACCAATCTAGCTTTGTTGCAAACTACAACACCATCTTCATTCAACTTGTTCTTGAATACCCACTTAGTACCTATTACATTTTTATTTTTCGGTTGAGGTACTAGGGTCCAAGTGTTGTTTTTCTCAATTTGATCTAGTTCCTCCTCAACAGCTTTAACCCAAGGATCATCACCAAATGCTTCCTTGGCAGTTCTTGGTTCAATAGTGGATATCATCCAGGAATTCTCTCTGATTCTTCTTCCAGTTAGTACTCCAGCATCCTTATCCCTAATAATCTTCTTAGGATTGTGATTCAATCTCACATATCTCAGAATAACATGATCATTATCTTCAGGTTTAGCTTCTTCATTATCAACA
Organism: Cryptomeria japonica; assembly: GCF_030272615.1. Lineage (NCBI taxonomy): Eukaryota > Viridiplantae > Streptophyta > Pinopsida > Cupressales > Cupressaceae > Cryptomeria > Cryptomeria japonica. The sequence continues at coordinate 374,679,652 of NC_081405.1, forward strand.
TCTTCTTCTGAATTTGTTTGTTTCGGTTGAGCTGGTACATCATTATTTGCTTTACCGGTTTCGGATTTCACAATTTCTGGTTCCAAAAATAAAATGAAAGGATCTTCATCCTTTTTCTCCAAACTAGTTTCCTCTAAGACTTCAGGATATTCATCCACTCAAACATTAGCACTCTCAACAATTATTTGTGTCTGGTTGTTAAAACACTTGTAGGGCTTACTCTTGGTGGAATAGCCAAGAAATATACCTTCATCACTTTTAACCTCAAATTTGCTAATATAATCACCTCTCTTAATAAAATATTTTCTTCCAAATATATTGAAATAACTAACATTAGGTGATCTTCCATACCAGTATTCATAAGGAGTCTTGTCCTTACCTTTCTTTACCAGAATCTGGTTCATAGTGTAGACAGTTGTGCTAATAGCTTCTCTCCAAAATGTTTTCACTACACCTCCTTGGTATCAACATCATCCTAGAAGCTTCAACAATTGATTGGTTGTTCCTCTCTGTGATACCATTCTATTGTGGTGTCCTCGGTGCAGAAAGATTCCATTTGATACCATTTCCTTCACAATACCAAGTGAATTCCTCATAAGTAAATTCATCACCTTGATTTGTCCTCATATACTTTATCTTCTTACCGCTCTCCTTCTCAGCTAAGGCCCTGAATGCCTAGAACTTACCAAAAGCTTCAAGCTTATCCTTCAATAATGTGACCCACATAATCCTTGAGCAATCATTAGTGAAGATCATAAAATATACGTCACCTTGAATAATTTTTGTTCTTATTGGTCCACAAAGATCTGTATGAACCAAATCTAACAAATGTTTCGCTGAAAAATATTTGTTCTTGAAATTTGAGGATGTCATCTTTCCCAACTGACATTGTTTGCAAAGAGAATTAACCGGTTTTCCCAACTGAGGCAAACCTCACACTATCTTAGACTTACTTTAACAATGTTATCAAAGTTTATATGACAAAATCTCCTATGCCAAAGCTAACGATCATCTATTATTGCAATAAATAGTTGCTGAATTTAGGATTAAGATGAAATAGGTTACCTTTAGTTTCTTACCGATTGCAATCAGTTCACCTTTGTTGCCATAGATTTTGCACATACCATTTTTAAACTCCAATGGGTATCCTTTGTCATTGAATTGTGCCACAGTCAAAAGATTGTGCTTTAGACCTTCAACCCAGTAGACATCATTTGCATTGTTCTTTCCATTAAGAGAAATAGTTCCCTTACCTTTAACCATGCAGGGTGAGTCATTACCAAATCTTACAACTCCGCCATCAAATTCCTTCAAAGAAAGAAATTTTCTCCGGTCACCAGTCATGTGATGTGAACAACCACTATCAATGATCCAATCATCAGAGTTATCCATCCTGGATACTAATGCCTTCTTATCAGATATCTTCTCTTTAATGGATACAAACACAATGTCTTCATTATAATAACCATCAGATTCCCCATCAATGATACCATCATCAACAGCAATAAGACAATCTCTTTTGCCTTTACCCTTATACTTCTTGAATTTCTCTCGTTTGTGCTCATTATCACCATTAGGAGAGTTAGCAGCTATGTGTCCAATCTTGTTGCATGCAAAACATTTAAAAGGTAATTTACCTCTATATTTACCAGTGCCTTTTGGAAACCACTTGGCCAACAATGCTTCAAGCTCAACTAAACTGTCTTCATCATCAGCTTCTCTGCTAGATCTAGATTCATAACTGTGACTTACATCTCTACTTTTTCTCACATATGGGTTAGAAACAGAAGCTCTAAATGTAGACTCATATTTATGTACACTACCTTCATAACCATTTAATTCAAAAGAAGTAAGCTTGCCAATGATGGAGTCAAGAGTTACTGTTAAAGCACAAATTTGCACCCTACTAAACTATAAGTTTAGCAATCTGGCCTAACATGGGATTCACTTCTGCATGTGGGCAATGCATAACCTGAAATGAAACCTCCAGTTCCTAGGCCGGTTCCTATTGGATAATCACCTGATACTCTCTAGTATTGGACTAACTTTGCAGGGTAAAGGATAAGAAATTACAGAAATGGAACTTAAAACTGAACTAAACTTAACTAGAACCTGGTGATACACCAAAATGTGAGAGATAAATGATAAAAACCGATCTCAGTCTACAATATTCTACTTTAATTGATAAACACTTCTTTCCTGTTATAAGTTTGCATAAGTATTTCATAATAAGGTCTTGAGATGAACCAATGAGGAATAGTAATGTTTCACTCAAAAATTTTGAACTTTTAAACACATACTATGACCTGCAAACATACACACGTTCCTATATTAAGGTACTGACTGAGACAAGTAAACAAGGAGCAATATAACTCACAAATTTAGCTTCATCAATCATGCTTGTACACAAAAAATTGGAAGGAAAACAAGGTTTGATTCCATAGAAAATCGCTCCAAAAGATGCTGCCACATATATAATATCTCTAAATCTGAGTTACAGAATCCATGCAAAAGAAATGCTAAGGACAAGAAAACTGTCTCTGAAAACACTGTTCTTGCATAAATCTGAACTAACTCCAAATCAAGTGTCTCCAGGCACTAAGTACAAAAATTCTCCAACTGATTGGGTCGGATGCAAGAAAAGGGCCTCAAAAAGAGCAGTCTAGAAGACACCAAAAAGGGCTACAAACATGGAAAAGTCTTCTTCAATCAATAACCAACCCAACAGACCACTAGAAACAGCCTTAAAAAGCTCAACCAAGTAATAAAAGCTCCCCAAAATGGTGGAAAAGTCCAACTTTGACCTTTTGCCTAAAAGTGCTCCAACCTCCCTAAATTCACTCCATTTGATTTCAAACAACCTCATGTTCCTATAAAAACGTTCTTGTCTCCAAAATTATCTCAACTCCTTTTGAATATTTCCCAAGTGGTTATGCATGCTCCTATATGCTCTCCTTATGTCTCCAAACCGAAAAGACTTCTTCAATGAGAGCCTTATCTCTCCAAAATTAACTCATCCTTCAAAACTAAGTCAAAAGACTTAGTCTCCTTCTTGCACATGGATACACCTTTTACATTTTAAATAATAATATTTAATTACAATTTATAATTATATTGTAATTAAATACCTTTACAAAGAGATACCAGCTTTTGACAAAGAAAGAAAACAAAAATATATAAAAAGAATAAAATAAAACATATTTGATAATATCGATGAAAAATTTAAACATTTATATTGTCAAATATGTTTTATTTATTCTTACTTTGTTTTCACAAAGCCCAGCGGACTTGAAGGAAAATATAAAAATTACAAAGGGCTTTTTGTTACCCTAAAAGCTTTACACTCCTATCGCACATTTCCCATTTTGCAAAATGAAAACAATTAAGAAGCTTTTCGAGGGTTTGAGACCCTTTGGTGCCGCCATTGTTGTTCTGATTTTTCCATCGCGTTGTGAAGTCTTTGATGAAGAACATGTGTTTTTACTGGTGTTGCCGCCCAAGATAAATTTGATTGCAGTTTTTTTGAACAACTTAGGTCGCGACTGTGCATTAGAAGCTAGACTTTTTCTTGAAGGCGTGTCGGGGTTTTCTGAATCTTCTCTTTAAATGCAAATCCCATTTTCTACAGGTATGAAACGGCTCCTTCTTGCTTTATTCTCTGTTAATATGCCGTTGTTGGAAGTATGAAGAGGGTTTTTACTATAATACATCTTCTCTTTTGTTTCTTCGACATCTCAAATCTGTGTAAAGCCTTAAAAAAAAACCCATTTTGTGCGTAGCCTACAATCATTGCATTTCGTGAGAAGACATCTTTATGAGGAGTATTGTCAAACAATTCATGTGATCTGTCTATTTTTTCCACATTTTTCATACACATCTGCCAGGGAAGTAACGTGCTCTGTCTGTTTTTCCACATTTTTCATACATGTCAGCCAGGGAAGTAACGTGCTCTGTCTGTGCTGATCTTAGAAGGAAATAGGCTATCCTCTCTTATCTCTGCACATTTTTCTCACTAAAATCATCTATTGCAAGCTGCAATTCATGCCATGAAAACCTCTTCAACTGCCCAAAAGAAATCTTTCTGTCATCCTCACCAGAAACATCAACGAAAACCTCTTTCCTGTAGCGCAACCACCAACGCTTCCACAAAAGGAAGATAAAGCATGTCAAAACTACAACTGTCCCTCCAATACTTCCAATCAGGATTCCAACTATTGATTTGGAACCACCTGAATTTGAATTGAGAGTAGAAGCACATGGGTGCTGTAAATTTGAACCACAATTAAGTTTATTACCCGAGAAAGTGTATTCAGGTCTTTGAAATAGGGCTTCTGGGATTTGTCCAGTGAGATCATTAAAAGACAAGTCCACTTCTATCAAAGTTGAAATCTTTGTTATTGAAGATGGTATCTCTCCTGTGAGATTGTTGTTGTTTTTTTAGCACTAAGTACTGAAGATAAGACAGCCGACCCAATGAGCTAGGGATATCTCCAGTGAAATCATTGTTTGACAGATTCAAATTTTGTAGATTTGTCATGTTACCAAGTTCTGGTGGTAGGCTACCAGATATGTGATTATCCTCTAGTCCTAGGATATTGAGGTACGTCAGCTCGCCAATATGAGGGGATAAGGTACCTGAAAATCCCATAGATTCCAAGTGCACAGCTATAACATGTCCTCCACTGCAGGTGATGTGAGACCAACTAGTGCAGGGTTCCACTAAATTTGGATCCCAAGTTCCAAGTAAGTATGTAGATTCATTTAGTCCTGCTTTGAGTTCAAGTAATGCTTGACCTTCAGCATTTGTTGCAGCTATAAAGCATGGACAGTATAGAAGAATAAGAAATACAAGCCAGTTCACCATAGAATGCATATTTCAGATAAACCATCAATTTTTCAACAACTATATATAATCTCCAGAATGTTAGATTATTAGCTGATGAAGTATCCACATTCTTTCCTTGAGAGAATTGTACTTTTCCTCATAGCAATTTCCAGAGTTACTTAAGTTCAAAAGGATTATGCTTGTACTGGTTATCAAGCACACATTCTGTGGAACTTTATGATAGTGGGGTGTCCTTGAACTGTGAATGCCTTGCTCCTTAGTATACCACTAACATTTGACCTGCAAAAAGCTTTGTAAGCTGTGGTTCACCCATCTTTGATATCCTTGATGTTTGGTAATCGTTATAAGCTTTCTCTTTCATTCATTACATCCTCTAAGAACAGTCATTGATATTGCAGCACTTGTATTGTCTAGGCATTTGACTTAACTTTCTTTTCCTTGACTGTCATTGCATTCTTTGATGAGATTGTGTTTTACCCTTGTTAAATTTCCGACTTTGGCACATGCTGGGAGTGCACTGGCAAATGTGAAATGATTCGTTTGGAGACCTGTTAGTTGCATTTGGTAAAATAATGTGACTAGTTTGTGAAGGTACCCATGTCTTCTGTATGCTGTAATAACTGTATTCATTTTACAAGCTTCTCCCAAACTTCCGCACTTCACATACATGCTGATAAGCTCATTCTGAAAAATTGTGCATGTAGCAAATACAAATATTCTGTGATTGATGAAAAAGTGGACTTTTTCCCCCTTAAAAAAAAATGTTCTTGAGAATGCAAGTCTCTAATAATTGAAGATATGTAGAGGAGTCTCCAAGTGAACTGAAAATGCTCCCAGACTTACCAACATAGATTGAATAACAGTGCAGATTTTCCTTGCTCCAATTAGTCATAAAATGCCATTGCTACCTTATGTCTCCTGACTGTGCATTTTGATCTTATGTAGAAATGAAGTTCGAGCACGAGCTCGTGACACTCATTTCATTACCAGTTGATTCTGATTTCATTGAAGTTTACTGTTTGAACATGCATTAAAATAACTCAGATACTCTGTTTCTATACCAACCTGTTGCATTGAATTGTTTATCTTCATTATGTGGTATTGACCCTTTTAAATACTGTAAGGTTTCACATTGAAATAATATGTCCCTTAAAACAGTTTATCCATTAATGTTTTCTTTTATGTATATCATGAATAGTAAAGTAAAAGGTTTCATATTTAAAACAAACATGTCCCTTTGATACTTCAGTTGGTTTCTTCATCATTCCATTTTGATATTCTGAGATTAGTTACTCTAAAAGGTATGTTGGGCTCATACCCGAAGGGAGCCTCGGTCAGGGGCACATGCCAATTAGAGTAACTAATTATCTGCACATGAAACAAACACATTAGCATAAACATTTCTTTCTCCTGAAGCAGTGATTTGTGTCTTTATCTTCCCCGCCCTTTCAAAATAGAAATAAGATAGGATATGATAAATGATATATTGTAGGATAATCTTTCATTGCTTAGATCTGTTGGATCTAACACCTCTTCTCTTTTGTGCAGGAAAGTAGGGGTTTTTCAGAATTTGAAGATCGAGAAAACAGTCATAAGGGGAACGGGACAGCCGATAACCAGTCAAAGCAACCCAAGGCAATGACTGGTTATCCTTACACTCACTATTTGATTCTATCCTTTTCTGTTTTGGATATGTAGGAAAGATAGAAATGCTAAGCTCACGGCTTGTGTGAGGTTTTAAGAAATTCGGCGCATGTATAAATATGCTTCAAATGCATGAACTCAATTTGTAATCTATCATTGTTCAATACAAATGAAAATACCCTTTTTTTTTTTAAAAAAAACACTGCAATGTACCTTTTTGTAAATGCAATCATTTGATAAAAATGCATCCTTTGGCTAAAATTACATGGGTAATGAAATTTTAGGTAACAGTTACCTTAGTTTTGTCAATAGACTTTAGCATTTGAATGGCTGCAACTCGGATAGCGTAGACTAGTAGCAGGGTTCTCAGTACCTTACTGATCACTGTGGCATCTTCCACTTTACCTCCTGCACTCTTAATTTCACCGACTCTCTCTTTTATCCTTTGACCATACTGTTGGATATTCTCATCTTCATCCATCTGCATGTCATCAAACTTTCCTCTTAGACTCTCTTCTATAGCAATCTTAACATGTTCGTCACCGCTATAAATCTCCTCAAGTTTTTTCCATACCTCATATGCAGTCTCTAGACCATGAAAATTTACATACTCTACATCAGACAAAGAACTAATAATAGCCTCTAATGCTTGATTGTTTTCATGTTGCTCTTTCTTCTGATCATCAGTCAAAATCCCAGTAGGTGCAACATATTGAATAACAACATGTTTCCAGTACTGATTTCTAAGACTTGATATTAATTTTCATTATGTCACTCCATATCGTATATTTCTCTCTATTAAACTCTAGACCTTCCTTCTTCATCATGTTCTTCAAGATATTTACCTCAAGTTGTTAGGCTTAGACCTTAGAGGACCTGAGATGCTCTGATACCAATTGATGGTATGATGAAAGAATAAGAATCCGGTCAATTACTGAGAGGGGGGGTGAATCAATAGATAGAAAAAATGATACTAACTTCACCAATCTCAAAATCAATCTCTCAAAGTAAACTTAGAACTAGCAATACTACTGTCAAGATAAAAACTCATAAGATAAATCGGTTGACTATTACAACAAATTAACAGTAAACAACTTCAAACTCGTAAACATCCAAATTCTTATCATATGTCAATAGACTTTATTTCTCAATGCTTCCAGTTATCATGATTTATCAAAGTAGTTAAGTAGTTAAGAAAATCAACCATAAAATCATAACCACAAAAACATTCACCACTTCACACAAATATTTTTGACGTGGAAACCCAAATGGGAAAAACCACGATGAGATAAGACTCACAAGATAACTATCTGAACTCTTCTAAAGTTCGCCCTGTTAGGAGCCAAGCCTGTTAAAGCTTTACAAAAGTCTTGTTAAGATCTGATCCTGTTAGGAACCACCCGGTTAAGGGATTGACTACAAATGCCTTTTTAGAAGCAATACCCTGTAAGGAGTAACCTCGGTAGAGGATTTAAAAATCCAAGCTAATGGATCACCTGGTTAGAGGATTTGAATAGTCACCGAGCTTGTTAGAGCTTACTCGATTAGGGGATTTCAATTTTGTTGTAATTGTTAGAAAACAATAGGAGTTTGATGATCTGTCTGAATAGCACCACACTTGCTTGATCGGATCCTTTTCATGCTCCTATATGCCTTTACTCAAACTACAGATACCTCGTCGGTTTGGCAACCACACACACAACTAAAACTTTGCCTACTCTGAAACTAAACAACTCATCGACCTTATAAACAAATCAATTAGGTTGGTAACACAACAAAAACCTAATTCTCATAGAGATTACAAACAAGTCGGTTCAAGTATGACCGTTGGATTACATAAGCCATCTCTGCACATCAATCAAGAAAGTCTCGATCGCTCCTTGATCATCGCTTCATCGATCTCAGTAACTCATCACATGCTTTGCATTATATGCAATATACTTTCTCATTCCCTAGACAAAAACTGTTACATCAACACGCCAAAAATCACTTGAAATCGTCTTCATACAATAATCATACGTGTCATAATCATTACTGCTCATCATCATATCATAAACCAATATAACCAATTCACCAAAATTAATCGGTTAGGGTTTATCAAAATCAATAGGTAGGGTTTACCAGTTCAACTCTCCAATATAGCAATACCGGTTCACTCCACAAATTCTTCCTACCGGTTACAGTTTCCTTCACAAGTTCATCCTACCAGTTAAAAAAACAATATTACAACAATATCAAAAATATCATTACCGGTTAATTGACATCAATGACAACATAACATATCATTAATGCAATCTTCATGCAAATGCCAACACTATGGTCTACAAATGATAACTATTTATTTCTTGTAAGAATAGAAAATCATAATGGTGAACGCTACAAAATGCTTACATAAGAACTCAAATAATCACCATTTATCAAAACACACTAAACTCCTATGAAAGTTGCCTTTGACACTTTGGACAAGAAAACATCCGACCTACCTGAGTCAGCAAATGATCCAACTCAATGCAAGACTGTATTGTCGTTGCTACTTGATTTGTATCTAGAAAAGACCTTCTAGAATCCTCGAGCTCACTTTATTTAAAAAGTGGATCCTCCAATCAATAGCAAACACTACTGTTGACAATTCCAGTGATAACTCAAAAGGAGTGTCGGTACTATTAGAAATTTGGGTTTAATAGATTAGGGAAAAATATATATTTTGCAATCTTTAATCTATTTGTGAACACTATTGATGAAACCAAATCAGATGCCCTTGATTGCAAATAAAACCTTACCTGGGAAGCGCGCGGTTGTGGAGAGATCACTTTGTGGGGGGGAGGGAGGCAACAAAAGCTTCAACTTTGGGAGACGATGCTTCCGAAAAATGCTTGGTTTTTTTTTTAAATGATGTTGTGTTATGTTTTTTTTTCTTTAAAGTGCCCAAGTTCGTTGGAATTCCGACGGAAAGAATCCGTCAGAATTTTGACGAGCTCGAGCACTTTAAAGAAAAAAAATCAAATTTGATCAAAATATTCCTTGTCCGTCGAAAACCTTCGTCAGAATTTGAGGCCAAATGTATTAGTGTGTTCTGGATATCATTCTTTTAGTGGAGTATTGTAAATGTTTGGAATCCACAGCTCTTGAAGCAACTCCCAGGTCAATTCTCTCAACAATAAAATCCTTTTCAGTGGCCTTTTATTGGTCTTTATCTGAGATAGGCTTAGCTACTTCCGCTACTCAGTGCCTTGTTTCGTCATCAACTTCCATCATAGCCTCTGTTTTAAGCTTTTTGGGTTTGGATATTTTCCCCAAGGCACTTACTAACCATAACTTCCATGGGAATGGTAATAGGAACTACACGATGTTTCTTTCCAATTGAAGCTCCAATCCATCGAGAAGTACTGGGAGTTTCTATTGGCATTACGTATGAATTGATTATGTGTTTCATTTATGTTTTATCATTGATGTCAACACTAGTTGTTATGGATGGTTACCGACAGATAGGTTTTGGTTACTGGTAGAAGATCTAGTGTTACCGGTAGAAGAGACTATCTGTTGGACACTTCCGGTATGTTTGGATCTATGGAGTATGTTTGGTTACATGTGGTACGTGCTTCTAGAGCATGTTTTGGTCAGTTGGTATTGACTTGGTATTCAAATACTATCATACATTCTTGTAAAACCTTACCGGCATTGGTTCAAGGTTTTACCGGCAGAGCTTTCATTGAGGAATCGTGATAGGTTGCATAAGTGATGTTGGTGCAGCTTCTAGATGGATTTTAGGATGTTGAAGATGTTCTTTGATCGTGCTTCAACTGCTCAAAGACATTTCTTTGGTGTGGTGGACCCAGAATAGGTCTGGTGCCTATCTAGGTTATGGACCGGTATCATGTTAACGTGTACTCTACACGTTACTAGGATGTTTCGGGATGACTTATGGATTTGTTATTGTTATTTTAGTCTTAAGCCGACTTGGCGTATCATTGTAATATGGATTTATGTAATGATCTTATTGTAATATATTTTAGGTGGCCGAACTAATTGGATTAGGTCTTAGGGTTGGTATAAAATAATGTAAGATCTCATTGTAGATGGTGCAAAGGAATGTAATGTGTGAATATTGTAATATCAGTCAGGCAGAAGATTAGGTTGATCATTGAGGATCGAATTGGGATTAAGGAAGAGGTCAAAGGCCTCCGGTATTGAGCTTAACCAGGACTATAATCAAGCATGGTAGATGTTATCGCTGGCAGTTCATTATTTTGGATTGTTGTCCAAATACCTTGAGGTGGTTTTAACCTTTATAGTCTATGAGACTCTTTTGTAATGAGCAGTATGCTCTGGGAAGTGTGCCTTCTTGCATGTGCAGGCCCCTCATTGTATCACATACTTTCTGCAGAAGTATCATCTAACTGTGGGTAGTCTTCCCACCGTGGTTTTTCCCCTTTCGGGTTTTCAATGTACAGATCTTAGTGTTATGTGGTATGGTTACTTTGCATTGATTATCTATTTAATTGTTGAGTTACATTGTTTACCGGTATCTATGTCTACCAACATCTATTTCTGTTTTACCGGTATTTGAATATTTATGTGCTCCGGTTTAAGATTGTATTGTAGATTAAATGTTATAATCTGTTAACAATTGATTCACCCCCCCCCCCTCTCAGTTGTTCACCGGTTATCCTAACAATTGGTATCAGATCTTTGGTCCTCTCTTGTAGAAGCTTAACTGCTTGAGGTATATCCTATGGCAACTAACACTTCTAATCCACTGGAAACTATTTTCAAAAGATAAATCCCTAAGATTGATGGAACAAATTATGGGATATGGAAGATTTGAATGGAGACTCATCTTAGATGTCTTGGCAAAGATATTTGGGAGATCACTGAGAAAGGATACACACCTTATGATCCGGCATCTGGCAATCCTGCTCCTGCAGACTTGGATAAGAATATTGAAAATGATTGCAGAGCTAGAGAAGCCCTCTTGTGTGCACTTACTGATCAGTAGATCATGGGATTGACTGATAAATTATCGGTAAGGATTATGTGGGACAAATTACAAACTCTGAATGAAGGTGATCCTACTGTCAAAATTGTTAAACTTGATGGTTACCGAGTAAGATATGAAAACATGAAAATGGAAGATAATGAAAGAATTGCTGTGTTTATGGAAAGAGTAAATGAGATTGTTATGGGAATTCAATGTTGTGGAGGATTTATAAGTGAATATGAAATAGTTTCCAAAGTCTTGAGAGCCCTTCCATCAGCATAAAAGATGGAGGCAACGGCAATTAATGAGTTGAGAATAATGGCAAACACTTCAGTTAACAGAGACATTCTAATTGGGAATTTATCTACTTTTGAGCTTGAAGAGAGCTGTAAAGTTTGAACCTGCTTTTCATGCATCATCATCATCATCATCTACTGGCAAAAGTGATTGGAAATTCCTATATGCAAAAGAATTGAAAGACATGAGGAAAGAAGATGAAGAACTTGAGCAACTTGAAGCCTTATTTGCTAGAAGAGTACCTAAAGGACCTACAGGGCACCTTTTAAATGTTTGGCATGTAATAAAATTGGTCATTTTGCATCTAGATGTCCTAAAAGGAATGCAAGGTTTGAGGAAAGAGTTAAGAAATCTTTTAAGCCTAACCAGAACAAATATAGATTCAAGAAAAGTAAACAATTCTACATAGAAGATGAGGAAGGAGTAACTGATGACTCTGGGGATGAACCGACAGAAGACTGTGCTAGTAGATCCGGCAATGGAAAGGAATGGGTGTTATATGCTTTGAAGGAAGATGAACTAGAACTGGCTATCAAGAATGAAGAAAAAGCCTTGGCAGCAAAAGTTGAAGATAAGGATGAATGGGTAATTGATAGTGGATGCTCACATCATATGATTGGAGATAAAGAGAAATTTATATCCCTACGAGAATACAATGGTGATCAAGTCAGATTTGGAGATGACAAAGCATGTATGATCAAAGGTAGAGGTATTATTTCTTTGGATAGCAATCATTACACTGATAATGTCTATTATGTAGAAGGTTTAAAGCATAATCTTTTGAGTGTTGTTAAATTGGTGGACAAGGGTTTTCAACTTCAGTTTATAGATAGAAAATGCAAAATCATTAACAAGACTGGTTTGGAGATTGCAACCGGTACTCAAACTGGAGGTAATATCTTTCACTTGAACATTGGTAATAAGACTTGTTTGATTGCTCATATTGATGAGAGTTGGTTATGACATAAGAGGTTGTGTCATGTCAATTTTGATTGTATTATTAAGATCAGTTCAACTAAGGCAGTTAGAGATATACCTAAGATTATGAAGCCTCATAATCCGATATGTAAGGAATGTCAATTGGGAAAGCAATTCAGAACTTCTTTTAAGAGCATACATGATAAATCTAATGATGTACTTGATTTTATTCACACTGACTTATGTGGTCTAGCAAGGACTAGAAGCTTTCAAGGTGATAGGTATTTCATTTTGATTATTGATGACTACTCTAGAATGATGTGGGTAACTTTTCTAAGGGAGAAATCTGAAGTTTTTGAGAAATTCAAGATCTTTAAAGCAAAGGTTGAAACTGAAATTGGATTGAAAATCAAATGTCTAAGATTAGATCAAGGAGGTGAGTTCACTTCTCATGAAATTAACAGTTATTCTGAGACAAATGGAATCGAGAGACAATTATCTGCACCTAGTACTCCTCAGCAGAATGGAGTAGTGGAAAGAAAGAACATAACCATTTTGGATGCAGCAAGATCTATGATGATGGAAGCCAAATTGCCTCATAACTACTGGAGAGAAGCAGTGAGTACAGCAGTCCGCACATTCAACAGATTTCACATCAAAGGTGAAACCGGTAAGACCCCTTATGAACTATGGTTTGGACATACACCTACTGTAAAATATTTCAGAATTTTTGGAAGTAAATGCTATATCAAAAGAGATGATTCAATTAGAAAGTATGATCCCAGATTGATGAAGGGATATTTCTTGGTTACTCAATTCAAAGCAAATCATATAGATGTTATAACAAAAGATTGCAGAAAATTGTGGGGAGTGCTAATGTGAAAGTGGATGAGAAGTACATAAATCATTCTATATCATATGACAAGAAACCGACAATGGAAATGATCATAACTGAACCGGCAATGCCTCAACCGGTACAGGAAGTTGAGATAATTGCATCAGCACAATCAAAAAATTCAACTATGACTGATGATCAGAGCAGTGAACTTGAAGTTTAGAAGACACCAAGGTATGTAAGATTAAATCATTCTAAAGATCAAATCGTTGGAGATAGGAACAAGGGAGTTATGACTAGAAGGAGACTTGCAAATGAAGAGGTATGTCTTATTTCTCAAATTGAACTGGCAACTGTTATTGAAGCTTGTAAGGATAAGCATTGGTTAAAGGCTATGGAAAATGAATTAGATCAAATAGAGAAGAATGAAACTTGGACTTTAGTTCCCCAGCCTAAAAATAAGAATGTTATTGGAACTAAATGGTTTTTTAGAAATAAATTGAATGAGGATGGTCAAGTTGTAAGAAACAAGGCTAGATTGATTTGTAAAGGATATTCTCAAATGGAAGGAATCGATTATGGTGAGACATTTGCACCTGTAGCTAGAATTCAAGCTATTAGACTATTTCTTGCCTATGTAGTTTATAAAAACTATAAAGCTTGTCAAATGGATGTTAAATGTGCATTTTTTAATGGTGAACTTGAGGAAGAAGTATACATTGAGAAGCCTGATGGATTTTCACTGACAGATGATAAAGATATGGTTTGCAGATTGAAGAAATCTTTATATGGTTTGAAAAAAGCTCCTAGAGCTTGGTATGCAAGGTTGGATAAATATCTTCTAAAGCTTGGTTTTACTAAAGGTGGTGCTAATAGTAATTTGAATTACAAAATTACTAATGATGATATTCTGATTATTGAATTTGGAGAGAAAAACTAGTCAAAAGTGGTATCTTTCAAAGATCATAAAAATAATTTTGCTAACAAGGCATCCTAGAATAAAAAATCACTCCATAAAGCAATGAAACTAGTCACATGATTTTGGTGATCTCATTTTCCATTATAATTTTACAACCTAGTTGCCTCAAATTTTAGTGGAAGGGGTTTGCAATAATGTGCAAGGATTTGAAATTACATCTATATTATGGGGTGATTAATGGTTGCAAGAAGATATTGATTATATCGGCGCGTTGGCTTTACAACTCGCCAACATTTTGCATTAGTTGATTTGGAATGGGGTTTGATATACATATGAATGATAAAATTTTGTGAAGTAGTAGTCTAAATACAGTAGTAAAAAAGGTCTAAGAGACACCAATATTCATTTTAAATAATTTTGAAGAAAAAACATCATTCAACCCAAGATTTGGAGGCCAATTGAATAGCACAAAAGTGGGAGAGAAATAGATAGACAAGAACAAATTGTATTCTCATCAAGATGCAAAAATTGGTCAGCTATATAATGTACATGAGCATTCTTATAAAGGCAATTCCATAGGGAAAAGAGAGCACACAATCATGACATGTGGCCCAATGAGATGCAAGGGTAGGTAGGGATGGGTAGGAGAAATAATAGATAATTCCACTAAAGCTAGATCGCCCACCAAAGGTGGAATTGTCATTCCATTAAATTGGATATGAAAATGAGATAACAAGATAACACCACCAAAGGTGGAATTTCTCCTACAACCGTATTCCCTAGATATGAAATTCCCTAAGTGTCTCATATGCAAATTACTATGAAATGAATTAACCTATGTCAACTTAAGTAAAGTGTAATTACATGAGACATAAATTACACCAACACCCCCCCTTAAGTGCAACTGAGGGGAATGTAGAACCGAGCTAACAATACAAGATGGTTCTTGGCAACTAGGCCATGATAGGTACCCATGAACAAATGCAATGCAATCTCTCACAAATGGAGAAAGGGAGAAAACTCAGTGGGAAAAAACTCTCCCCCAAAATAGAGATATTGAGCACACAAAAGAACTATGATATTGCTATCAGGGTTCAATTGTGTAGTTTTTGAGTCAAACTCATTAACACAAAAGAACTATCAAAGAAGAAAGAAACCTTGAATGAGTAAAAAGTCCCCCCATAAGAGAGAATGGAGAAGTCAACTAACCCCCATGACGAAATATCTCACAACCCCAAGAGAGCTTGCAAATGATTAAACTTACTCTTAGTGAAGGGTTTGGTGAAGATGTCTACAACCTGCTCTATTGTAGGACAATACTACAAATCAATGATTTGCTCCTGTATCAACTCCCTGATATAGTGCATGTGGATCTTGATGTGTTTGGTCCTCTGATGGTGAACTAGGTTGTTCAAGATCTAAATGGCACTTTGATTGTCACAATGAAGGATTGTAGGTCGTGGAGTGGTGAAGCCAAACTCTAAGGAAATATTCTAAATCCAAATAGTTGCAGTAGATGCATTAATAGCCCCTCGATACTTAGCCTCAGTCAAAGAAAGAGCAATAGAATTTTGCTTCTTACTCTTCTGAAAAATGGGGCTAGAACCAAGATGAAAGTTGTAACCTGAAGTGGACTTACGAACATCAAGATCGCCAACCCAATCGAAGTTTGTGTAACCAACCAAAGTAATTATTGTACCTACTACATAGTGAATCCCAAACTGAAGTGTATCTTGTATGTAGTGCAAGATGTGTTTGGTAGGTTTCCAATGAAGCTCAAGTAGTTCCTGTATAAAGCGTGAAACCATGCCAACTGCAAAGGAAATATTAGCACGTGTGTGAGTCACATAGATGAGACTCCAAACAAGATGATGATACAATGTATCAACAAGTGGAGTGGAACACTTAGCCTCAATCTTGACTCTAGATAGAAAGGGAGTCTGCCCAAGCTTACAATCAACGATGTGGAACATGCTACAAGATCAAGAGAATACTTGGGCTGAGCAAGAGTAATCTCAAAAGAAGATTGGGAGATCTTTATCCTAAGAAAATAGTGCAAAAGGCCGAAGTCAATCATAGCAAACCTCTCATGAAAAGCACATTTGACATCGCCAATGATGGATGAGGTACTCCCTATAATGATCAAGTCATCAACATATAGCACAAGTATCAAATAAGAGTCATCCCATCACAAAATGTAAACATTTAGATCTGAATGGCACCTAGTGAATCCTATGAAGAGAAGAAAGGAATCCATCTTGGCATACCAAGCCCCAAGGGCCTACTTGAGGCCATAGATAGACTTCCTCAATGTGCAAATCAAAGAAGAATCCTAAATTAATCCTTACAGTTGCTCCATCTAATTCTACTCTTCGAGATCCCTGTGAAGAAATACATTCTTCAAATCCATATAATGTACAACCAAACCATGAGGTATGACAATAGCAAGTGTTAAGTGAATGGAGTTCATCTTAGCTATGGGTGCAAAGGTCTCGGTATAATCAACACCAAGAACCTATGAGAAACCTTTTGCTACAAGTCGAGCTTTGTACTTATCCACACTACCATTCATTGCAAACTTAGTTTGATAGATCCACTTACATCGAACCATCTTTATCCCCTTAGGGAGAGGAAATAAATCCCATGTGTTTTTCCTCCTCAAGGAACTATACTCTTCCTCCATTGCTAAGTCCCACTTAGGAACTCTCGATGCCTCTTGAAGGATTGTGGATCGGAAGCTATAGAAATGCAAGCATGTGGAAGATATTGATGTTGTGACCAAGTCCTTCAAGTGTTTGAACGACCCCAACAAGAGAACCTACTTACTCAAGAGTTTGTGGAGCCCAACGAGGTCTTGTAGGAGATGAAGGATGAGCTTCCTCAACTACAACTAGAACCTGCGAAGGTGTGATCCTACGAGTCAAAGTTGAGGTTTAGTCATCATCTGAGTCACTATCTTCTCTTTCCATTGTGGGGAAGGATGAGGAGAATGAGAGACCAAGTTAGGAGAGCTTTCCTCAAAGTGAACACTCCTCTCAATGAATACCTCATGTGTCTCTGGATCCATAAGTCTATATGCTTTAACACCCTTGAGATATCCAACAAATATCCAAGGCCTACTCTGAGGTTCCAATTCCTTGTGCTTCTCTAGAGGAATGTGATCCCATGTTGGACACCCAAAGACCCTGAAGTGTCTCACAATCAATTTTCTACCACACCAAACCTCAAAAGGAGTAATACCCTTCAAAGCTTTGTGGGGAACCCAATTTTGGATGTGTGTAGCACAACTAATAGTTTTTACCCAAAAAGTTGGACCAACAGAACGACCATGAATCATGCAACTAGCCATCTCCTTAAGGGTTCTATTCTTCTTTTCAGCAACACCTTTCTGTTGTGGAGTAGAGGCAACTAAATATTGAAGATCAATCCCCTTAAGAGTACAAAATTCCTCAAGTCTATTGTGTGCATATTCCCTTCCATTTTGTATGTGGATAATCTTGACTTGCTTCCCTAATCTCTTCTCAACATGAGACTTGAAGACTAGAAATATATCAAACACTTCACTACCCAAGTGAAGCAGGAGTAGTCATCAATGAAGGTGAGGACATAGTGGGCCTTATAAATGATGGCACTATAAATGGGCATGCTACATCATTATGAACCAATTGAAGAACTTCCAAATCTCTCCCCTTTATCAAACTTATGTTTGGGATGCTTGCCCATGGAACACCCTGAACATACACCATTTGAGAAGTTGATTTGAGGAAGACCCGTGACCATATCCATGGAGCTTAGCTACTAAAGATAGCGGTAATTGATATGTCCAAACCACCCATGCCATAACTTACTTTTGAAATTTGAATGAGTAAGGTGGTAGGAGAGTGAGGCACAAAGTGGGAGAATGAATAAAGTCATGTGTTGTGATAGGATTGTCCCACTGCTACCAAGGCATCATTCTCAAGTTCTTTGAACACAACTGAATCAGGTGTAAACTCGACTTTCTTTCCATTTCTATAGTGGGTGATTTGGTAGATTGAAAGAAGGATGGTATTCAAGTTAGGAACATAGAGAACATTCTCAAATGTTCCATCATCCATGTCAACCAAACCTTTCCCTTCAACTTTCGCTTGTGTATCATCACCAATGAAAATATGAGGTACCTTGGATGGATCCAATGAAGAAAATTGCTCCTTTGTAGAACCCATGTGATGAGAAGCACCCGAGTCAAGTATCCAATGTTATGAAGAACCTGTTGTTGCCGCAAATGCTTGCCCTTTTCATTTTGATTGTGAGGAAGTGGAAGGAGATGAATCCTTCTTCTTGTAGGTGGATGGAAATTTGATGTTGTTCTTCTTAATGATGTTTGTCAACTCATCAATTTGTTTGGAGTGGCAACAATGTTCATCATGACCCACTTTCTTGCAATATGAACAATTTGGCTTCTCCTTCTTGGGTGAATTTCCCTTCTTAGAAGAAGGTAAATAATTGCCTTATGAGAGGATGATTGTGCTTTATCCTATCGTGTCTTTGGCTTGAACTGCTTATGATTCTTGTTGGAACCCTTTCCTTGATTCCCTTGATTAGCCACAAAATCCTTGGACTTTGATGACTTGAGAATCCCCATACTTATTAACTTTGATTGCTCTAACATCAACATTTATCTGAATGCATCAAATGATGGCATAGTGAAAGGACTACCCATTGTCAAGCGATGGGTTTGGAAGCTAGAAATAAATGTTGCATATTTTGATGGAAGCTTTCCCAACAAATTGTAGACCAACTATGCATCCTTCGTGTCAATGTAACAATCCTTGAGCTATGCTCTTAGTTCATTTTCTTTAGTGACATAGTCTTGGATTGTATCAAAATTATTGGGATCCAACATTGTGAGATCATTTTCAAGTTAATAGCCCCTAATCTCATCAACTTGGCCATATAATTTACCAAGGATGTCCCAAGCACCATTAACTGCTTTACACTTCTCAATGTGAAAGATGAGATCTTTTGATACATATTTCCTCAAAGTTCCAAGAACCATGTTATTTTTAGTGATCCATTCCATTTGAGCATTAGGATCGTCTTTAGGATCAGTTGGTGCCATAACAATTCCATCAATATAATGAGTTAAGCCTTTTTTCATTAACTTACTTCAAGCATCAATTTTCCAAGAAGCATAGTTATGTGGAGTTAAAAGAGGAAACTTAGGCGAACCAATAATAGAAAAATTAAAGAGCACAAGATAGAGAGAGGAAAAATTATACAAGACACCCCAACCCCCATATTCACTCATGTGGCAGTACAAATGCCAATGTGTCACCATTGATTGGATAGGTGACATGACATATGAGGGCTGACATGGCACTATTTCCATGTATAGATTATCGGAGAAGAAGGACATGATGAGGAACATGTTGAACATGTTGAACATGATGAACAAGATGAAAGGATGGTCCTTACTCCTCAAGACCAAGAAATACTACTTCAAAAGTTCACGAAACCTTCAATAATGGACCTCGGAACCCCGGGATCCCAAAACCTTCAATAATGGACCCTAGAACCTCGGGACCCCAGAACCCCAAGATCCCAAAACCATCAATAATGGACCTCGGGATCCCGAAACCTTCAATAATGGACCCCGAAACCCTGGGATCCCGAAACCATCAATAATAAACTCTTTGAAGACCTCGGAATCTTGGAATTCTGGAGTCCCTTATGGTTTTGCCAATATGATGAAGTTGATTATGTATCTTGTGTTGCAGGTTGAAGCAGACTTATAGAGCCTTCCACCTCGTCCCAAAAGAAGACTAGAGGAGAGATTAAATTGGAGAAAAACCCACTAACCATGAAATACTAATATTGGGGTCAAGCCTTGATATTTGAGACAGATGAGAGAGTACAGAGGAGGTCCTCGGAGTTACTAAATTCGGAATGGAGTATATTGTTGACCCACCAACCACTTCGATAGAATGCTTCATCAACAACTACCGAAACTACAAAAGGAATAAAAGACAAATAGGTAGCTGTAAAAAGCAAATGTATGTTGGAGCACCGCCACTGCCACCATAACTCTTCCTTCAACTGATGTTGCATCTCACACTTGCTTTTATTTTGTATCATTTTTGCATGTTTCGAAGCTCTTGACTCTAGAGCACCGTTACGGAAGTGAACAGTGAGCACTAGTTTAGTAACAGTTGAGTGGAGTTCATAGGCAGGGACTTGCATGTCAACTATGACTCCCACCATTTCGTAATCCTAGTTTGTAGGCATGTTTCGAAGCTCTTGACTCTGGAGCACCATTACGGAAGTGAACAGTGAGCACTAATTTAGTAACAGTTAAGTAGAGTTCCTTTTTTTTGTATTTTCTGATTTATGCTTGATAAAGAAACTTCAAAAGATCGGTTAGGGTAGCAAGAGATAATAACTAAACCAATACTAAAGTCAATGGATCACAAGAAGGTATTATCAATAACATCTAGTCAGCATTCAAAAGGGACGTTCCAACAAATATGTGAAGTCATACAACCCACACATAAACGGAAATGGAAATCACATGATTAGATATTCACTCTACTATTTAATCCTCATACACCATTAACATGCGTAATATGATTCATAAAATAATAAAGCTTGGAATAACAAGTTGTTGATTCAAATGAAAGAAGATACCAGACTACGAAGAACAGAAACCAATAGAACACGTATTGTAGATCAGGCAATCCACAAGTTGCTTTTGTATTAATCTATGTAAAATGAATAACAGTACTTCAAAAGTTCACGAGGAAGAAATTGCATAAAACTAAATTATCTAGTTAAATGGCCTTGAATCATCAAATTCGTGGACCCTCATAATGGCCCAAATTCTACAATTTATAGTTTTACCCTACACTGTAGGAAGGCATCATGCATGCAAACTAGGATTACAAAAAGGAGGGAGTCACAGTCGACATGCAAGTCATTGCCTTTGAACTCCAGTTAAGTGCTACTAAACTGATACTCAATGTCCACTTCTAAAACAGTGCTCCAGCAGCAAGAATTTCAAACCATACAAAAATAACACCCAAAAAGAAAGGATCAGATACAACATTAGTTGAAGACCCAGTTGTGGTGGCGGTGATGGTGATCCAGCATGCATTAGTCCTTTTACAACTACTTATTCATCATTCACTTCTTATAGCTCTGGCAGTTGTTGATAAAGCAGTCCAGGGAAACGATAGGTGGGTCAGCAATGTAACTTATCCTGAATTTTGATACTCTAAGTATCTCTTTTATACTTTCCACCTTGCTGACCATTTGATCCATTATTGTCTTAGCTT
Source organism: Cryptomeria japonica (assembly GCF_030272615.1). NCBI lineage: Eukaryota > Viridiplantae > Streptophyta > Pinopsida > Cupressales > Cupressaceae > Cryptomeria > Cryptomeria japonica. Next base: position 374,701,402 of record NC_081405.1, read on the forward strand.
CTTGACACTGGAAAATTACATGCATATACCTATTCATTGTGTCCATAGTAGCCTCTACAGTCTCTGCAAAATGATCAGCAACATATGAATCCCACTTGTTGAGTACCGCCTCCTAATGCAACACTCTGTCTTGCTTGAGGTTGTGGCCATGTCTTGCTTGAGGTTGTGGTTGTTGACTAGTGTTTTGACACGCTCACCAACGGTTAGGTAGAATATGAAATGTAAACCACTTCTCCCAAAAAGAAATCAATCTTGAAAGACTAATTACTCCAAGGTCTGTATAGTCGGTGTTATCACTGTTTTAAAATTGGGTTCTTTCCCCATAATTGGCTATGGTATTTTGAATTTTTTTTGAATAGGGTATGGTCTAAGGTGTTTCAGCTTTGTTCTAAACCTAGAGGGTTTAAGGGTTTTCCAAGTTTTAAACTTTATCTTTTGTATTAGATCCCCTGGTTTCTATTCCTTCGTTACTTTATTCCACTTAAGTCATGGGTCGCGGGGTCGTAAGAAGTGTTCCCCCTTGCTATTTACCTAGGCGGTCATGTTGATTATTTGAAAAAATTTCGCCTTGTATTATTTCATTCTAAAGTGTCGAGCCCGGTAAATGCCGATCAACTTGAGAAAGGATCCGACGGTCAGCGCTATTTCGCGAGGGTTAAGTGCTCACCCTTTAAGGCTGCGAAATAGCGAGAATGAATATCAGCCGTCCATGTGTCACGATGGGGTAAGTGGAAGGCATAGCTGTCAGAGATAGCTGGAGCCCCGTGGCTTTCTTCTGGCGTATTATAAGGTAACACGTGGCACAGGTCGCCACAGTCAGCAGGTCAAGGCTCTAGGTGTCCATGACGTGTCCGTGGGCCCACCATCTCTGAGAGCTTCTAACAGGGTTTAAATGCCGAGCAAGTTGAGATATGATCTAACGGCTCGCGCTATTTCGCAAGGATAAGATGCCCACTTCTTAAGGCCGCGAAATAGCGAAAGTTAACCAGGACCATCCACGTGTCTTGATGATGACGTAGGAGATAGACCTGTTGAGACGAAGGTAGGGCCCCCATGGTTCTTCTTCTGGCAAATGACAGAATGACAAATCAGCACGGTAGGTGACTAGATGCCAGGTGTTAGTGACGGCTCAGCGAGCCCACCATTCCTAAGGACCTGTTCGAAGGATTAAAAGGTGATTAACTTGAAAGATGATCCAACGGCCCGCGCTATTTCGCAAGGGTAAGGTGCTCACCTTTTAAGGCCGCGAAATAGCGAGAGTTAACGAGGGTCGTCCGCGTGTCATGATGATGACATGGCAAAAAGGGAAAAACATGGGCCCACCACAGTATAAAGGGATACATTCGGCCAGTATCAAAACATAATGTAAAGGGATTTTCTAAGCCAATGATCAGATGCCGCGTGGTATTATGTAGCCAATAGAAGGATGGGACCCAGACTAAAGACAAAGCCGTCAAAATGCAATTCACAGTGAGACACTTGCAGGAAGGCTGCGACCCGTTGGAGTTAAAATATGAATTCTCGTATGAATTCGATTTTGAAGGGACGGCCGGAGCATGCGGAATCAATGTTACAGTTAAGGCCCAGAGTACAAGCATTTGATTTCCTAACAACCAAGTATAGAGATCTTTTAAAAGGATTTTGCAGAAGAGTAACGCAGAGTTATCTTTTGCAAATACAGAGAAGGTGAATCAGTTGCAGAGCGAATTTCTTCAAGCAAGCATCAGGTTCTTTCTTATTTTGCAACCATACTTGTGTTGTAATAAGTGAAATTATTCTCGTATTACAGAAGTGTTTTAAGAAGTGATATTCCTCTGGTTGTATTGCAAATGGCTCCTAAAAGGGAATTTTCTGGTAAAGTTGATTATTTAGAAAGAAGTGTGTGTGATGACTTTTTAGAATAGTTGACGCTGTCAACCAACTAGGCATCTAAGGCCAAAGAGTTAGTACCCAGGGCTCCCCGTCTGAAGATTGGAGAAGGATTATATGACAAGGGTAATTGGTTAAGAGACCCACAGGTTGGACTGTCTGGGTTGGGGTTATTTAGAATCGGATTTGGGATGAGGAATTCTCCTGCTCCTCAAAATAGCATTTGGGAATTAGATGTTGGGAAGTTGGTAGTCCCAGGGGTGTTCATGGATACAGATTTGTTAACTCAAATGGCATTGAATTATGATTCAATTACAAGGTGCATCCGGGATGTAAATGGAAAAGCCCTCGTGGAGATTAATGCAGAAGAGTTGAGAACAGCATTTGGGCTCAGTGAGTTCACAAGCTTCTTGGAACCTGTAAATTTCAAACAATTAGCCCAGGTGTACAAGGCACAGAGGACTCATCTTAGGAACGGGCCTCTCAAAGAACTTTTTCTGAAAGTAGGAGAGTTAGCAGTTGTAGGGCCCAATACACAAGAGCCTTTTTCATTAAGTATGTTTACCTTGAGGGCAAAAGGGATGTATTGGGCACTTTGCCAAGTTCTAGGAGAGGATGCTGAATCGAATATGCCAAACCATTACTTGCTAATGATTGTTCAAATTTTGAATCCTTCCCTTGCTATTACATTTGATTATGCTTCTCATATTGCCGATGCTATCCATGGAGGATTGATAGGAATAAAGAATGGAAAGGTAGATAGGCCGTTTGGGTGGTATTCACTCTTGATGCACCTCTTTCTCTTCAAAGGTGGTGATTATTTCGCCAGTGGTATGGACCTGGTAAAAGAAAAGGAGGGAGAGAAGATGCCGGTACAACTATGGAGTACTGTGTTGTCATGGGACAGAGAGGATGCTAGTTTTCTGAAATTTGATAAATATTTTGCATCCAAAATAAGGACTCTCCTTTGCTCTGACAACCCAAGAGTCCCCAAGGTTCTTCTGGAGTTCTTAAGACCAAAAGAATTCGCAGAGAATATCAAGATAGTTCATAATTGGGGTGATATGTACTTATATCCAGTCTCTACAGTTTTTAGAGTTTTTGGTTTCAGAGGCACCCCATTTTTGTTACCATACCAGGTCCCCCTCAAAGTGGGAATAGCTGAGATTCTCAGACAAATTGGTAACCTGGAAGAGGCAGAGTTAACAGGCAGAGGTAAAGGGACTATTTTCCCTACGGCTACAGTAGCCCACCAGTTTGTAATCACCAAGGGAGGCTGGAAATGTTTTGAGGATTTCCTCAAACCCTACCATTTGTCCACTGCAATGTCTAGATGTGCTGATCCAGAGGACTTTTACAATGGTGTGTTCTAGAAGAAAGTAGCATGCAGAGGTAGGCCTCATCAATTCCACTTTCTTGAAGACCTCATCAGGAATGAATTTGATTTAGATGAACAGGAGTTGAGGAAGGAAAAGTGGGTGGCTTACAGGAAGGCCCTAGATTTTGTGCATCAATTTGATGCTAGCTATGACCCATTGTCTAGCTTCTTCCCATTGGAAGAGAAAATAAAATTTTTGATTATTTGCTTTGAGGATGTGATGCAAACAATAAAGGAGAAGAGGGAAGTTGTACTCAAGAATAACCCTGAGAAAGCAAGAATGATTTTGGGAAAATCAGCTCCCATTAAAGCAATCCCTCCTGGTGATTACACCCTGCATAAGAAAGCAGGTTACAGTGTGTTGGTGTCTACAACAGGGGAGCCCTCTTCATCCAAAGGAAAGAGGAAGGTACAAGATGTCATTGACATCCAGGACAGCCCAAAGAAGCAGAGGGTGGGAAAGGAAGTGCAATCAGATACACCCCTGTATTCCTCATCCCAATCCCCTCTCCACATAGGAGATGAGCAAGCAGCAACTGAATACCTCTCTCGGTTGGGCAGCTTGGGGGAGATTGCATATACATATGATGAAGTGGAAGAAGGGATGCCAGAAGAACCCACTGAAGCACAGATGGACATCACTTCAACTGAACTTAAAGGCCAGGAGTGGGATCCTGAGATAAAGAAGGCCACTAGTGCCTTTCTAGCTGATGATGGCTTTGTCACATCTGAAGCATTTATGCAATTTATCTAGAAGCAACATATAGATAAATATAATGCTAGATGTGAAGCAAAAAGGGCAGAGCAGCCTAATAAAGATCCAGCCTCAGTAGACGAAGAGATAAAACAGGAGATGATGGAAGAATTCAAAACCATCACTCCTGAACAGGGAAGGGATCTAGTAGCACAAGCTGGAGTGCTCATTCTACCAGAATGGAATATTGCTGATGCTCTGGTGCTGGATGCAGTGAGAAAAGAGACCAAACCCATGGAAGGGGTTACATTCAGTAAGGACAATGCTGCATTGGTCATGTGGTCCCTTAAAAGAAATGAGGACAAGAAAGGTAAAGATACCTCAGGGACAAGTCACATTGGTGGATTGATGGTCAAGAGAGTAGAGAGTACAGGGGTAGTAGAGGCTGCTAGCACTGTGCTAGAGACTGCCAAATTTAGTGTTGCAGTGGCCGAAAAGGAAGCCAAAGAAAAGGAGGCCCTCCAGTTTAAATTGGAAACAGTTTTGAAGGCTTATGATAGTGCCAAGGAGGAGATAAGAGGCAGAGATAGCATTATTGCTAAATTGCAGAGCCAGCTGGCAGGACAACGCCAACAAGGTGAGTCTTCAACATTAATGATCACCTCTTCTCCTGCAAGACCTCCACCTACTAGCCCCATCATTGAGCTCCCACCATCTCCTGCGCCTTCTAGCTCTCAAATGATTGAGATAACTCCCCAAGAATTGGAGAATCTAAAGCAGACTCGGGCCTATTATGCGGGGAAGTATGAGGAGAAGGTAAAAGCCACAATCTCCAGTTTTGCAAACACTATAAATGCCTCACTCCTTCACAATAGTGTAGGAAAGGTCATGGAGATATGGACTGAGTTAAGAAGAGATAAGGCCATTTTGACACCCATTTTTGACAGATGGAGGCCTAGGGAGCAAGACTTAGAGTTCATGTGTGTTTCCTGTGATGAAGCAAGATCTAACCCTATTATCAAAACCACTTCTGATATCACTAAGAGTTTATTGCAATCGGCAACAGAGGTGGACAATGTGGAAAGAAGGGTTAAATTGCTTAAAAAGGAATACACTGATCAAGTTTGTGAGTTGCTCCCAGGAATTTTTGCCAATCCAGATCAGCTGAAAGATAAGCAGATATGGCTCAATGAGATGGATGCCAAATTGTCAGCAAGGGTCAAGGGAATCATTGATCTGGATGATACCTCGTTCTTTGTTATAACCATACAGGAAATAGAAAGAATTAAATCACACTATAGTTTTCTTAACTCAGAAGTCAACAAGCTGAGGAATTCTTGGAAAAGGTTGACTAAAGTTAAGAATGATGTGATTAGTTTTGTATGGCCGACAGAGGAGACATATAGTGAGTGGGGAGTTAAATATTCCACTCGAGATCCGGAGCAGTTGGAGGGCATCCCTGAAGAGCCAGAAGAAGTTACAACTGAACAACCTGTTGAACAGACTGCTGGGGAATCTGAGAAGAGCGCATAACTGATTCACGCAAAAAAATCATAACCTCTTCAATTTTTGAAATAAATTGTAACAAATTTTCCTCGAGAAGTCCGAAGCTTTGTGCATCCATATTGTTATAAATGGATACCAGGACTAGAAAGAAAGGGGATCACAAAAATTTTGTAAGAAAACGCTGCAGAAATATTATCTGAGCTTTTCCAAAGTTTAATGGAGAATCAGACTTTTGTAAAATCTTTTCAAATGAATATCAATATACAGACCGTCAGTTTTGAGTGAAGCTTTGTGTCGTCTTCAAACTTGTCCTTAAGTTTATTTACTGTTTTCATTCTGAATAATCCAGGATTTTCTGTTTGATTGAAATTGTAAGGCAATCTCAGTATGGGTGTTTTTAGCTTTTCTCTTTAGGAGGGAAATTAAATATGCATGATCATTCTTACCAGTAAATACTTTGGGAGAAACTTTGAATTTTGAGGACCATAGTTTAGTTTGAAGTGATTGAATTCTTGTTGGTGTTAGGCATTCGCAAGGATTAATGGAAACCAAGTTGATGGGAAGTATGGAGATGTTTTGTTTCAGGAGTTTTATTTGAGTTTGAGTGACTCTGCAGCCTTGGATAAAGCACTGGTACTAATCGAAGCTGTTTATTGCATGCTTTGTTGATCAAATATGCTGAAGTTGAGTATTGTTTCATTCTTTGTTTTCAATTGTTTTCAAGGTGAATAAACTCACTGGTTTTCTGGACTGGTTTGCTGTGGGTTTGTTGCTTAAGAGTGTGAAGTTAATTCACAAAGGGTATACCCACCTAGGCTCAAGGAAGAGCCCGAAGTGTAGAAGGTCTAACCAAACCTTGTCATATGTTGTCTCTAAAATCCCTTTATCCTTGATGTCTTCTCGGCACCTATTTTAGATTGTATTATTAAGGGCATTGAAGGGGAATCAGATTTTGAGAACAACAGTCGGGTCACAACGGTGTTGGGTCTCTCAGTGGATGATGCGATTGTACCTGTCAAGGGGCCTACTGGTTGAAACAAAACAAACAAAATCCTTTTTTTTGGTATTTTTTTATTTATGCTTGATAAAGAAACTTCAAAAGATCGGTCAGGGTAGCAAGAGATAATAACTAAACCAATACTGAACAACTTAGTGATCATGATGATGATGCACCATGTGCATATGGACTCACACAAAAACAAATATGTTGCAAATAATATAGTGATCCAAAAGGCACATTGTCATTAGCATGCTATCATATAAATGATGAAGGTGACCATCATAGTGTGATGGATGGAACACTTAGACTATAAGACAAAAACAAATATCAAACCCATAGAAATAAGCAATAAAAAACATGCATAAAACAAAGGTTGGTATCCTATGAATGTTGAAGTCAACGGTGTATGGGAAGAGGGGGTGGATGGGTCGGTGGATCTAAGGATTAGATCAAACTTTGCCCCTAATCATGCTAAAAATTGTTTAATTGATTGATTGATTGTGATAGTGTTGTCGATGTGCAGAGGATGCATCCCAAAAACAATATGAGGATTGCGAAAGACATCTCGATGATGATTAATAGGATTGATTTTAGATTAAACACAACTTGTAGCAAGATAAGGAACAAATTTATGGATGTGTTTTGATAAATGGGTAGGGTATACTTGGATTTTAGGGATTCAACATGGATAAAGTGTTTTGTGGAGCATGCTTGTGGATCAAGGATGTCTTTAGATAAGTGTTTTTTGTTGTTTAAAACTTGAATATTGGAGCCAATGGAAAGACATAACCTAAGCCTAGAGATAAGGAATAATGGTGGTTTGGATGGAATGGGTGATGTGGATTAGATGGGATAAAGAGGGTGTAGATTTGATCGAGGGATTTAAGTGGAGGTGCTCAAGAACTACATCACATATGATTAACATGTTTTGATCCAAGAATGAGTGTTGGGTAATGTTATCTAGGAAATTAAGAAATGGAAGATGTTGTGTGGCTAGAGTATGGCTATGCCAAGAGTTTACCAAAGTATGCATTGTGTCCCCAATTAATTTTTGAATCAAGGTGGGTAGGAAATATGGATGAGGATTTGGATTGGGATTTTTTATTTGGTAACTGGGACTTTGGAGGTGAATTTGTCGATTGAGGGATTTTTTGGATCTAGTATTTTTTGATCTAGAATTGGGACCAACATTCTTCGTGGGTAGTAAAGTTTTGCATGATAATTGTGAAGTTGGTGCACACCTATTGTATGTAATATGTGACTTTTGATCTATGGATTTCTTTTGATGACTCACTTTAATTGGATTAATCAAATTACTTTGCTTTGGGATCCATATTTACTTTTTCTTTTCTTCTTGATTACTTTATGCATATTGCAATTGAGATTCATTTTGCTTTTGATATGGAGTATGAATTTGTTTTGACCTTGGTAGTTGATTTCAATCTTTCGCTTCATGGGAATTCTTCACTTTGAATGATAGACAACATTGTTGATCCCAATTAAGGAATTTAGGATGTTGTGGATGTGGTTTGCTACTATAGATGGAAAAAGGAAAATATGGGTGGAAGGAGGATTTTTAGAAGAGCTCTAGATGGCCTCATCACCATTAAACTGCTTGCTTGGAGATGTGTAGCTAAGACCTTGATATCCATCATTTTCATATACTAATATTGGTTCTAGAATGCCTTTTACATGAAGGCTTAACCCTTTACCATTGTAGCCCATGCTTTGAAAAAGATTGTTTGCCATAGGATATTTGTCATTTTTAAAACAAGATGCAAATCCTTCATTAGGCAACCATGACTTAGTGAGAGGTCTATTCACTCTTCTACAAGAATGCAAAATCATATGAAGATGGTTGAACCCAACGTATATAATGAGTGTGCTTTCTCTTTATTTGTTATTATGGTATCTTGATCGATGATATTTTCAATGTAACCAATCTTGTCTTGTGAATCTTCATGCTTGGTGGGATCCATATCATTTGCTTGACCACCTGTGTCCAAGGGAGGCAAGTGTCTCATCTTGGGAAATGGAAGTTACGAGTATGGATGTGCTCATCTTTGGTTGCAGGCAAGTGTCTCATCTTGGCAAATGGAAGTTATGAGTATGGATGTGCTCATCTTTGGTTGCACACTCATGGATAGGATAAAGGTGGAGTATTGGATAGGATTTTATTCAAAGTTCAGATTTTCATGGGTTTTATAATGATATACTTTAGAGAGAGCTTGACATAGCCTTAGTTCCTTCTTAGATAAGATGGATACACTTTTCTTTGCTTTGATATTCCCTATATCAACTAGATCTGTAATATTTGTTCCCAGTGTAATTTTTTGTATTAAGTATCATAGAATCACAAAGCTCATTTTTTGCTCATTCGAGCATCCATTGGAAGAGCAAGGGTCACAACTTAGAAATCCACTTTAAACAATGAGAAATGGATGACCAAGAGTCACAACTTAGAATTCCACACAAAGGTGTCCCTCATGGGAGTTGAACTTGGGTCTCACATTGAGAACTCAATGCTTTAACCAACTAAGCTCAACCCCTTGGACTTCCCCGTGTAATTTTTAATAGAATGTTTGGACTATTGGTATATCTTTGAACCTTATGAAACTTATCGATTTTGGACTTTTTGGATTTTATGAAATGTTTGTCTTCCCATGTGGGTTGTCTCATGGAGATGGTAATGTCTAACGACATTTGATGGAGGATGGACCTCATGGTAGAAGACTCATGGATAGGCATTGTGGACATAGATTTCTTGGATTTGTTGTTTTGTTGCTCATCTCCCATGTGAGTAGCACTTAGACCAAATCTAGTGGATTGATGAGATCAATCAATATTCCATGAATGAGTGGATTTGAAATGAGGTTGGTTGGAGGACTCAAATGAGGGTGATGTGGAACCTATCGAAGATTGGGATGAATCAAAAGCCTTGGTGAAAATGGGACCAATCAATATTCCATGAATGAGTGGATTCCATATGGGATTGGTTGGAGGACTTAAATGATGGTGATGTGGAAACTATAGGAGATTGGGAGGAATCAAAATACTTGGGTGATCATAATGAGACGGTAGTGTTTGATGTCATTTGATCAATGCCACAATTAACTTTCCCATAGTGCTTTCAAAACTTGTTGCTTACTTTTTATGAAATCCATTTTTATATAAGTACAGAATGCTATTATATCTTTGTAGCTCTTTTCTGGCAAGCAAATTTAAAAGCTTTTTCTTCTTTTCTCAAAAACAGCTTATTGAATATCTCAAAGTTTTATATTTTGATGTCTATATATATTTTGGCTTTAAGATGATAGAAGATTGGACCTGTTCTTTATGTTTCCCTTTCAAATTCATATATATCCAAATTTAGTCCACCCATCTTTGTTTTACAGCTCTTTCTTGGAGGGTAAGCAATCTGTGCTTTAATGCTAAAACACGAGTACAAAAATGAAACATTTTATTACAAATAAGTGGCATTTTTCCTCGATAACAAGAGCCCGCATCATGATATTTACCACAAATAAGCAGTATTCAACTTGAGTTCCTATCATGCTGTGGTGATAGGGGAGGGCCCTATAGTGGAGCACCCTAACTTCACGCCTCCAAAAATTTGCTTTAGATATTTCAAATCACTTTGAATTTTGTACAGCTGCTTACATGTTGAGTCACCTCCTTAAAAAAATCGGTTTCAAGTCCATGCCTTTTTTGCCAAGGTGTCCGAAATGGTCCCAAAAAGAAGTAAGACCCATAGTTGTGCTATCATGTTTATTGGTGTGCTGATTTGGCATCACATAAGTGATTGCTTTTTCAAATTTAGTGGAATCTTTTTGAGGATAAGTATTGTAATGACACTTTTTGTGCTCCAATAATAGACTAATTGTGTTCCACTGCCATCCCCACTATTGGACCCTGCTCCCCTATAGGGCCGTCTCCCCTAGTTGTAGCAATGTGAGAGGAGACAGATTATAATGATATCTTTACATCCTAAATACAACAATAGCTCTATTATTACAGACTTCACTTATTTATTTGTAACAATTAAGGCAAGAGTGCCCAGCATAACAGATGTGATTGCAATTTAAAGAAAGACCACAACCTCCTAGGTGTCTTGAATACTGATGATGCTTTCATTATACATAAGAAATTCTACAGCCTAACCAATTAGATTCCTGCTATCTTTTAATAACTGATGAATATCATGCATATGAACTGCTATTAACTAACCAACCAGGTTCCCCACCATATATCTATCCATATATATTATTTCAATTTTTGTAAATCAGATTAATTTACAGTTTCGGACTTTCGAAAACAAGTCAACTGCATCAAGTATTACCATTACAACTGGCAAAAGATGAAAAATGTCTTTAAAAAGATATCTCTCTGCCATTTCTTTTAGAAAGAATATAAATCAATAAATTCCTCCAACCCCAGAAATAATCAATAGCAGGACATAATGTGTTTTATTTAAGCAATATTCTCCAAATTCCTCTCATGTACACTGCCAAGGACCACAAACCAAGGCCAGCAGAAACATAAAGCATTACAACACCAGAGGCAACAAAACCACTAGGCCCACCCTGACTGGATTGACAAAACATAGTATTAGATAACATGAGCATTTAAAATTCAATAAAATCAAAGTTTGAATCACTCTCAAATTTCAAGGCATTCTTTTAATTAAATTTCTCAGCTTTTAGAACAGCTAACAACATGAAACACAAACCTGCTACCGCTTGTTGCTAGTAGGATTGTCAAGGCTATCATTTGAGAGGCAGTTTTCCACTTTCCTAAGTTGTTTACAGCAACAGCCTGTACACAATCCAGATTCATGAAAGAATTTCCATGCAACAAAATGTCAACTGAAGTTAGGATAGTGCAAAGAATAATACCTCACGCAAATCACTGCCCTGAGCAGCAGCCCACTCTCTAACTGCTGACATTGTTATCTACAAAAATAGGTATAACCAATTTTTTAACAATTCCCGATGCATAGAAATATATATATACTCAAAAAACAGAAATAACACAGTGAACTAATTACAATAATGCCAAAATGGCAATAACATAACCAGTTAAGATATTGTCTGATTGCATATATGAACTCCTAGTTGCAAAGTTACGATAAAATTATAGAGTCGAGGAAAATAACCACTCTTTACAGCATTCGCTTAATTGCTCCTAGTTGAAACACACCTGTTGAAAGTTTGACAACCATGGCCTCGTGCCAAAAATGGAAAATTTTATAACTCTTGACAGGAAACTCATTTTTTGCATGAAATTTCAACCGAATAGTGCTCAGAAACCCCAAAACATAACCCATCTTTTATTTTTGCTCCAAATACCCAAAACTCAAATTTTGACATTTTTCGTAACTGTCTTCCAAAAAATTAATACTTTAGAATCTCCCAAACGACAAGGAGTTTTGACATGAAATTCGGCCACATGGGACAAAATGAAGTTATGATCGACCCTGCAAAAGGGTTTTGCATCAACTGTTACAGATTTTCAACATAATTGTTTTGGCGATTTGGCAGGTTAAGCTATTCGAGATGCACCAGAGTCTATTTTGAAAAAGGTTTAGAAAGTTGTTTCAGGAGAACGAAGGTTTGAAATTATGACCAACAGGATATGGCAAGTTTAGGAAAGTTTACAATTGGCCAAGTTTAAAATGTGGACAACACTTAGGTCTGCCAAGTTTCTCCCATGTGATAGCCAGAATGATATTCAGATCCACACCAAGAACTACCATTACATATTTCAACTTATTATCATTTACACGTACATTAATGTGCAGAGGACCATTCTTACAATTTTCAGACCTCGAACTGGTTGATTTGTTGATGTTTTTGCTTATTCCAATACTTACCCAACTGCTTCAATTTCACTACCAAGTCTTTTTTGTCGTGCAAGGGAGGCTAGATCTTTCAAAATCTTTACTTCTTCAGTAAAATAGCCTACCTTTTCTTGCCGTTGCTACATGATGTGCCATTTATCTTTGTCTACTACTTTCTCATGTTGATTTTTAGTAGGCCGGAAGTAGTCCTGACCTTCCTCTTCCAGACTGGAGTCCTCATAGTCTTCCTCAACCTCCTTCTATCTGTTCTTGTTGGTGCCACCACCTTGTCTTGTGAGGACTGTAGCTTTCTTTTTTGATCGGGTTTTCTTTTTCTGCTTCATCTCTGATACTTGTTCCTCCCCAGAATACTCTTCATTGAATGTATCAAAACTAAAAGACCAGATATCCATCTGTTGGCAGTGTCTTATCCCCTGCAATGGCATTCTTCAAATTAATCAGGTTCCTCTCTGCAAGTCATCACTTCTGAATGGTGTTTTGACATTTTGGAGGAATTGTCTAGCATGTTCACACTTAAATAGATCATAATTTCATCTCTGCAAAAGGGGCATTTCTTTTCTTGTTCCAATCCCCAACAATCGGATGCACAGTGACCAACATTTTTGCAATTAAAACAAGTGGCATCATTTCTCCTCTCGTTGTTTTTGCCTCGGCCTCTCCCTCCCCTATAGTTTGATTGTTGATTGCCTTCCAGATAGTCCTGGACAATCTTCAGTTTAGTGGGTATCCCATTCTCCACAAACAGCACAATATGTTAAATTCAATTTAATAGTTTGAATTCTACATGTAGTACAGCGGCAGTTCTTTCTCCTTGTGCTTAAGGACAGTCATTCCAGACATGTCCCTCCTGAGAACAATATGTACACTATATCTCCTCTACTTTCTTTTGTTCACCTTTGGCAATAATCTTGCTTTGAATAGTTCATTTCTGAATTTGTAGCTGGAGGTCCTTAAGGGCTTCTTTTGTTTCATCTTTTTCCGATTTCCTCTAGGGTTGTGCTTCAATCCAGTACGCCATTTTAATGAGGTTTGTATAAGAATCAAATATTCTGCCATCCAGCACCACTCAAATGTCTTTTTGTAGTTTGGAAGTGAACCATTCTAATCTTTTGTTTTTTCGACGGGCTCTTCTAACTTGTGGCTAACTTCTTTGAATCTTTTATTATATGCTTTAACTGACTAATTTTCTCTTTGCACCAATTCTCCCATTTTACTAACACTTTCAATAGGGATGGCCGAAATATCAAAATTTACTCAAAATCATCCCTAACCTCATCCCAACTGCTGCTATATTGAGGGTAAGTTTTCATATACCAGTCTAATCCCTCTTTTCTTAGGGAGGACACAAAGTCCTGTAGTCTTTGTCTATCTTCTTACACTCCTTTTCTCTCCCATAGGGACTCCAGTAAGAACACATGTTTTGCAGCTTCAGTGGTATCTTGGCCAAAAATAGGTATCCTGATCGAGGCTTCCATTTTATATGGTTTCTTCTTCAGGTTAGATCTCTGAATATGAGGACTTTACTTTTTCTCTTTCCTGATGCTTTGAACTAACTGGGGCTTCTCCTCTCTACCCTTCTCTCACTTTAATATGATATCAATGTATTTATTTCCCAAGCGATCTCTTGCGCTACCTTTTCTTCTCTCTCTTCTTCTCTTGTCAATGGTATCTCTTCCACCAAATTCCCCCTACTCTTATATGACTATGGGGATGGATCTTGATCAGGAGGTTGTGACTCCTCAAAGCAATGTTTCATTGTTATGTTTGTAAGTGACATCTGATTAGTTAGTAATCTCAACACTTTGCCTGAATTAAATTTAACTTATTCTTCTTTTCTTAATTTCCTTATGTGAACTAATTTTTCCAAATATGCGTCATTTAGGGGTAAGACCTTCTCTGGAGTTTGTGAAAATTCCATAAACCTCTCATCTAATTTGATCGTGATAGTTGATAGTTCCGGTTTATTTCTGGGGTTTTGGGGAGATTGTGGTAGGGTAGGAATCTTTACGTTACTACATTCCCCTAACAACAATCTTCTAGATCTTTCATATTCTTCTAGAGTCCACTCCAAACTATTTAAAAGTCATCCTGCCTTGTTCCAGCATGAATTTGTCCTTTCTGGGGTTTTTTCATCCCTTCTCTGGTGACCTTTCTTCTTCTTCTCGACACCACCCACATTGACACACTCTAACCTCAATTTTGCTGAAGTCTGCATTCTCTTACGGTGTCTGTCTTCTCTTTCCATCATCTGTTTTTTGTCTTTTTTTCTCTCTGATTGGGCTTGCCATTGTCACTGATTTTCCTAGTTCAATTTCCCCATTGATTTCTCTTGTGTTCTTTGTTGAAAAATATTAGCTAAGTTCGGATTATGTAAATCATATATGTATGTATTATTTCAATGTAAATATTATTGGGCTAGACCCAAATGTGATGTGGGAAAGGCAATTCAATATGTGATAGGGCTGGGCCCAAAATGTAACGTGCTAAGGCATTGGGCTGGACCCAAATGTCCAACATGATAAATGTTAATGACAATATAACAATAAATTAATATTGTTGCAAGCCGACCTAAGGAGATCCACCACCAAAAGAAGGGTATATATATATAAAAACTTCAAGATGAAGTTCAATACATTCATTACATTGCAAATAGCGACCTGCTCTTCCTATCTCTGCTCTTCTATGTTAAGCGATCTATTCTTCTATCCTTAGTGAATCTGCTGGTCTGCACTTTGGCGAACCTCAAGGACTTATTAAGCGAAGTTGTCAAGATTCTGCTTCAGCCTGTTGAAGTCATCTTCTGCTGATCCACTCCTTTGGTCACCTACTGCTGATTAGGGCTGCATCATCTATCATCATGGCAACTTGCTGTTAGGACAGCAATCAGAGATAAGTCTGTTATATTGTAATTGCCTACAATTGATATAATACATCTTATAGTTTAAGGCTGGGTTTTTCACCTCCAAGAGGGAGGTTTTCCCAGGGTATTGGTGTCTTGTGTCTTGTGTTTTTACTACTGTTACTGTTTATTCACAGGCTGATTATGGTTAATTAATTTGTTTAACATCTTAGCACTTAAATTTAACATTCTTGTTGTCTCCTCCTGCCATGGGTGTTTTTGTTTTGAGATTTCATTACTCCTTTATTCTTCCCCGTGGTAGTTATCTGGCAACTTTTCTTATCAGTCACATCTCTTTATAGATCCGTTTTGGACATCTTCCCCCTTTCCATCCTCCATCCCCTCAGAGCCTGGCCCCCTCTCACAAGGTAGACATCAAGAAGACAGTATGGTAGACTTTCATATCATTCTTGTCATCTCCTTATCTCTTCTATCCAGTATATGGTTTGAGTTTGAAAAATTCCTTGCTGTCCTCAACAAGACCTAACCAGGGTCCCACCAACAGGACCATTGTTAGCAAGAAATCTGGGAATACAAACCAGTGTTTTGAACCCTAATGAGTTTCTAATGTTGTAAGCTTATACTCCAGACTCAATCCTATTAAAGAGAATGGTAAACAGGATTCGGACAAAGGATATCCTAATTAACCAAATAGTAAGAACATACATAACACATTAGATTGAGACCAAAAGGTAATTGTGTTGATTCTATTCATTCAGTATATCATATACACCCTTCTATCTCCTTATACATCCTTGTACATTCATCTCATATCTCTCCCTTCTATATATTCTATCTTTCCTTGTACTTCTTTAAATTGCCTATATCCACCTTACTTTTAGCGATCATATCTTACAATCTATTTGTACCTACAAGATGGGACATGACCATACTTAGTACCCCTGGTCCACATCCTATATTTCGTTCCCTAGGCTCCACAGGTTTGAGATGCGGCAAGATGCAGAATGTTTTCCGGATGTCTATCTGGCTGTTCTGTCCCTGCCTTTGACTCCTAGGCATAATACAATTTAAGTTGTGGTTGATAAACTAAACCAGGTATAACATTTTATTGCTGGTAATTTGATAGATGATTCACCCTTTTTGGCAAAAAGATTTCTCAAATAATTTTTCAGATTACATGATGTTCTAATGAAAATCATTCATAATAGAGATACCAAGTTTATTTCTAAATTTAGATTACTCTTCAAACAGCTTTGTAAATTCAGCTTAATTTCAGTACTGATTATCATCCCGAGACAGATGGGGAAACTGAATGGATAAATCTGATTGTAGAGAATTTATTGATGTATTGTACGGATCAGAAATCCAAATTGGAAGAGTATTTACTATTAGAAGAGTTTGATTATACCAACTCCTACTAGTTTGCATTAGAGATGGCACCATCTGAAACTTCATATAGATTTAAGTATTGGACTCCTCTAATTTGGGTTTACTTAGAAGATAGAGTTGTGATAGGACCCGAATATTGAAAGAAAATAGAAAAGCGTGTCAAATTGACTCCATATTGCTTGAAAGAAGTGTGTGACAGGTAATAAAATTATGCAAATAGAAACAAGACTCCAAAAAGTTTCAGTGGGGAGACAACTTTCGTGAAGGTCAAACCACAAAAAAATTATTTGCGTAAAAGAAGCAAAGTTAGCATTGAGATATGTAGGACATTTTTAAGCACCGGAAGTGACTAATCATTAATCCAATAACATATCAGTTGGCTTTACTTCCAACCCTAAATCAGATTCATGACCTAAAAAAGACTATTAAAAAAAACTGTTTCTTGTGGATAAATACACCTAATCTCATTGGACCCACATACTGAAATGAATCAGGTGGAATGAAAGGATGGACTGAGGTCCCTACCATAGAGAAAAAAAGATTCGTAATACAAGGTGCTTACCTTACTATTGTAGTTGCATTATCCAGCACTTCAAATCAAGTAACATGCATTTCATACAGGACATCTTTTGTCTCCCTGAGTGCTGAAATTGATTTATGATACTGATTTTCATTGTCAGTTTTAGGAATGTGTCAATTTTTCAATGCACTTACATATTGGACAAGAAAACTGGAGAACCTGCCTAGCCGTAAATAGGAAATATAACAAACAATAAGGAGAATACCCATATGGGTCAAAATGCTTGCCCAAAAGCAGAAAATCTTACCAGTGTCTTTATGAAAAAGAAAAGATAAACGAGTGTGAGTTTCATTCCATTACTAACTATTTCACCTACTATTTCACCAATAAAAGCAACAAAAGAAAAGAACCAAGGAGTACCTCTCGACCAATTATAGCAATGGCAGGCACAGGCAATAACCATGAGGCTTGTCCAATCCAGACCATTTCAACAGGCCTTGTACACAATAACACTAAAGTTGTAGCAACAATAAGCTGCAATGAACTTAACCTAGTTAGATTATAATCTTTGCAACCCAAATATATATACAGCCAGAAATTAAATTTTATTCAAGTACGAATCGTAGTGTTTTTTAAGATACAGCTTATAGATTCATGAAGCTATACAACGCTAGTGAATATTGCATGCAGATTCAGAAGCAACAAATACAAAACACACAGCGGATTTCCATTTTTCCTCCCTCTCTGCTTATAAAACAAAAAATATATATACTTTTAAAGGTTTGCTGGGTCATTGTACATCGACCCGACCATGAATATTTTTAAACTATTTCAAAATAAGATATCTCCACAAGTACAAACTAGACTTGCATTCGTCATCTTGAATTTCTCTGCTCAGTGCCAGGCTAAGTATATCAAAAATGTTTTCAGTCAACATAGACTGTGGCTGTCAAGAACAATTCACTCATTGCACTCTTGTAATATGAAGCAGGTTCATTTTGCACTGAAAAAAACAAATTGTAGAGAGATTTTTCTGTTGTTTATGATTTTCTAACAAGTAGGATCCACTACCTTCAAAATATACATCTTAAGCAGACTCTTTGTTTAGAATTTCTAAGCCTCTCAGCTACAGCCAAAGCATTTTCCTCTACAAGAGATCAATTATTCCAGCTTTAGAAAAAAATGGATGATATAGCACATTGTAGTATCATCAAAAATTGGACTGAACAAACCTTGGATATGAAAACAGATGTGAGAGAGAGAGAGAGAGAGAGAGTATTTGAATGTATTGCCCATAATAAGTCCATCTATAAAATTTTACAGGCTGGTTATCGCTTTGACTTCTAAGTATACTTCCCAATTAAGAACTTGTGATTTTCCATTTGCACCTGAATACTAGAATATTTGAACAAAATATTAAATCCTAGAAAGAAAGAAGAAACAATTATCTTAATGTCAACTATAGATCCAACTAGGTCAACATGACTAAAAACTTAAAAGCTCTGATGCCAGATTTCCCAGAACCCTGGTCAAACTCAGATGAGTCTAGACCATGTACTGATCCTAGTCAAATCTGCCTGAATTCGCCAAGGTCCTGCCTGGGTCTGCAGATTCAGACCAGGTATGTCTGAAAGCTTGCCAGATTCAAAAAAGGTTATTTGAAAAACTTTAAAAAGTAAAAAAGAAACCATAATGATGATTTGTATTTATTTTACATGTGCAGTTGAGGTAGTCTAAACCATTTGGTAATATATGTATTGTAAATTCAAACATAGCCATACCGAACCTGGGAAAAACAAATCAGCAAACAGCTGAACACAAACCAACATAGCTCAAAAGTACATTCAGTAACAATTGAACCATACTACAGAAAATGAACCCAAGGAGCTGAAAAGGTAACTAAGAATTAAAATACTGAAACAATGGCAGCATGAAGAGATAAAACCTAATTGTAATTAAGAAAAAATACAAATATGAAATAACCATGTAAGAGGAGGACCCCTCAAGGAAATCAAGGAGCGAAAAAGATCAAAGCTAGAGACCGAGGCTGAAAACTGATATTATCACATGTCTCTATCAAAGTATCATTGCTCAAAGCAAAAGAACCAACAACATAATCATTCACGACTGCAAGAACGTCACAAGATCTAACAATGTCCAGGATAAAAAGGGCAAGCTAGACAATCCTAAGAGCACACAAGGTGGTTCTCCTAAGACCTCACTCATAGTCCTTCATTTCATTCCAGTAAATGACATAAGGATCCCCAAGAGTATTACACTAAAAGTTCATAATATCTACATATTTTAAGATACAATTTCTTTTATCTTAGCCATTGTGTTCTTGTTTAAAAGCATAGATTGTATAGTTATAGCTTTGCAAATTAATTCACATACAAAATAAGACAGCAAATTATTCAAACAAGTTCTATATTAATATAGGATATTATTTATAAATTAGTATTACTAAGCTACCATAATGTATCTTGGGAAATGAAAAGTCTGAAAAAGCTATCCATAAATCGGGAAGGGATAAAGGTTTGTGGGTATGGTACACTAGTATAGAAAATGTTTTTGTACACAAAAATCACAAATATAATATCCATTATTTTATTAATCAGTAATCAAGATTAATTAGTAATACATTAATAATGTATTTATTAAATTATTAATAATATACAGATCATAAATTATTAGTAATATACCAATCATTAATAATCATTAGTATACATTATATATAAAAACAACAATAATTTAATAATTTATAATGAGCCTCGTATTAAAAAATACAAACACCTCAGGGCAAAACACATCAAAATTCAGACAAGATTCATCAGCTTCTTTGCAAAGCCTTAATGTACAACCTACATGGCAATCTGCAAATCATCAATCTTTTTTATTTTGAGTCTAACTTCCTATTGTGACATTTTCACACATCGCCCCATTCCAAATGGGAACCCCCTAGTTTTCGCTTTTTAGGGTTGTGTCTTAGCATCTTAGGGTTTGCCTCGAGTGTCTAGCCTCTGCAAATGAGTCAAGATTTATGAAATTTAGAGGAGTCATCAAAGTCAAAATGTGAAGGAACAGTCAAAAGAATGTTTTAATGCTACGGATAGTCTCAGATAGGTCGAAGGAGTAAAATCCCAATTTCTTGGGGTCAATTCTAACAACTTGCTTTTTTTAGGAAATTTGCTTTTTTCTTTCTTCTAAATTTAGAAAGTTTTGTTTTTGGCATTTTGGGGCCGATCCGGGAACCTGCTTTTTCAACCTGCTTTTTTTCTATAAAATAGAAAGTTGCTTTTTTCTTTTTCTGGGATCACAAATGGTTTCAAAGTCAGGAAAAGAGTCAAGTCAAGAAAGATTATCCAGAACAAACCAAGTATGAAATAATTTTCGAATCCAGAGGATGTTTTCTAAAAAGTTGATTGAAGATCACAAGAAATTGACTAAGTCTAGAACTTGGTTCGAAAAAAATTCCTGAATTCCTTGAAAACATTCCTTGTTTCCACAGAAGAATTCCAAGTTTCCATGGAAAATTTCCTTGAGCACAAGCAAAGTCCACCCAAGGCAAGGGGAAAACTTCCTCATCCATGTTGAAGTCCACCCAAGAAGGAATAATAAAGGTGATTGAGTATAGGCGCTTGGAAGAGGAAAGGTTGAAATTTTTGGTTAAGTATAAAAAATTCCTAATCCAACCTCAAGTCCGCCCATGCCATGGTCAAAAGTTCCTTGACTAGCATCAAAGTCCGCCTAAGCAAAAAAAAATCAAAAAAAAAATAGTTCCCTACAAAGTCCGCCCTTGGTGGCAAGGATGAAGTTTGAACAAAGCAATTTGCTCAACAAGGAAAGATGAAAGTCAAAAATAAAGCACAATTCGTCTAAGTGCTGGATTAGATTAAAAAAAGGAAATAAAGCAAAAAAGATTTCTAGAAGGAAGCAAAGAGGGAAAATTGCAATAAGTTTTAAAACACAAAAAACAATAAAACACAAGGAAGGTTCGATTTGAAAGTCAAAACTTGACTACATACATTGCCATTAAAATTCATTAAAACAAAAAAACAATGCAAGGCAAGGTTCGAGTTTCCTCTAAGACATCAGTCTTGGCAATTCACTATTCACAATATTCCTTCTATCCTCAAGAAGTTCAAACTTTTATTGCCATCTTTCCAAAGTTCTAGACAAATTAGAAGTGTAATTGCAAGTTCATAGTGAGTTCTAAGGGAGAATTCAAGGCATTCAAAGACTAATCAGAAGCTTTCTCTGAGATTTTTCTTCAAATCATGCAGGTATGAAGCAGTTTCAAGACAAAATTCTGAGGTTTTGGACTCCAAAATCCTTTCTTTCATTCTAAATTCTGACAATCAGACCTATGCTTACGTTTTCCACATCAAATTTTCGAATTTCATAAGAAGAACAGGGTTGCTTTTTTATGTTTTCTTAATCTTACAGGCAGAAATTCTCAAAATCAAACTTTGTTCCATAATTTCCAGAATTTTCTAGGTTTGATTTTAGCTCCAAGGATCTTTTTCCAAGTCTGATCAGACTTAATTTCATAATTTCAAGAGTTTTTCTGAGTTGATTTTGATTTCCAGAATCTTTTCAAAGTCTGATTTTCATTCCTAAAGTTCAAAATTAGATTCAATTTCATACTTTCAACAGTTTTTCCAAGTCTGATTTTCATTTCTAAAATCATAATCAAACATTAATTCCATAATTTCCAGGTTTACTAACTCTGATTTTTCAATTTCAGACTTGATTAAGTCTGATTTTGAGTTTAATTTCAAAAATCTAGTCAGAAAATCATAGTTATTTTTCAAAAATTCGTCAAGTAGACATCAAGTTTATTTCTCTAACTAGGAATTTTTCAAGATTTTCAGGAGATGGATGTTAGCTCAGGAAGAGATTTCCAGAAAGGTGAAGATGACAAAGGAACCAGTTTGGAAGATGATTCTAAGACGCACAAAAGGACCTCATCAAGGATGAAAGGAACAAAGGACTTGCACTCCATCAAGATATTCAAGAAGATTAAGTCATACAAGGGCTCTACATCAACCGTGGATTTCTTTGGAAATCCAAAATCAAAAGATTCCACACCAAGGAGTGATAAGTTCAAGACACAATGAGAACGAAGAAAATGTCTAATCCAAAGATGAAAAACTCTTAATCGGCAATAAATCTTTTGGTCGAAGATATTTAAAAAATCGGAAATCACGAAAAAATCGGCAATAAATCGGCAAAATTATCGAACATTTGAAAATATATAATTTCTTAAAATATTCTAAAAAAACACAATGCATTTGAAATTTTTACCATTTCTTAGCAATTTCTTTCCCAAATCACAATACATTTAAATTTTTACCATTTCTTAGCAATTTCTTTCCCAAATCACAATACATTTAAATTTTTACCATTTCTTAGCAATTTTAAATTTTAAATAGCCTTATAGAAAATGTGTTGAGTGGCTAAATACACTTCTGATTAAATACATTGCCATGAGTGCAATACATTCAATGAAATAGCTACGATTTTGAGTTAAATGTAAAAGCTAAATACACATCTGATTAAATACATTAGCCACTCAGGTTAATCCGTTAATGTATTGATTTTAAATTTTCATGCACTGCTGCTTCGGTGTTGATGGCAAATCGAGGCAAACCCGTCGGGTGTCGACCGTCGGGGAGGAGGGAAGCCGCAGAGCCACAATCGCACGTTTCAATTTAGCCAAAAATGAGATTGTTTTTTTTATTTCACCCGACCCTTTTTACATTTTAGGGTTTGCAACTTTCTTTTTTTTAACTCGCTTCTATAAACGCCGATTTTCTGTGTTTTAGTCGCGATTTTTTGTGTCTGAGAATGGCCATTTTTACCAAAAAAAACATGCAGGATTTAAATGACAATTAAATCATTTGGGCGAATGACTTGCGAAAAATCACGATTTAACTGATATTTTGACGATTTTTACATCCATGGTCTAATCATCTTGAATTTCCTTTGGATCAAAAGATATTGCCTAAGGCATCAACACTTCTTCATGATGGGGAATCAAATCTGCAAGGCAAGTTGAGGTGGCATCCTAGTCATCAATCGACCGATCTAAGGGTTCCAAGTTAGACATGTCCAAAGTGCAATGAACCAGACTCAACAAGTGGCTCCTATTTTCTCATTGGTTATCCAAAGTGTTGTAATTTTCTCATTGGCCAAAAAAAGAGTTTTTTGCAAATAACCCTAATTAGGGTTTTATCCTATTAATTTTGGCCATTGATCTTGGATCAATGTAGGTCGTTGCTCTGTAATGGGGTGCCTATATAAACCTTCCTCCTCATTTGTAAAGGAGAAGATTTCAGAGAAAAGTAGTGATACTTCTTAAGTGCAAAGACATTCATTGTTCAATTGTTGGTGAATCTTGTTTACTTTTGCAAGTCAGCATGGTTTCTTGGCTCTCCATAGAATAGATTTCATTTTCAAGTTGATAAATTGAATGAAGGATTCGATAGAATTGCTCAATGTGGAATAATGCGTTCATACTTTTGACAATTGGATGATTTTCAGTTATCGTGCAAAGTTAGCCTGAACCAAAAACGGAAACTTAACTTCTATCGCTTTATTCATTGTTCAAGGTGTTGGTGAATATGAGTGATATTAAAATCTTTTGACTTCCTTAAAAGATTGCACCGTTCTTGTGTAGTTGTTGAATTTGGCGAAGCAAGGATTGGTTTTGGACTCCACGTTTGTAATTTCCATCTCCGGAGTTCATAGGATTAGATTAGGATTAAAACTATCTTTCTCAACCCTCATCTTTTTGCCTTTTCTTTCCAAGTCATAGTAGAAGTAGGATCAAAAAGAGCTTATTGCAAAATCATTCCAAAAAGGAAGAAAGTTACAAGCGTTAGCAATTAGCAAAATCGTTTGATCACTCCTCGAACAATTGTGTAAGTCCCCCTCGAGATTACAGAATATCACAACGAACCAACTGAGACTATCTGCATTGAATCTAGAACCTTGGAGTTGTCTTTGTGATCACACGGTCTATCTATTCAGCACTTAGAAGATTTTGATCAAAAGAGAATAAGATATCTCAAGGTATTTTATTCTGAGTTGCATGTGCATAAAAAACACACCAACATTTCCCCAGCCCACAAGACATCTGGCAAATCTAAAAGGCTCCAAAGTTTTCATTCCCGTTCCACCAAATCCACACAAGACAAATCTTTGTGTGTATTTTCCCCATCCCACAATTGATCCAGCACATCTAGGATTCAAATCATCCTAACCAACTATGGGTGCATAATAGTGGAAGTGGCCTCTCTCCAATAGGTGTTGGGCTCTAACACCAAGATCTCCATCTTTTCTACAATAAGCTTTCCTCTAAGCAGCTCACGGCCACTTTGTACACAATGAACAACATGTAGCTTCCATTCTCTACCTTTCTGGTTTTCTTGATGCAGTTTGGCTTCACCATGCTTTGTGTAGAGTCCTTTAGGGTTTCACCAATCAAAAAGTCAAAAGAACTACTTTAAAAACTTGTCCAACAATCTAGAATCAATTGAGAATTGCCAGGTCCATGCCAATAATGCCTAGGTATGACACACAACATTTCTACACGATTCTGACCACTCAAACCGAACCCTACCCAGTTCACAGGCAATTTGATCCATATCCAATTCTAGCGCCACTCATACGTAGAAATGTTGTATTTTCTGGCCAATTCAGTAAACATAGTTTTAAACAAATGGATAGTTTATTCCCCTTTGTCCATTTTTCATTTCCTTTGCCTATGAGGGATTTAGAAGTTCAATGTACAGCATGAGAACAGGGCTTCATCAAGTACCATGCCAAATCACTGGTTTCCAATTTAACTTAGCTTGAGAAATATTTTACTCCATCATGCAAAGACCTTTTGTTCTTCACCCACCCTATGCAGACATTCTAGATTAGTGACTTGATATGCTGAGCAAGTACTTTTGTTTTAATAAAATACGAAATTAGTGATTCAGCGAGTCACTGATTTGATGAGACCAGAATAATTGTCTTGATAGGGTTATGCCAATCAAGAAACCACACTACACTGCCATATTAATGACACATCTAGCTATGGCCAAAAAATTGGTGTAATTGGATATAAATTAGGAAATAGCCATGTTCTGTATACATATAAGTGGATACAGATATGACAGCATCCAGTAGCTTAGAAAAGTACTTTATTAAGATAGAAAAAAACAGACTTCAACTCCACCTGCTGCAATGTTGCTATGATTGAAACAAAATCCTACTAATTTTGCTTTTTGATTTATTTATTAGTTGACATCTGCAGTAATATTAAAACAGTAAGAAATAAAGCTTCTAGGGACCTTGACAGCATCCCACTGTCATATAGTTTACTCATGAGTCTCGTGACAAGAATGAATTCCTGCAAACAGGAAATCCATTCCATTTCATATGCTTGCTACAACTTTGTATTTGTGATATATAAACTTGAGAAGATATCTGTATCCTTTAAAAAATTTTAAAAGTCAATCAAGTTTATTGGTCTTGGCCTCTTTATGATAGTTTTAACTCTTGACCTTGGTTGAATCCATTTTCAGCTCATCTCCAAAAAAAGTTCTAAATAAAGATGTAATTTTTTGGAAAACTCAGTTCTGTAAGTATGGCTACAACTGATTCTTTTGTTATCAAGCACTTGCTACAGATTTTTGATATCTTCCTCTAATGTCCAGTTGGACACAAGAATGTTATTAAGGTATACAATGACAAAAGAATTCAAGCCATGAAACTTCAATCATTGGCATCAAAGATTGGTGACTTATTACATAATCCAAAAGTCATCTCCAACCATTTAAAAAAGCCTCGTGGATTTAAACATTCTTTCCTACATGTCTTCTTCTTGGATTGGATTTGAAGGTAAGTGGATTTGCCCAACTTGGCTGAGCATCTGGTCCTTGCAACTGATCCGAATAAATTGGCAACCCTCTAATGGATATGAATTATTTATGGCAAATCTGTTAAGTGCCTGAAAGTCCATGCTCATACCCAAGTTCCACCTTTCCTTACCATATATACATAAGTGGCTAACCACATTGAGAAACACTTGGTCTGATCACTCCTTAATCTAAGAGGTCTTGTGCCTGCTCGTTAAGTAAAGCCCTCATTACTATCATTATCAGCACAAGAACCAGTGAGAGCATAGAGGTTAGGTTGGCAAAGTTTTTGGTTAGAAACTGAGTACACCATCTTTATGGGAACATGGCATCCATTCTAGACACAATCTCTAGTGTCGATGCCTCACCACATATACAATAAAGGGATCATAACCATGTATATGCCATAAAAATATTAAAGGAGAAAAAAGTAGCTTAAGTTGTCCATGTCTGACAAAAGGACAACAAGATGCTTAAGGCCACAGAGAGTCCAACAATTTTACCACTAACATCCATCATAGAAAAGATCTCATAAACGGCCATATGCATTCAAAATAACAACTCTCTTATGTCACATGCACTACCCGTCCTTTCAGATTTAACAAGAAAGTAAGAAGGTTTTTTGAGGTTATGCTATGCCTGGCATGGTTGATAGTTAAACCTCAACCTAACTTGTAAAACATAGTGAAGATTGAAACAACATTTACTATTGCAGCTGATTACAGATATAACTGTAGCAAAAGCATACTTGAAAGGTATATACCAAGAAAAGACTGGTGATATAATATCTAATACATTTAATATTATTAAAATAAAAAACATTAGTGGCACCATGGAGATGAAACCAAGCATTGAAAGCCTTTAACTGCCTGAATTTTATTGTACAAAAAAGATAGTAATAACAACAAATGAATTGGCTTACATAAGAAAACTCCTATTAAGGAAAATATAATCAAGCTTACTTTATCAGCCACAGGATCCAAGAATGCTCCAAAAGCTGAACCCGATTTTGTCTGCAATGCATGACAATCACTATGGCTCAGGCAAGATTGTGCCCAGGATAGTGGATACTGTCATTACCCTTGGATCAAAATCCTATTAAAACATTTACATTTGCATTCTTACAAACAACAGGTAATGAATTATAGATGTTTTAGAGAAAAGGCAAATCTGAGGACACATGATGACTGTCTAGAAGGGGATGGACCGCATACTCTGCGGGCAATATAACCATCCAACCAATCTGTGGCAGCAGCTGCCATGAAGATGCTTGTTGTACCCACAGTTTCCCACCATCCATTAAGATAGAATGCTGATAAGTAAAATTCATGTGTAAGTCCCAAAACATTGTAAAGTACAATTACAAAAGGTACTAGAATAATAAGCAAAAAAGCAGAGAGAACAAATGTGAAAAGGCAAAAGAATGGGAGAAAATAGGCATCAGCATTTTATGCATATTGCAAATTCAGAATCGAAATAGTATAATAACATTATGATCTTGTAATTAATTAAATCCTACTCACAATAATGTTAAAAAGATCTAATTTATAATGTCCCTAAACTTTAAACAGATATTTAAATTTTATAGTCGTGTACAAACCCCAGCTCTTAAACATTTAGCCAGCAACAAATTCTTATGCAGGGGATTTAAACATATTGTAAAACAAAAGACAGTATTTTGTCAAAACTTTTAAATGCCAGTGCCCTTATAAATATTCTAAGAAAACCCAAAGCAAATACGAGTTCATTTTGTTCTTTCCAAATTGAAACTATCTCCGCTTTAGGTAGAATTTTATCCCTAATTGAGACACTGATGAAATCAAAGCTTCTATCCAATCTTATAGCTAACAAATTGATCAGAAAATGAATCAATTCAATAAGTTAAGTTCGCTATTTTGTCACTTAATGTTCTCATTGAAGTTAACCCCTTATGCTAAACAACTTTGAAGGCTTATTCTTGCAAATTGACACCTAAACTGAAACTCAGAAACTGATTATCAAAAAGCAACTAAGGAAGATAAACTTATGGACCTGAACACTCGGAGAGACTCAATTTGACAGAGAAAAGAGGCAATAATAATAAGGGTGACTTGAGTCAAAAATGCCTCACTAGTTCAACTGCGGTCAAAACTGACCCTGTCAGAACTAGGCGTGCAGAAAAGGCTTGAACACAGCCAAAGACATCACAGAAGACAACAAAAACTGGGTTCAAAGGTGTAGAGGCTTTGAAGCGTGTCAAAAAGTTTCCTTTTCAGTTAGAATGATACTTGAATTTCTCTTCAACTCTTCTTGTAACTTGTTTTTGTTAAAAACCTTCAAGAGAGGTCATTGTACTTGGTCACTCAGATTTTTGATAGAAAATGGTTATAAAATCTTATAGTGATGTTGCTTCAGCCCATAAGTCTTAAGGTGTTGTAGCAGAGATTTTAAGAAGTCCAAAACCATTGTAAGAACTTGTACGGTGTAGGGCAATGATGGCTTTTGTGAGAAAAGCCCTTAAAGGCCTATCTGTAGGCAAGAAACCATTATAACAGCTCATGTGATAATTGCTTGAGGGAAATCACCTCACTCTTCTGGAGCTTTTCCCATTCAAGTTTCCTCATGTTATAATGCCGTTATTTTTCATTATTATTGATATTTTATGCTCATTGCTTATAGATACATCTTCATTCCATTGTTATCTTCTCTTGTCAACTATTGACTGAACTTTTTGGGGCAGTTTATAAATATTTCCACACATTAAGGCAGTAGAGAATTTGTTATGATTAAATTTGTAGTGGACTCTCCAAATTAATTACAGATCACAAATCAATAACCAATTCCTGAGAGTCACTGTTGGCAAGAGTTAATTATTTAAAAATGAAAAGATTAAAAGAGGTAAATTTCTAGAGTTGGAAAATGTTCCCAGCTATCACAAAAGGATATTAATATTTATGGTAGTGCCTATCAAAATAACCCTCCCTGACCAAAAAGTGAAATGCCTCGAGGAAACTCTCAAAAGTTGTCAACCTTTGAAGCGTTTGAACCATCGATTGTTTGCATCAACATTAACAACTCAAGCCTTGAAACACCTACAGATAGATATTATAACTAGCAGTAACACATTGATTGCTCATGGGATTTTATTCATATATCCATACCCACAAAACAACTTGATTTTTGTATAACTAAGGTTATCGATATGGAAACCCCTTTTACAGCCACTTATGTTTGTGGCAATTTTTTCCTATAGCCTTGATAATTATTTTGAATAAAATTATTTGTTAAATTTACAACTATGTATATATATGCAGGAATATATAGATATACATATATGTGTTATGTATACATACATATACATACTTGTATATGTATGTTTATATATAATTTTTAAATATATATAAATAATCCATATGTATAAGTGTGTGTGTATATGTGTATGTGTATGTACATGTATATGTGTGTCTGTATGTATGTGAATATTCATATATGGTTATGTATGAATATAAATAATACATACATATGAATATATGTACATGTACGTGTACGTGCATATGGATATGTATACATGTGTGTATCAATATTATCCATTGCTGTCATTCTTCTTATTGCCAACTTTGTAAAATAGGTATAATTCCTATGGTACAATGGCACATGCTTCAAGGACTAAGAAGCTATGACAAACACCTTACTTATAGTAAGTCATAAATCAAATAGAAAATGAAAGTGTTAAAAATAAAGTACT
Organism: Cryptomeria japonica; assembly: GCF_030272615.1. NCBI lineage: Eukaryota > Viridiplantae > Streptophyta > Pinopsida > Cupressales > Cupressaceae > Cryptomeria > Cryptomeria japonica. The sequence goes on from NC_081405.1 coordinate 374,731,114, forward strand.
TCGCAGGCCAATAAAATAGCCCACATCTTTGTAATCAGCACAAAACAAGAAACTGGAAACAAGCTGGGGAAAACGAAGGTACCAGGAAATAAGAGAGGGCTGTCATATTTCAAGTATATAACGTGCATGTATTAGTATACATATATAATATATTTCCACTATGATTTAGACTCTGTCATCATAAACTAATCCATTATTCTCATAAAACCATAGCCCATATTTTCTCATCCTCCCATTTTTATCATTGGCTAGCTAAAAGTGCCTCAAATTTTCCTTTCCTCATACTTCTGTAAAAGACTTCTACATCTTTTCATCATTAAACTCAATTTTCGCAATATGATATTTCTTTCCTATCATCAAAATTCTCATCGCTCAAATAGATTAAAAACTACAATTACTAGAAGCCTAATATTCAGTAGCACAATGGACACTCGATATCATTCGATTGGACTTTGTTGTATCATAAGAAAAATTTCTTCATCTGTCAAGTTTCACGCTAACACTTTTCCCTAACAGCAAATTGTGTTTCAAACATTGTTTTGTTTGTCCTATTTGCGGGCATTGTTTTGTTGCCTTCTTTTCTGTCTTATGCAGGAAAAGTAGAAAGAGATTTCAGAGGTTTTCAGAAATGAGAAGAATGAAGAAATGACAGGAAGTTCAATAAAGCAGGAAACAAGTTTGTTTGTAATTGAAGTTTGCAGCTATGTCGATGATAGGCATCATTCGAAGGGGAAAAACAGTTTGAATTTTTGGAAAAAGTTTGTGTGACAGGTACAAAGTGTACACTGACATTAATGGATGCCGATTTCTGTTTTAAGTTAAATTGCTGCACAATATCCTGGCATGTCCCTCACACACAGCAGAAAACAAATTGCAAAAGCGGTGCACACCCAGCAGCTTAAAAAAAGTTAAGATGATAAAAAAAGAACCAAGAAACTACTTTTTAAACAAAACAATGGCAAATCAATTTTGAAAATGGTAAAAATCAACTATTGAAGAATCCGCAAGGGCAATGAACAGCTTTGAATGAGCCCACAAAGAAATAGGCATGCACTCCTAAACCCCACAAACTGTGCTGACATCAAGTCCATCGTCATGTAGCACCATCTCAACGGTCACTGCAAAACCTATCAATGGCAATCAAAATGTGGCAAATCTTTGTGGACCCATCTCGTCAATCTTCAAATCTTTAGAAATCAGTTAGAAAGTGCCACTTGGGTGGTAGATTGTCAATCTTCCTCCCAGTCAGCACTACATAAAAATACCTTCAAAGTTGGGAAAACACTTTGGTGGGTCCCCCTATCCTCAGCAAATACACAAAATTGAATCGAATATGCATACGTGGACCTAAAACTGCCAAATCAGCTGAAAGACTTTCAAAGGGGTGAATGTTGATCTGCCAACTTGCAAAACAGCACCCATGTGCTTTCACATCACATCAAAAGTCATACGGCATGATCCAAGCAAGAGTGCAAAATTTTAACCAACGTCCATCTACAGATCTAAACCTTTTAATAGGCCCACCACACTTATTGCAGATTTTGTCATTGATGTCAATTGTTGAGCCTCAAGAAAATGTTTTGGATTGTAGTCTCAGTTGAGCTACCTGGTTGAGTGCTTGAGCTGCTTGGGCTCCCTATTTGCCTGCTTGAGCTGGCTGTCTACTTGCTTGAGCTGCCTGCTTGGATGGTTGAGGTGCTTGGTTGGTAGGTTCAGCTGTTTGCTTGGTTGCTTGAGCTGTGTGGATGTCTATTTAAGCTGCCTGTGCGTCTACTTCACCTGGCTGCTTGTCTACCTCAGCTGGTAGCTTGTCTACTGTCCACGCCAAGTCAGTTATTATGTCATGTCACCTATTATGTCACCGTTTGAATACTTCAGAAGCATGTTTTAATTTATCAGGTGAAATTGTATTATTCTTTTTGTGCGTTAGTGCTGGTGATTGGCAACTCATTCAACATGTAGTCGAAGCTACACTCCCTGTTTTTAAACAGTTTCTGAACTTAAAGGTCTGGCAGAATCTATTAACAAATTCATTCATCCTTGCTATATTTGGGACGTCGGTCTTGAGTGGGTCGAATCAATTAATTTTTGTGTGCCGTTAAAGGAGCTAGGGCCGTTTTTTTGCCTTATCATGTTTTCTTTGCTAAAGTGGGGTACCGAAGATGAAAAGCATGTGGATTCTATTTCTTGCTGCAGTCTCACAAAAAAGTGGCGTATTCTGTTTTTAAAAAAATACGTGGTCCACTCAGTATTTTTATTTTCTGTCAGTTTTTTTAGAGAGGTTGTGGAGCCATTTCTGAATGAGAATCGTGTGAGGTGTCCCACAGATACTGAGAAGGGGGGGTGAATCAGTATCTAACCGGTAATAAGAGTTTCTTAAGTTAAAACATGCAGAACATAATATAACAGTGTACCGGTATGCAAGAAATAATGCAATAAACAGAATCAAGAATATCCACATGAAATGTACACCATAACACAAGATGTTTAACGAGGAAACCTGGTGTGGGAAAAACCTCGGTGGGATTTGTGACCCACAATATTCACTCACTGGCCAATAAGAGAATATTAATTACAATAGGGGCCTGCACATGCAGGAAGGCCAACTGCCTAAAGCTCACTGCTCAATGGGAAGTCACACTGACTTACAATAAGGATTATACTAATCCAATAACTTGTACTGCTTTATAATAGCATCTTCAATGCCAGATTCAATACCGGTTCCTGCTCTATTCTTTACATATACCCCTGACCTATATTTCGCACATTAGGTCTGCCTAGTATTTTCCTTTATGCTTCTTACATCATTATTACAAATGTCTACAATGATCTCCTTTATATATAAGAGTTATTTTACAATTTGCCAAGTCGGCTTACAATAATAAACAAAATATTACATAACAAAAATCCTGTCAGCCTTTGTGGCGGTATACTTTCTTTCTTCTGTGTCGGTGCCGGTGTAGAGTGTTCTGCTGATGCCGGTGCACTATCTTGCCGGTGTAATGCTTTGCCGGTATAATGTCTTGCCGGTGCCATAGGATTGCAAGGTTGCCATCAATGACAAAACCTTCAATCACATACAATGTCTCATTGGAGTGTGCATATGCCAACAAATCGTGGATGTGGTGTATATTCTCTATGGTGTGATTTATTTTTGTGGTGTGAAAGACCAATTTTTTATTTGGTAATTTTCGGGATTTGTTTTTAGAAGGGTGAACGGGAGTATGTGAGGAAGGTCGATTGCTTTGTTTTTTAATTTTTCTTTAACAAAGCTATGATATTTCTGGACAAAAAAGGAGAGTATATGGCTGCAAAGTATAAAGCTTATGTTTGAAAATATACTATGTGCTTTATCAGAGATATGTGGACAGAAGAATTTGAAAAGACATGTTTGCGAGGCTGAGCAAATGTTGATGTGAGTATTCTCACAACAGTGAAGTACGGTGAAGTATACATATCTTTGCAGGGAGTATATTCTAGTGGTTGAGTGTATTATTTTGTTTTAGGGGATTCTTGTTAAGAAAAATCAGTATAGAGAAGTGAGAATATGTTGAGATTGATAATATAATGCTGTACATTTAGTTTGCCTTATTCGGGGTTTACAATGGAATTCAGTGATCTCCATTCTAGCTTGGGACACAATTTGATGATCTTACATTCATGCTGGAAATAGTTTGACAAGAGCTGTTTCAGGTTTCAGAATTTTTATTGAGTTTGTATTGTTTGAAGTTGGTGCTTCAGTTTTTTGGGGGTTGGTGCTCTCAGTGAGTTGGTACTCACTTTTGTAAGCTAGGTTGGTGCCCATTTTGATTTTCGAAAGCTATAGTTGAACCATAGTTTTTTACCCAAAAGGGTTTTCCACGTGAAATCCTGTGTTCGTGTGTTCATGCTTATTCTATGATGTTTATTTTTGTGGTTTCAAGTTCTAAATTGTTAAAATACTGATTCACCCCCGTCTCAGTATTTTCTGTGTGCTTTTCAACACTAATATATATATATATATATATGAAAAAAACAATGGCATGTTGCCACGTGATGTGACAATGAAGACTCCTCTTGAATAATAAACTAAGAAGGAGCAGCCATGTGGGCACCAACTGCCTTCAACTGTAACGAATACAATCCATGTCATCTATTTCAGAACAAATGCAAATTGAAGTTGATCAGTACACCCAATCTTCAGATATGTAGAAGCCGATTTATTGGTAGGCTTTAATTGTATTCGAACATCCCAGGATGTAGTTAACTGGTTGAGCGAGTTTCTAGATCTTCCAAAAAGCAATAAATGCTTTATACTTTTTCCAACTGAGTCCATCCCGTAAAAAAAGACTTTCCACATTGCACAACCACCACGTCAAAAAACTCAACTGCCTTGAAAATATGAATTTTGGGCATGAAGGTGATCAAACAATATTACTGGGTAAATTTAACTATGATAGTAACCAGTTCAAGACCCAACGTAATGAGCACAGGATCAAATCAATGCAAAACAAACAACACCCAAACCAGAATTGATAGTAGCCAGTGCTCAACCCAACATAATGAACATAGGATCAAACCAAGGAAAAAACACAGAAAAATGACCAAATTTTTCACACACGATCTTGAAGAGGGCAACAATACACAACACCGAAACCAGAAACAACTACAAATTTTGCAAGAACAGGAATTAAGCCAATAGCATCAATGCAGATTATTTTGATTCCTCATCTTCATTCTTACTAGAAATGCTCACTGGTGGATCCTTCTTAACCAGTTAAACTGCAGCCAAGCCTTGCTCCCGATTCTGAGTCACTGCAGATGAAAGAGAGTAACACTTTGGATCCACCTTCTGATAATCAGATACAGTGTCCAATTTTTTGCTTTAGGCAATGGATTCATAGGCAGCTACTTCCTCAACCTTCCACAGTTTGTCTGACATGATCATCGACCCGAATTCCAAAGCCTAGATATCCTCTTAATTTGAAAGGATGATGCTCGTCCAAACAAAACTGTTCGCTACCTCATAGCGTTACGGCAAGCCATAGATTAGCCTAGACAGGGCATAGCTTGCAAGATGGCATCCACCCGAGCACACTACCACTAGATTGAGCCGTATGGAAAATTTATCGCACCATAAAAAATAGCATCAACTTCTAATTAATTTTACGGCATGTCTGATACAAATGAAAACCCATGTCCGATCAAGGGATACCGGTACCAAAACATTATACTCTGTATGATTGAAAGTGTTCGTTTTACAAACAGATGAGTATTACCAAAATCAACATATTGAAGAAAGTATGTTGGAGGCACTTTATTTATGCCACGAAAACAGATACGGTTTGCCATCAAACGGAGAATTATTGTGGAACATTTTGCGATATTTTGAATTTTATTTCAGATTTTGAACATTTCAGCTTATTTGGCAACAGATAAATAATATAATTTCACCATTGAACCATTGAGACAAAATCGAGTAAGTATTGACACTGCAGCAATTCAAAATTTTGCAAACAAAATTTGCCAGAAATCAAATTTAAATGCAAACCGCAATTAATGCTTTAGAACTTACCCACAATGAGAAGGGGAACAGCCGCAACGCGCCCTAACGTCAATATATTCGGCAATGTAAGAAACTTATTGTACTTATCCTCATTTTCCTCCACCTTTGGCTTCTCAGAGTCCATGTCAGACACTGCTACCTTTTTATATCCGTTTGTATGAACCCAAACCCTAGACCAGTTTTGACTTAAACCTTGCATTCTACCCCTAATCGTACTCGAATTCAAAATCATTGTGGGCACAACAGAAGAGCCCTTGAGAGCCTTCGCTCCGCAGCAGACAAGCATTCTTTCTTGGCCTCGCAGGGATGATAACCTCAATAATTTATATGGGAATGTGTGTACAAAAGACTTGCAGCGTAAAGGGGCCATTTTAGTTTGTCTTAACATTTTGAGTGGGAATTGAGTAACCGTTTCGCTTTAGCCATCATCTTCGATTGCTTGCAGAGTTATTATAAGCAATGGAAAAGGGTTTGTGTGCTTCATTTCCAATTTCCCCCTAACTTGTCGCAGGTCCTGTGTAAAGATTCTGAGTTTTCCTTTGGGTATTGATCAAATCTCGAGAGCTTAAACCTGAAGCCAATGAAAGGGACCCTACCACCTAAAGGAGTAGAATTATCTATCATATTGCAGTGATGAAAATTGCATATCCCTACATTTTCTCTCATATTTTGGGTTTATGTTAATCAAATTGTTTTTGATGTATTAATTCAGGTATAAGATAGTGTGATTTTGACAAATAAATTTATTTTCTTAGTTCTGTGATAGAATTATAGACAACGAGTTGTTTGTAATTTGTAATTTTGTTTGCATTCATTTTTAAGAGTTTATTTTGAATTTTATTTATCTTTTATTGTTGAATTTAAAGTATGAAGTACGAATTCAATTCAAATCTTTTCGTACATGTAGATATAAATCATGAGTTTTTAAACTTTTATTTTAATTAGGTCTTATTCCCTCCATTTCTATTAGTTGTTATAAGATGACTAAAGCACACATATTCAAATTGCACATTATGGTGGTTTATTTAAGGATTGACCCTAATCCACCAAAAACACTAGCATCTTGAATGTGAACAAAACACTTAGGTTGAAGAGCTTAAAAGAAGAATTGGTTCTATGTTATTTGTTTGTCACATTATCCGATGAAGCATATTATATGTTTGCATGTTGTCTATGAACCTAGTTATCATTGTTGGATTGATCTATCCAAGGGTCAATTTGAGGAGAACGTGACCCTTACAATTTAGCAGATTCCTTAAAGGTGTTTCAAAACATCACAGGTATCCTATCAAATTTAGAGCATAAACATAGAGGCCATCAAGTTTTAGTTAGTGGAATTAAAATAAATCATATCTACAAGTTACTATTCCAATCTTGACAAAAGTTTAGGTCTACATTCACAATAGTGAACCAAAAATTTACTTGGTCAGATTTTCCAATGAATTTCTAACATATGCACAAGATGATCTTCATTAAATTAAATTAGAGCTAAGTACTTTGCATTTAACTTACTTTATTCTACATTAATTACATCATTAATTTCAATTATGTGATATTATTCTCAACCCATTTGTCTAGGATAATTGTTAGTTAGTTAGTTACTTTAATTATTTAATTAACCTAGATTTAATATAAGTGATACTTAAAGTACCCTTACATTTTTATGAATGTGGCATTCCCACATGACCTAGGGGTTGACATGAAGGTTCGATCTTCGTTCTAATCTTTATTCTAATCAAGTTTTAAAATCCAATTCTCTAATCATATCCTTTTATATCAAATTCGTGTAGGGTTTGCATCCCCCTTGTTTGTATTTTATGATTACATCTTCATCAAGGTTTGGACCTTTATTTTGCTATATATATTCAATCACACTAACTCACTCTTAGATTATCCATCCTCATAGATCATTTATTTTGGCTAATATAAATGTATGTATTTTTTATTATGATATATTCCTATATTTTGTAGCTTCTAATGCATTCACCCTTGATGCACTCATGTCTTTCTATGCTATGGAGAGGATGTGTTTTATATGGAGATATTATTCTATCATGTACATATTTTTGTCTATGTAAACACTTAAAATTGCCCTAACGCCAACAAACGTCGCTTTTACTAACTATCCTATTAATTAATTAAATAATGTTAATTAGTTTAACTTTATCCTCCTATTCTAAAATCAAAAAATCAAAATTTCTCTTTTCATAATTAAATAATTTTTAACTATTTAATTATCTTATTTTCCTCTAATATTAATTATTATTTAATTAATCCCTTCATCTCCCCTTTAATTAAATAATGTATTATTTAATTAAACATCTCTTTCTATCAATTAAATAGTTATGTCAAATTATTTAATTTACTAATTATGTCTTCACAATTAAATAAGTCTTTAATTTATTTATTTTGTCCATCTTTTTTTGAAAATCAATTTTCTTGAAAAATAAAAATATTTATTTTATTTATTTCTCCTAATGCACATGTTTAAATAATTTTAATTATTTAAATAGCTAATTTATTCCTCCTCTTAATAGTCATGCTCTAAGTTGCACTTGCAATCACCTTTTTTTAATTAAATCAATCCACCTCACTCCCAATCAATTCACTTAACAGCCTAGTCATTTATCCTAACAAACCAATCAACTCAAGTGACTAATCAATCAATTCCAATCACATGAGCAATCATCTCTCAATCAAACTGTCTCAAAAATCCTCATTCGTTGATCATTAAGTTGATCTTTCAATTTGAACCATTGATTGATATCATGAAATCTATAAAAGCAAATCTAATTCTCATTCATGAACAACCACATGTCTTTGAGCTTTTGTGTGATCACGTTGTTGACGAAGTGCTACAGTTTTGAGAGCCAAAGTCCATACAACACAAAGGGGATAAGAACAATGGAGGCTACTTGCAAGGATGTAATTATGGTTTGAATTTCATGGTTATTTTATTTAATTGTAATTGTTTGCAATCCTTTATTGAGATGATTGAAAATTTTGTAATTGATTTTGAGTTTCTAGTTGCTCATATAATCTATTATATGCTATTTAATTTTCCAATCGTATAGTCTCCTTCGTTGAGTTGGTTAATGCTTATCCTCTCTTAAATTCACTCATCTCACTTGTCCATGAGCTTAATATTGATTATAACTCTCATATGGATTGTGATAGTAATGAGCATCCACCTACTGAGGCTTTACATTATATTGTTGATGCATCTTGCATTATGAATGTCGATGAAGCGTAATACTCTAAACCATGGACCTCTTTAACTTATTAGTATTTATCATATCTGAAGAGGATAAAAATATGATGGGTAAATGCATAAAGATTAAGATCTAAAGCACAATAACCATTATACCTTCTCCTCTTGCTTGAGCCAAAGTAGAGGCACCATTCTACATTGATTTGTTGTTTTGATGTTGATGGGAGAATGTGGTTGCTCAAACCAACAATATTATGGTATGATAAGGGTGATTGAGTGATGAAATAGACAACATAAGGATAGCATATGAAGAGATGGTTAAAATGAGAGAAGAGGCCTCAATTTATAGATTTTACATGAGGAAGATTAATGGCCAAGATTCAATGTCAAATGGATGGTTAGGATTGGATGGGAGTGTGGTCCTAGATTTAGAGGCTTAGCCTTGTGACAAGTGTCACAGGGAAAAGTGATGTGTAATGGATAAGTGTGTGCACGCATGTGTGAGCACACATTGGTAAGACAACAAAAGAGACTTGTCTATGACATGTATAAGAGATAGGTTAACTTGTAAAAGTGACATGTGTAAGAGGTAGGGGGCTTGTGAAAGTGACATGTCTATGACATGTGTAAGAGGTAGGGTGGCTATGATGTGACCTTGCATGCTCACACATGTGTGAGCAAGAGTAGAGCAGGGACACTTGTCACATGATGTCAAGTTTAGATCTTGATCCATGTAGATGGATTAAAGGCTAGGATTGAGTGGACAAGGACTAAGGTGAGGTGGAATTTAATAATAGGGAAAATGCTAATGAGGTTTAATTATCTTAAATCAATTAATTAAGTATGAATTAATTAATTGATTTAGTGGGATATGGTTAGACATAATTAAATAAATATGGTGAAGGATAAAGATGAAAGTTAAATTTAATTAAATAAATATAAATTTATTTAATTAAGGGTGATGGGTAAAGATAAAGGATTAATTAAATAAATAATAAATATTTCTTTAATTGGCTAGAAAGGGATTAGGTCAATTGTGGTTAGGTATGGAAAAATTTAGGTGTCTACATTTTGTCCCTCTTTGATATAGCATCTTGATGTGATGTTATATAAAAGAAGAATAAAGCATAATGGATAGAAGGGGATAATGACTAGTAGTGTGATGTCTCAATCACTAGTAGGACGAGGAAGGATGACAAGGAGGTAGTGAGTGTTCTCTCAAAATGGATAGGAATACTATAGGATGAAATATGAAATGGAAAAGGATAAGGATGATGAAGGGATGAATAAGAGGAACAATGGAGGAGAATCATGTTGTGATGGTACAAGCAACCTAGTTTTGATATTGTACTTGAGATTATGCACCAAGGTATGAGGAAGTAGGATGACAATGTGTCAAATACGTGATCAAAAAGGTCAAGTGCAAACATATGCCTTGTGACACCATGATATGGAAGATCATGATGTCTTGTGGCAATAGGATGCAAAGGTCACAGTAAATGCAAACAATGATATCACACACAAGCAACAAGCAAACATGCACAACAAACCAAAAGCAAACCAAAATGTTGCACCTAGTCAATTTGAAAAGCAATTGATTGATTGATTAATGATGAGGATAGCAAAGTTAATGATAAGAACAATGCATATCCCAAGGATTGGGAAGGATACATCACATGATGATGATTGGATTAAAGGTTGATCAATGGATTATTAGGTGATTTAGATCAAGATTGAATGTTTTGTTGGCATTATGGAGGAATTGATTATCTGTTACATTGATGTTTTGTCATTGATGTCAATGCTAGTTGTTATGGTTGGTTACTGGCACTAGTTGTTACCGACAGATGGGTTTTTGGTTACCGGCACTAGCTGTCACCGACAGACAGGTTTTTGGTTACCGACACTAGCTATTGCTGACAAACAGGTTTTTGGTTACCGGCAGAAGATCTTGTGTTACCAACATGGGTTTAAGGTTTAACCGGCAGAGCTTTTACTGAGAATTCTTGAAAGGATGCATAAGTGGTGTTGGTGCGGCTTCTAGATGGAATTAAGGATGTTGAAGGTGATCATTGGTCGAGCTTCAACTGCTTGAAGACATAGCTTTGGCGTAGTGGACCCATAATAGGTCTAGTACCTATCTAGGTTATGGACCGGTATCATGTTAACGTGTTCTCTACGCATTACCAGGATGTTTTATGGATTGGTTAATGTTGTTTTGGTCTAAGCTGACATGGCATATCATTGTAATATGGATGTATATAATGATCTTATTGTAATATATTTTAGATGGTCTATCTAATTGGTTTAGGCCTTAGGGTTTGCATAAATGATGTAAGATCTCATTGTAGATCGTATGTAAGGATATGGAATGAAATGCAATATCATATGCGAAAGAGTTTTGGTCAATCATAGGCGATCAAATTGGGTTTGAGGAAGAGGTCAAAGGCCTCCGGTATTGAGCTTAACCGGGATTGTAATCAAGCCTGGAAGATGATATCTCTGGCAGTTCACTCTATTGGATTGTTGTCCAAGTATCTTGAGGTGGTTATAACCTCTCTGTAGGCAATGAGACTCTTTTGTAATGAGTAGTACGCTCTAGTTAGTGTGTCTTCCTGCATGTGTAGACCCCTTATTGTATCACATACTTTTTGTAGAAGTATCATCTGATTGTGGGTAAGCTTCCCACCATTGTTTTTCCCTTTACCGAGTTTTCCACGTACAAATCATGGTGTTATGTGGTATGGTTGCATTGTGTTAGTTCTTTGTTTTATTCTTTAGTTTTATTGCTTACCGGTATCAATTTCTGCTATTCTGATACTTAATGTTTATGTGCACTGGTTTAAGGTTGTAAAGTGGATTAATCGATATAATATGTCAACAACTGATTCACCACCCCCCCCCCCCCTCAATTGTTCACCGATTATCTTAATAATTGGTATTAGAGATTTGGTCCTCTTCTGTAGAAGCTTAACCCCTTGAAGCAAATCCTATGGCAACTAACACTTCTAATCCACTGACAATTATTTTCAGAAGAGAAATCCCTAAGCTTGATGGAACAAATTATGGGATATGGAAAATTTGAATGGAGACTCATCTTAGATGTCTTGGAAATGATATTTGGGAGATCACTAAGAAATGATACACACCTTATGATCCGGCATCTGGCAATCTTGCTCCTACTAACTTGGACAAGAATATTGAAAATGATTGTAGAGCTAGAGAAGCCCTTTGGTGTGCACTTGCTAATCAGCAAATCATGGGATTAACTGATAAATCATCGGTAAAGGTTATGTGGGATTAACTGATAAATCATCAGTAAAGGTTATGTGGGATAAGCTGCAAACTCTGAATGAAGGTGATCCTACTATCAAAATTGTTAAACTTGATGGTTACCAGGTAAGGTATGAGAACTTGAAGATGGAAGATAATGAAAGAATTGTTGTATTTATAGAAAGAGTAAATGAGATTGTCATGGGAATTCAATGTTGTGGAGGATCTCTGAGTGAAGATGAAATAGTTTTCAAATTCTTGAGAGCCCTTCCACCGGCTTACAAGATGAAGGCAACTGCAATTAATGAGCTGTGAACAATGGCAAACACTTCAGTTAACAGAGACATTCTGATTGGGAAATTATCTGCATTTGAGCTTGAAGAATTTGGACCTCCTGGAGCTGCAAAATTTGAACCTGCTTTTCATGCATCAACATCTACCGACAAGAGTGATAGGAAAGCCTTATATGCAAAGGAATTGGAAGATATGAGGAAAGAGGATGAAAAATTTGAGCAACTTGAAGCCTTATTTGCTAGAAGAGTACCTAAAGGACCAGCATGAAGTAAGTATGAAGGAAAAGCACCTTTTAAATGTTTTGTATGTAATAAGATTGGTCATTTTGCATCTAGATGTCCTCAAAGGAATGCAAGATTTGAAGAGAGAGTTAAGAAATCATTTAAGACTAATCAGAATAGATATAGATTCAAGAGAAACAAACAATGCTACATAGCGGATGAGGAAGGAGTAAGTGATTATTCTGAGGATGAACCGACAACAGACTCTGCTAGTGGATCTGGCAATGGAAAGGAATGAGTGTTTTATGCTTTAAAGGAAGATGAACCAACACCGGTTATAGAGAATGTAGACAAGGATGAATGCGTAATTGATAGTGGACTCTCACATCATATGACTGGAGATAAAATAAAAAATTTGTCCCTCCAAGAATACAATGGCGGTCAAGTAAGATTTGGAGATGACAAAGCATGTATGATCAAAGGCAGAGGTATTATTTCTCTGGATGGCAAGCATAACACTGATAATGTTTATTATGTAGAAGGTTTAAAGCACAATATTTTAAGTGTTGGTCAATTGGTGGACAAGGGTTTTCAAATTCAGTTTAAAGATAGAAAATGCAAAATCATTAACAAAACTGATTTGGATATTGCAACCAGTACTCAGATTGGAGGTAATATCTTTCACCTGAACACTGGAAATAAGACATGTTTGATTGTTCATATTGATGAGAGTTGGTTATGGCATAAGAGGTTGTGTCATGATAATTTTGATTGTATTGTCAAGATAAGTTCAACAAAGGCAGTTAGAGATATACCTAAGATTATGAAACCTCATAATCCGGTATGTAAGGAATGTTAATTGGGAAAGCAAGTTAGAACTTCTTTTAAGAGCATACATGATAAATCTAATGATGTGCTTGATTTGATTCACACTGATCTATGTGGTCCAACAAGGACTAGAAGCTTTCAAGGTGATAGGTATTTCATGTTGGTAATTGATGACTATTCTAGAATGATGTGGGCGAATTTTCTTAGACAGAAGTCTGAAGCTTTTGAGAAATTCAAGATCTTTAAAGATAAGGTAGAAACAGAAACTGGATTGAAAATCAAATGTCTAAGATCATATCAAGGCGGTGAGTTCACTTCTCATGAATTTAACAATCATTGTGAGACAAATGAAATTAGGAGACATTTATCTGCACCTAGGACTCCTCAGCAGAATGGAATTGTGGAAAGGAAGAACATAACCATTTTGGATGTAGAAAGAACTATGATGATGGAAGCCAAATTGCCTCACATCTACTAGAGAGAAGCAGTGAGTACAACAATCTACACATTCAACAGAGTTCACATCAAAGGTGAAATTGGTAAGACCCCTTATGAACTATGGTTTGGACATACACCTACTGTTAAATATTTTAGAACTTTTGGAAGTAAATGTTATATCAAAAGGGATGATTCAATTGGAAAGTTTGATCCTAGATGTGATGAAGGGATATTTATTGGTTATTCAATTCAAAGCAAAGCATATAGATGTTATAACAAAAGTTTACAAAAAATTGTGGAGAGCACAAATGTGAAAGTGGATGAGCATTATAGAAATCAATCTATATCATGTGACCGGGAACCGACAGTGGAAATGATCATAACTAAACTGGCAATGCCTCAACCGGTACAGGACATCGAGACAGTTACACCGACACAATTAGAAAACTCAACCGTGACTGATGATCAGATCAGTGAACCTGAAGTTCAGAAGACACCAAGGTATGTAAGGTTAAATCATTCCGAAGATCAAATTATTAGAGATAGGAACAAGGGAGTTATGATAAGAAGAAGACTGGCAAATGAAGAGGTATGTCTTATTTCTCAAATTGAACCAACATCTGTTATTGAAGCATGCAAAGATAAACATTGGTTAAAGGCTATGGAAGATGAATTAGATCAGATAGAGAAGAATGAGACTTGGACTTTAGTTCCTCGGCCTAAAAATAAGAATATTATTGGAACTAAATGGGTTTTTAGGAATAAACTTAATGAGGATTGTCAAGTTGTAAGAAACAAGGCTAGACTGGTTTGTAAGAGATATTCTCAAATGGAAGGAATTGATTATGGTGAGACATTTGCACTTGTACCTAGAATTGAAGCTGTTAGGTTATTTCTTGCCCATGCAGCTTATAAGAACTATAAGGTCTATCAAATGGATGTTAAATGTGCATTTTTGAATGGTGAACTTGAGGAAGAAGTATACATTGAGCAACCTGATGTATTTTCACTAATAGATGACAAAGATATGGTTTGCAAATTGAAGAAAGCTTTATATGGACTAAAACAAGCTCCTAGAGCTTGGTATGCAAGGTTGGATAAATATCTTTTGAAGCTTAGTTTTACTAAAGGCAGTGTTGGTAGTAATTTATATTATAAGATCACTGATGATGATATTTTGATTATTGAAGTATTTGTTGATGATATCATTTTTGGAGATGAAGATAAATTGTGCATGGAATTCTCTAATAATATGCAGAATGAATTTGAAATGTCCATGATTGGTGAGATGAGATTTTTCTTAGGTTTGCAAATTACTCAAACTGACAAAGGCATTTTTATTTGTCAAACTAAGTATCTGGGGGAATTGTTGAAGAAGTTTGGTATGGATAATTCCAAACCGGTAAGTACTTCTATGGTAACAAGTGAGAAATTGTCTATCAAAGACACATTAGTGCTGATAAATTCAACAAGGTATAAGTCTATGATTGGTGGCTTGTTATATCTAACTCAGACTAGACCAGATATTATGAATACAGTAAGTATTATTTCAAGATATCAAAGTAATCCTAAAGAAAATCATGAATGTGCAGTAAAGAGGATATTCTGGTATTTGCAAGGAACAACAGAATATGGCTTATGGTATTCTAGAGATGATGACTTTACTTTATGTGCATATACAGATTCAGATTGGGCAGGTGATACTGATGATAGGAAGAGCACTTCTGGTGGAGCTTTCTTTCTTGGAAAAAAATTGGTTTCATGGATCAGAAAAAAATAGTCATGCATTTCTTTATCTGTTGCAGAAGCTGAATATGTTGCAACAACAACCAATTGCACTCAAGTCTTGTGGATGAAGCAAATGTTGAAGGATATAAAGGTAAATTATAGTGAACCGGTAGTTATCTATTGTGATAACTTTGTAGCTATTGACATGTCTAAGAATCCGGTATTTCACTCTAAGACTAAACACATATCAATAAAATATAACTTTCTCAAGGACAAGGTGGAAGAAAAGGAAGTCAAACTGGTTTATGTGAACACTAAAGAACAAATTGTAGATATATTCACTAAACCGTTGTCTAAGGAATCATTTGAGTATTTGAGACACAGGTTAGGGGTTTTTGCCCCTTTGACAGAGACTTGATTGATGCGGTTTGGCATCATTCTGGCATACATTATCAAAGATACTATTCATTCTGGCACTGATGTGTGGTGATACGACTCAAGGGGAGTAGTCAACTTTGAGATTCAGAGGCTTACATTCTTGCTTTGATATTTTTGTCAGATTTATGGCATTGATGTCGAAGGGGGAGGGATAGTGATATGAAAAATAAATTTAGAACTTTACAGAGATATTATTCACAGGGGGAGAGTTACTAATATACAAGAGATTGTTGGTTGTCTTCCATAGGGAGACTTGTTTGGCATTTCTTGGTAATTAGATGTTTTTCACATCTAGTGGTGTCATCAATGCCAAAGGGGGAGATTGTTGGTATTATAAAGGAATTGATTGTGTTGCATTGATATTTTTTCATTGATGTCAACACTAGTTGTTACTAATAGACAAGTTTTTAGTTACTGACACTAGCTGTTACCGGCAGACAGGTTTTTGGTTACCGGTAGAAGATCTTGTGTTACTAGCATGGGTTTAAGGTTTAACCGACAGAGCTTTTACTAAGAATTCTTGACAGGATGCATAAGTGGTGTTGGTGCGGCTTCTAGATGGAATTAAGGATGCTAAAGGTGATCATTGGTGGAGCTTCAACTGCTTGAAGACATAGCTTTGGCATGTGATAAGTTGAGACTTTGTCATATTTTTATCATCAAAACTCTTAGGTTTTTGACATCTTTTGGTTTGCATAGTAGTAGTGGAGTATTGTAAATTGACTATATGTATTCCATGTGTTAAACCCGAACTTATGAAATCATGTTTGAACTTTGTCGGTCTATTCCTGTAGCCATGCCATTTATTCCTGCAACCAAGTGATTTGTTCTTGTTGCTATGCAGATTATTTAGGGTAATATCATATATGAATTAATGAATGTATTAATTAAATTAAATACGTATGCATGTCCTTGTATGTTGTTTTTGTTGTAGTGCAGATAATAAATGATGCCGCAGTGGATATTCTCCTTTCTCGCCTGAAGAAGGAAGAATCATGTAAGAAATAACTGGAGATCAAACTGAAGAGGAGCCGAGCGAGCGCAAGGTACGGCATGAGCAGAGCAGCCAAGTAGCACTACGGAAGTTTAACTCTAGTGGGCATTGAATTCACAAAATATCGATACGGCATGCAAAGACTGGTTCGGTCTAGATCCACGTTTCCTGCAGCCAAGCTCTAGCTATCTTCTTCATCAGTCAATCATTTGCCTCTTCTTCTGGGCATGATTTGAGTTGTCCATTTTAGTTGATCTTTGCTTTTTAATAAGCTCTTCCTTTTTTATTAGAGGTTAGACAGAATAGAAAGGAATAGAGCAGAAAATTTCGATAAGCATTTCTGGAGTTTTTCTTTTAAAACATGTAATCATTTTTAGGAAGCAATGAATAAAATATATGTTGTTTTGATCTGCTAAGAGTATTTTTCTAGAAGCTTGATATCACTCATCCAAGGGGGCCCACTTGGTGAGTGATCCTGTGTTTATGCTCATTGAAATTAGTTCTTCTTTAGTTGTAGTAGAAGTTCGTGCCTTGACTATTCCTGCAGCCACTAGAAATAGATCCACTGACTGTTCCTGCAGCCAAGTTAGAACAAAGTGATTTCTGTTATTTATATTAGATCATTCCAGCATCGTTTTTATAATTTTTCCTATAGCCTTCTATAATTTTCATTCTTGCCTTTCCTTTCCGCATAATGTTAGTTACTGCAACAATGCAAAATAGTCATTGAAGGAGCTTAGTGCATATATAGTGCAGACCCATTTCAAGTTTTATGTCCCTGGGTTGATAACTAAATGAACATTAGCCATGAAAATAGTAACTTTACCAGATGAATGTCCAAACTTCGGGTTGAGATTTCAATTAGAGTTATTATTATTATAGTTGGAGTAGACATTTTTGGTGCCATTGTCGGGGATGGTGTCAAACTAAGAACCTTTCATGGTTATTATTGTTTCCAGTTAATTGTTTTTGAGATTATTTATTGTTTGAAAATTTCATGAATCTGCATGCATAGAAGAAGAGGAGACCCTAGAGGTAGATTTTTGCACACTAATCCTAATCATGCAGAAGATAATTTCCTAGATATAAATCCTTTTGCTGAACTTTACCAAGCCCCATAGAATTTGAATCACCCTGAATCTGAATTTCCGGAAGGTAGTCTTCAGTTCCTTTTTGGTCTTCAAGAAGAAAAAATTCCTATAGTAACAACCCCCACAAGACTAATGCAGGGGAACCCTCCTCCCGGTGGGAATAATCCACCACCACCACTAGGTCCAATGTTTGAGTTTCCCATCTCTGATCAGCATGATAACGCTAATCTCAAGAACATTCCAGCATCTTCACTCCCTAAATTCTATGGATTGGTGACAGAGGATCCACACATTTTTGTTTGAGTTTGATGTTCTCTGTAGGAGTTTTGACTATACTACAGATGCCCATAGACTCAAAAATTTTCCTGCCACTTTGAAGGAGTCATCCTTGAGATGGTTTATGAGCTTGGGTAGTAGCACAATCAATACATGGGATGAGATGAAATGGTTGTTTCTTGCAAAATACAAAGATTATTGTAGAGGTACTAATCATCATGGGGATGATATCTTTAGAATGACACAAACTGAAGATGAGAGTCTTGAAGATTAATTGGAAAGGTTTCTGTTTAGTGTCAAAAAGTCCAAGCATAGCACTCTCAATGAAGATTCCCTCAAATTGATATTTTTGAGGGGAATTAGTGATGAATGCACTGATTCCTTGGATCTTATGGGAGGAGGTGACATTACACAATCCACTTGGGCTGAAATAGGACAAATTTGCAAGAAGTATTCCAGATCTACTTCTAAGAAGAATAGGAGATTTAAACCAGGGGCACCATTATTAGCATCTGGAACTGGAGTTTTTAGAATGGAACTTAGTCATCTGTTAAAGGATTTAAATGAGGACATTATAAACAATATGGCTACCCAGTTGAATACACTGGCAACTAAGAAGAAGCATGAGGAAGTTGATGCATTCCTTGCAAAATTATGTCCTCATTGTAAACAACGAAAGAAAGATTGCAGATATAAGATGGTTGCAAACGTGGAGGTACCCGACTTCAAGCCAATTCAAGGTGAGGACGAGCAAGTCTTCTGTGTTGTTCAAAGAAGACCAAATTTTCAAAGACAAGGTATGCCACTCGATCCACTTTCTTTTTCTGGTTATAGTGGAAATTCTTATGCACCAAATAACCAATGGCAACCACAGTATTCTCAAAATCTTGGTAACTATCAAAATTGGTATGGTTCACAAGGCCAAGGGCAGCATTTTGCTAATCAAATGCCACAGTGGCAGCAGCCACAGGGGAACTGGTACACACCTTAGGGCCAAGGAAACCAGTTTCAAGGGAATTGGCAACCTACTTCTCAATGGAGGGGAAGCCAACCATGGCCAGCTCAATCTTATGGTTATCAGTCGCTTATTCAGTAGCCACAACCTCCTGCAGCTATTGCTGCACCACCTAAACCAACACAGTTGCCTACTCAATCGTTGCCAAATCCAAATATCAAGTCTCAACAACAACAACAAGCTTATTCAGCTGATATCAATCAATACCCAGCCTATTCTTTATCACTAGATGACATTCACCTCTGATCTAGAACAACTTTACCTAATCCCTCTCATCCAGTTATCACTGAGGTACAAGAGGAGCAAGAAATCTCTAATCCAACAGATACAATACCCCATAATCAAATATTGCCACCATTTCCCCATAGATTGCAAGAAAAAGAAGTCCCCACTGAACAGTAGCAAAGCTTTGATATTATTGATCAATTTAAGCACATTTGTGTTAAAATTCCATTATTGCAAGCAATAAAGGATGTTCCCATATATGGTAAGGCATTGAGAGAAGCATGTCTAAAAAAACCTGGCAGGAAGAAAAAGGATCCACAAATAGTGCATGTTATGGGTCAACTGGATGATATTATGTTAGGTAAGATTGCCATTCCAAAGTATTCTGATCCAGGTAGTCCTGTTGTGAGTATAGTCATTAATGGCAGTCAAATAAAAAATATTTTGATTGATTTAGGGGCAGCCATTAATGTAATGACAAGGGAAGTAATGAAACATCTTGAGATCAATAGTTTAAGGCCTACACCCATAGTTCTACAACTTGTTGATGGCTCTACAGTGAGACCTGATGGTATCATAAAGGATGTAGTGGTTATTCTAGATTCCTGGGAATATCTTGCAGACTTTATGATTTTATCTTCAAAGGCAACATTGGGAGGATATCCGGTCATTTTGGGTAGACCTTGGCTTACCACACCTGATGCATATATTGGGTGTAGATCAGGGGATATGACTATTTCAGATGGGAGTTCTACAAAAACATTAGCCTTGTAGTCTCCAGCACAACCCTAGCTTGAACAACAACAAGTCGTTTGGCCTATCTTGGGAGAAGAATCTGAAGAAATTGACTCTATTAATCACCTTATGATGATTAATCGAGTACCACTCATGCAGTTATATGATGAGGAATCAATTCTTTATAAAATCCTGACAAATGAATTTATAGAAGAGCAAAAATTGCAGGAATTGGTTCCGAATATTGTAGGTTTGGACTTTCCTATAGCCACTGATATATTGCATATTCTGTTGCCACAGGAATTATCTTCTTCTCATTTTTCTGATATAAACTAGATTGATCTTACTATTAAGATAGAGGTGGAATGGAATACATATTTGAATATCAATAGAGAACTATCAGATACTCAAAAAAAGGGCCTTGTGGACTTGCTGAAACTTCATAAAAATGCTTTTGCATGGGATTACAAGGATATGAATGGGATTGATCCAACAGTTTGTACCCACCGTATTTATATAAAGGATGAGTGTTGCCCACTCAGACAACCTCAAGGAAGAATCAATCCTACTTTGAAGGAGATAGTTAAAGAAGAATTACAGAAATTGTTAAAAGCTGGGTTTATCTATCCTATCTCTAACAGTCAATGGGTATCACCTCTAATGATAGTCCCTAAAAAATGAGGAAAATGGAGGGTATGTGCTGATTATAGAGCTCTAAACTTAGCAACCAGAAAAGATCATTTTCCATTGCCATTTATGGATCAGGTATTGGATTCTCTAGGTGGTAAGAGATATTTTTCATTCCTTGATGGATTTAGTGGCTACAATTAGATCCAGGTAGCCCCCGAGGATCAAGAGAAGACAACATTTACTTGCCCATGGGGCACACATGCATATTTTGTTCTTCCTTTTGGGTTGTGTAATGCTCCAGCCACTTTTCAAAGAGCAGCGATCAGTATCTTTTCTGACATTTCTCAAGATATTATGGAAATTTACATGGATGACTTTACAACTTATGGTTCTGAATTTGATCAAGCATTAGGTACTTTGAAGAAAGTTTTGCAGCGATGTGAAGACTATAATTTGTCTTTAAACAGTGAGAAGTGTTTCATCATGCTGGAAGAAGGAATAGTCCTTGGTCATCATATATATGTACAAGGCATCTAGGTGGATCCAGCAAAGATTGAGGTCATTCAACATATTAATGACCCTGTGAAGCAAAAAGATGTAAGAAGTTTTCTTGGTCATGCTGGATACTACAGACGGTTTATCAAAGATTTCAGTAAAATTGCAAGTCCCTTATATTCACTGCTTACTAAAGATGCAAAATTTAAATGGACCCCAGCATGCAATGAAGCTTTCTTAAAGCTTAAGCACGCTTTGACTCAAGCACCAATTCTTAAAGGGCCAAATTGGTCTATACCATTCCAAATCCATGCAGATGCATCTAATTATGCAATAGGAGCAGTGCTAGGACAGAGAATTGACAAATTGGAAAATGCAATATATTATATTAGCAAGAATTTGCAGGGACATGAATTGAATTACACAGTTACTGAAAAGGAAATGCTAACTATCATATATGCACTTAACAAATTTAGACACTATATCACATGATATCCCATATTTGTGCATACAGATTATAGTCACATAAATCTGTACATTTTAATTAAATGAATATTTCCTATTTATTTGATTAAAAACCCACTAGCCATCAGTTAATTAAATTAATATTTAATTAATGCATCTTCAAACATTCTCCTATTAATTAAATAAATTATTCAATTTATTTTAATTAATTCATTAAACCAAATTCACAATCAATTAAATGAATAAATCTTATTTATTTAATTTAATCCCCTTTCCTCTTTTAAATAAATTAAATAAAACATTTATTTAAATCATTAAAATTCCCCCAACTTGCATTCTCCTAAAAATGCAACTTGCACCTATTTGTTGAAATAAATGAATTTTATTTTAATAAAAATCCTATTGTCCCTCACCCACCAAACCCACTTGCAATTCTAATCTCCTTCTAGATTCTTCTAACCCCTTCCTAATTAGCCTAATCCATCCCCTAAATATTATCACATTCCTAAGCAACGTGGAGTCACTTCTCAAAGCCCTCAAAGTCTTTGAAAGGCATTTAAGGCTTGAAGTCTTCAAATGGATAACCTCTAAAGTCTTCCAAACCATTAATAGCTCTTACATGACCATTTATGGTTAAATCCACTTGCACCCATGGTTAGAGACTTTGACCCCTTAAACTCAACCTTCATCTTTACCCTTGGTCATTAATTAACCCTTGCACAAGAGTTTACCCCTTGGATAAAAGCTTTATCCAATGGATGACTCTAACCCAACCTTAACCCTACCTCCCAAGTTAACCCTCAGGTCATGTCAAGCATTTAATGCTTATTCCCTCTCCTCTCAACCCATCTCATGTTGACACTTGTCATCCTGGGATTGGGTTGAAAGCCCTCACATGAATCATGAACCATTCAATACTGACCCTTGTTGAGATTACTCAATCTCAACCATCCATTGCTCCTTTTTTCCTATAAATAGAGCCCATTTCTTCATAATCCAGATCCTGAAAAGTTGTATGCATTTATCTTAGAGTCATTGTTGGATAGAGAGCATTTAACATAATTCACTTTGTTCTAGAATTTATCTTAGTTAGTTACATAATATCTCATTTCTTAGCTTGTTCATGTTTGCATTTTCATGAGCATTTACTTCATACTCTTGAATCTCCATAAGACATCCAAAAATAGTGCAAAAAGCTACTGAGAGCTATACTCATTTGGGAACTTGGAGAGGAGAGGAACAAGGGAGAGCTAATGGCGTAGGGAGCATCATGCGTGAAGTCTTACTGTTTATTCATTTTTATCTCTAATATGCTTCTATGCTTAAATCTTTCTTGATAATGCTTTTTAATGGTTTAGTTTTATGTTGATTTGGCTAACCCCCAAACTAACCGTTTTATGGCATTACATTTGGTGAACCCGACGTGAATCGATTTTAGTTTATGATTGGCCGCTATGTCTCTCATTGTGATGCTTATTTGTGCCTTGCATAGAATTTTCTGTCATTATGTGTTGAAGTTTATTAATGTATGAACTTGTTAGAATGAATATCAGTGCGGTATGAGATTGTTGTGCCATTGATGTCCAAAAAATGGCTTTTCATCATGTTGTTTTTTTTTTACATCATTGCCCCATACTTTCCATATTTGCATTTAATTATTTACACTTACGGTGGTTTTGGTTGTTTCATTTTGAGGGGGGCATACATCTGGTATCAAGATCAATACTTTGTGAAGACTATGGATTGCATTTGTGAGAGCCGCTTTGGCTGGCATATATTTGATATCGTAGCAGTGTGCGTGATCTGTATTCTATTTTGATTGGCATTTGGTGGTTGTGTGCATAGTCCTTCATTCCTCCATTCCTCGATTGGTTAAGACATATCTAAGAGGGCACTTGCAACTACAACGTCGAACAAAAAGCTCACGTTTTGGTTGGTGTTCATACATTGTTCGAAGCTCCCAGAGCGCACAGGCAGAGAGGCTAGAAAGAGTCTATCTTTACGCCTGCCTATTCATTCTAACAAATCTATTCATTCTGCATAACCTGCGAGCACAGTATTCCATGATGGACATCCCTGCATGGAGGAGACTGACACGGGTTGTTGACTAAGCCCTTTACTCATGTCAATAGCACTTGAACATTATTAATTACATTTGCTTGAAGGATTTTTTTTATTTTTTTAAAACATTTTCTCAGGAGACATGGACAAAGTTTGGGTGATGATTCCTCTCCATAAGAAGACATTTCCGTTTAGCCTTATCAACAAATCCATTTTAGACATAAGTTTTCTGCAAAAAGCTTATTTAAAAAATAAAAATGGAAACATCTTTCAAGGCCCACGTGGATGAGGCTAAAGGAGTATTTCTTTTATCTTGTTTTTCTAAAATAGACTAGCTTTTATAATAGTTTGTAAAGATAGTTTTTAATTAGTTTCTTTTGTTTGGTTAGTTTTTAATTTGTTTTCTTTTTATTAGTTAGTTTTTAATTAGTTTCTTTTAATTAGTTAGTTTTTAATTAGTTTCTTTCAATTAGTTAGTTTTTAATTTTTTTAATTAGTTAGTTTTGTTTTTTTTTTAAATTAGTTTTTAAACTTAAGTTTGTTAATTAGTTTTTAAATTTTAGTTTGGTAGTTAAGTTTTGTTCTTTTATTTAGATTTTTTTTTTTTTTAAGGTCTAATTTTGGTAAGTGTGATTAGATTAATTTTTTAGATTAATATTTGGCAACATGTTAATTTGTTCGATAGTATTAATCTATTTTTGACTTTAGAGACTAATTTTGGGTTTACATCTTTTGCAGGACATCAAGGAGCGTTTTTCTAACACATTGCTTGTAGGTTTTGGATAGACTTTCATCTTTGCAAATCTTGTTTTTGGTTAACACATTTTAATGGTGCAAATGGATCAATCCTAGGATAGTCATTCACATTGTGCAATCTTGGTTAAAAAGAACATTCACATCTTGCAATATCGGTTAAAAGAAACAATCACATTGTCATTTTGCTACAATCTTGGGTAAAAAGAACAAACACATCTTACCATATGGACTAAAATGAACAATTGCACATTGCTATCTTGGATTAAAACAAACTATCATTCTTGCAATCTTGGCTAAAACGAACATTCACATCTTGCAATATGGGCTAAAAAGAACAATCCACTTGTTATGTTTCAAGTTTAAAAAGAACAATCATTTTGCAATCTTGGATAAAAATGAACACTTCATTTTGCTATCTTGGCTAAAAAGAACACCATGGTTGTTGGAGCAACATCTCCAAGTAGCAAACAAATCACATTGCGATGATGGGTTAAAAAGAACAAGTGTTTTTTTTTGTGCTTGGCACACTTGTGCAAAAAGTTGGTCGAGTGGTCCTACTTCTAACACACACTATCCTCTCCCTTGGCTTTCGTGGTCCTAGGTGCAAGAGAAAAGTGTTAGTAACACTCAAATTTTTATCTTTTTAAGAGAGGCCTGCCAAGAGACACATCACTCTTGGGAACGACCTTGCGTAGTAAATCCTTCGAGCCGCTATAGAAATAAGGTGAGAGCGAAAGCTGTAGCCTTGGGTATAGCTATTCCTACAGTGTAACTGGCCGAAAGGACAAATGGGCCCCACCATTGGTTACAAGGCTCTTAAGTGAGTCACTACAGAATGAACTTATATTCAAGGACATCAAACACGACTAAACACCTTTAAGTAGTAGCCCACCCATTCTATTGATTGAGGATATTTGTGATATAATTTAGTGCAAGAGCATAGATGGTTTTGCTCCCAAGATACTCACCATACATATTTCCTTGAGTAGAAACATAGCTTTTTGAAAAGTCACTTGTGGCTTGATAAAAGTGGTGACTCCCCCGTCATAGGGATCATCTATTTTTTACACTCGTGCAAGACTTAGTATATCACATCCTTACCTGCCACGACGGGATTCATAAGGTATGTAGTACCAAAGTCGAAGAAATATCAAGATGTGGGCTAAATTTATCGCAACTGGCCATTTGACCTTAGGGATAAAAAGTGTTTGAAGTGTCTTCGTTTTTAGTCAAAGACCAGTGCAAATTGAGCCGACTTCAGGCTTTGGAAAAACACCTAAAATACACTTAAAGAGTCATAAAAAGTCCAGGGATTGGGTTAATCTAGACCCATACTCATTTGTGCCTTTTGAGGCAACATTCTTGTGTTTGTGTGCTTGCTTTGTTTTCTTGTCAAAGAAACATCAAAAAATCAATTCCAAAACAAAGTATTCATCCAACCAAACATCTTTCAAAGCAACCACAAAAATACCAAAAACAAAGTGCAAACAACAAAGTATCAAACTTTATGACCATTCTTCACATCTTACGAAAGAAGAAACATCATCAGAACATCAACTTGAAAAGAAGACCATTGAGCTCAAAGGCTTTAATCAAAAGGAGGAAATTCTT
The DNA here is from genome assembly GCF_030272615.1 of Cryptomeria japonica. Classification (NCBI taxonomy): domain Eukaryota; kingdom Viridiplantae; phylum Streptophyta; class Pinopsida; order Cupressales; family Cupressaceae; genus Cryptomeria; species Cryptomeria japonica. The sequence goes on from NC_081405.1 coordinate 374,757,444, forward strand.
CTATCTCAATAGACAAATCCTTGTCTCTCATAGAGTTTTTCTACGTCACATGCGTCTCTACCTTCAAGGCAAATCAAACGAGTTTGATTCAGAGTCATTGAACCGCAGAGATTTTATGCAATATAGAGCTTTGAGTTATCACAAAAACCAAGGAGGTAAGATTAATCCCAACTTTTTCCCAAACCTCTGTATCACATACAACGTAGCTTGAGAAATACCACCAACACCCGAAAGGGAAGAGGTAGAGTTTGTTCCATTTGTGACACAAAGCTTTTATTGAAGTCACAAACATTTTCATCCATTATCTCACTCATACATCATCACTTCATCATCAATCCGTTCCAACTCTCAAAACATTAAGAGGTTCTTGTCCCAAGTTCTCTTTTTAGATATTGCTTGAATCAAACACAACCAAATCACTTTTTAGATTGTTTCTACATCTAGGATAAGCTCATCCTAAGAGACATATCTACGCAAGTTAAAACTAGTGTATGAGTGAATCCTCTCATTACTAGGTAGTTAAATCTGTAACACATCTCAGATTTCTCTAAACCTTATCACATCAAACCTTATCAAACACAACAAGCAATTCCATAAATAATTTTGGTCACATCCACCTTTAAGTGTTAGAGATCCATGCGCAAAACACTTCACCAACCATCAATCTTTCATTTCATCATCATTTTCACCCAACTTCAAAAGCTTATAAACAAAATGGCCCAAACCCGATCACAGTCAAGGCAACGAGAAATAGAAATTAAAGAAGAAGAAGAGGAAAATCTCAATGAATTTCAAGAAGCACTTGGAGGAAATGCAAATGACGAAAACCCAAGTACTCCCACTCCTACAACAATAGAAAGGGCCCAGCATAACCCTCTCTGTAACAGACTTTTTGATGAAATACTCAGGAGCAATGCGGATGCTCACTTTTTAAAGCTCGCTCAAGAAGGAGCAAAACTCCCCTCCCCTTTGACTTTGATCTTGCCCAATTAAGACAAGCATTGGAAAGACAAAGTCGCCATGAAGAGGAAAGAGGTAGAGATTCCATCAAATATAACATTCCTCGAGGTAACCCACCACCTCCTCCTCCAAATGAAATGGAGATGTTGCGGCAACAAGTCGAGAATCTCGCCCAACAACTTCATAGTGGTGTCAAAACTAACCAATTCTCACTCAATGACATCTGTCCCTATCCTTTTGATAGAAATCTTTATATGCCACCCTTTCCATGAGGATTTGAAACACCCAAATTCGAAAAATATAGAGGAAAGGGAGATCCTCGTGATCATGTCAGAGAATTTCATTCCGCTTGCCTCGAAGTGGCATATGAAGACACATACCTAATGCGCCTTTTTCCCCAAAGCTTGGGCGAAACAACCACATCATGGTTTTCCCGACTACCAGGTGGCATTAGAACATTTGAGGAACTCATCCAGAAGTTCCTAGCTCATTACTCTCATAACATTGAACGCGACATCACCATGGATGATTTGTGCAAAACTAAACAAAAACCAAGTGAACTATTCTCAGTATTCCTGCAATGATGGCGTCAAATGTCTAGCAGACATTCTCTTCAGTTACCTGAACGAGAACTAGTGGAAATATTCATTTCCAACTTAAAAAAAGAAATGGAATTTCACCTGGATGTCAAAGACACAGACTCTTTTAATGACATAATCACCAAGGGTTTGAAATGTGAACGGGCCCTCATCAAGAAAGGACTTATCAAAATCTATAATGAACCAAAGGATAGTCCTCGCCCACGCTTCAATAGTGATAAACTAAGCTTCTGGAACAAAAATAAGAATATCGTCAATGATGGGGTTGTGGATGCCAGGACTATAAAAAGTGCACAATCTGTCATTCGGTTTGCATGACAGAATCCTCCACCTCAGAATAACACAAATGTTCCTTCCAATCAAGGTCACATCACATCTCACAATGAACCTAGACCTCGTCAGCAAAAACAAAAATGAACATACACTCCCTTAGGGGAACCCATTGAAACAGTATTGCGACAACTCATTTCTCAAAGTTTGGTCACTCTACCTAAAACATCAAACTATGAGCCTCAGGTCAAACTTGCATGGTGGAGAGATACTGAACGCTGTGATTTCCACCAAGGGAGAGGACACAAGACAAGTAATTGTCACTGATTGAAAGATCTTATTCAGGATCTTATTGACTGAGGTGAAATTGAAATCGAAGGACATGACCCAAAAACAACAAACAATGATCATCTGATGTTCAAAAATCCACTTCCATCACAAGATCAAAGGGGTCCTTCCACTTCCAGGCGAGGCACTGATACCACAGATTATACGCAAGCTACATATAAATACACTGTAAATCACCTGTATGATGCCAGTGAACAAGTTGCAACTATAACCATCAAAAATCCCAATTCCAATTGCAATGTTGTTACACGTCGCGACAAGGTTACCATAAAGGCAGCTCCACAAGGCACCACCTCCATACCAAAGCAGTACAATCTTGTGGAACAATTAGACAAAACGCATGCGCTTATATCCATTTTAAAGCTATTGTGCCTATTGCCATCTCATAAAAAAATCTTGGATCAAGTGCTCCAAGAGGCGTCAGTCCCTGCAAACCTGAATACAGACCAATTTCAAGCCATGGTTGGAAGTCTAAAGTCATCACCTTGTCTCACTTTTTCTAAAAGTGACAACTCTTCCTTCCAGCAACCTCATAACGCTTTGCTACACACTGAAGGCTTTATCAACCAGCACAGGATCAAGCGAGTCTTGATCGATAATGGAGCAGGCTTAAATATTTGTACACTACAGTTGGTCACAGCATTGGGATATGCCATTGAATCCATAGATCCTCGCAAGAAGAGCACAATCAAAGCCTATGACGATGCAGAACGTTCCTCCAAAGGAGCTGTGGTACTACCAATCCAAGTGGGCCCTGTGGTAAAGCACATCATCTGTCAGGTTTTGGACCTTCCTCTGCCATACAATCTATTATTAGGAAGACCTTGGATACATGCCATGCAAGTCGTTCCATCTACCTACCATCAATGTATCAAGTTCCCACATAATGGTGTAGAGATCACAATCCTGGGTGATGCAAATCCCTTTGCATATTGCCATAATATCAACCATCAACCAGAGATTACCGTTCCTAATAATAGAGAAGCCATTTCCTCCACATCATATATAAGTCCCGCCTCTCTTGCCAGTTCAAACACCACTATACCAAAGCAAGAAAAGCTTAAGATGAAAATAGCAGAGGAAGGTCCTGGGAATTACAACTTGAGCCAACTCTTTTGTGTGGGACAAATGCCCACTTCTCCTAGAACACATGGTAAACCACAACAGTTACTCCAACAACCACTAATCATGCCAGCATGTTCTTTGACACCTTTCATCCTTGGAAAGAGTCAAGAAGAAGAAACCTAAGATGAGGACTTAGCGGAATGGATATATAAAGATCCCATCACCACTGATATACCGCAGGTTAAGCTTCCCACAGATCAATATGGCAAAGGTCTCCTCATTATGCAAAGAATGGGGTATGATGGTCAGAGTGCTTTGGGATATTGCAAACAAGGACGACATGAACCTCTGCTGCTGGAATTAAAGCCCAAATGTAATACAGGCCTAGGCTTTGAAAAAGAGATCTTTCCTAAACTCAAATTCAAAGGAAAACCCAGCAAACCATTATATCAGCCTATTGCAAAGAGGACACCTTTCATTATCAAAGCAACATCAAACACCATCGCAACTAGCCCACCGAGGCTCAGAATCCCAACACAACCATCTACGATGCCAACCATCCCACCAATCAAACCAGTAATCCCATCAGCAGCAGCCATAACATCAATAGCACCATTAACAACAGCCATTGTATCAGAACCCGCAACAGCATCTACGACACCAGTAGTTCCAGAAAAAGCAACTGAGTTAACACTACCGATACTCCTCGTATTGGATTCCTTAATCCCCATCGACCTTCCTGCAGCACCGATCATTTCATCTACAAAGGTACATCAACCAATCAAACCTGTAGTATTTAACTCAAAGGACATCCCAGTATGGTATAGTAATCGGATGCTGGAAAGTGACTCAGAGACTGACTCACATGAGTGGGAATTTGATTCTGTCCAGCTTAATACTTTAGATGAGGAAGACACATTACTACCTCCACCACACAAAGACATCCCTGTTTACGGAGAAGCACAGATAAAGACCTCTTGGGTTCCTGAGCTGGAAACATCTTCCACAGACCCTACGTCTCATCCTACGCCTGATTCTGATAGGGAGAGTACCATCAACGACCTTCACCACAACATCTTAACCCTCTCTGATACATCTAACACACTTAAACTAATCGATGAAGTAATGCCCATTATCCACCCTGAACTCATCGAATGGAACCAACCAAATCCCCCATGTCTTGACTTCTTCCAAAATGATGAGGGCGTCATTGACTTTTTGGAATTAAGGGATAACCTACCAAGCGGGGATCACAAAGCTGGATTCGCCATAGAACTAAATAGCGTAACATACTTCGGGGCGGATGCCAAACCTTTTAGCTGCAAAAATATAACAATAAAACATGGATCTTCCAGTGAAAACCACATCGTGGCACTGTTTGATCCAACAAAAGTCAAAAGTAAGAGCGTATCCAATGGTGAAAACCTCTCTGAGGCGCTCGAGGATGAAGGGTTTGACATTCTCCCTGCTAGTACACAACAGGAATGATCAATGATTCTCATCAAGGAAACCAAAGAATACAATGTGGGAACTCCTGAAACTCCTCACCTCATACATCTGGCATCTCGTCTCACTCCAAAGGAACAGCCTAAATTTATAGAGTTCTTCCAAAAGAGTTAGATCAACTTTGCATGGTCATATGCAGACATGCCTGGGCTTGATCTTGATTTAGTCATGCATCACCTCATCATATCAGAAGGAGCCAAACCTGTCAAGCAGAAGCTTCGTAAGATGCATCCTCAGATTGCAGTGCTAGTCAAAACAGAACTCAAGAAACTCCGAGATGTTGGTTTCATTAGACCAATTGATTATGCAGATTGGATATCCAACATTGTGCTTGTCGGCAAACCAAAAGGGGGCATCTGCATTTGTACCGACTTCAGAGATCTGAATAAGGCATGTCCTAAAGATGACTTCCCCCTACCAAATATCAACATCATAGTAGACCTAATAGTAGGACATGCCATGCTTTCACTCATGAATGGGTTTTCAGGATATAATCAAATAAAGATCGCACTAGAGGACCAACATAAAATAGCCTTCACATGCCCATGGAGCACATATTGCTGAAATGTAATGCCTTTCGGCCTCAAGAATGTAGGAGCAACCTATCAATGAGCAATAACCACCATCTTCCATGACATGATGCATACTATGATGGAAGATTATGTTGATGACTTACTAGCAAAATCACTCACTAGAGAAGGTCATCTTGATATATTAGATAAAATATTTGATAGACTGGAACAATACCATGTTCGAATCAACCCAAAGAAATGTGTCTTTGGAGTAACCTCCGGGAAGCTTCTAGGATACATTGTCTCAAGCAAAGGTATTGAGGTCGACCCAACAAAGGTAAAAGCAATCATGGAGATGCCACCACCAAAGAGCATCAGTCAGCTAAGGACATTACAAGGACGACTACAATCCATCCGAAGATTCATTGCACAACTGGCAGATAAGTGTCATCCTTTTACACACCTGTTACACAAGAACATCCACTTTCAGTGGGATGCCCGATGCCAGTAAGCATTCCAGATGCTTAAAGATTATCTCATAAATACACCATTGCTGATCCCACTAGATCCAAGTTGACCTCTGCTACTCTATATATCAGCAACAAGTATGACATTGGGTGTACTATTGGCACAACATAATGCAGAAGGGAAAGAGTGTGTTGTTTACTACATCTCTCACACACTGGTTCGCTATGAACTCAATTACACACCTATTGAGCGAGCTTGCCTAGCAGTCATCTTGGTAGCCACTAAACTGAGGCACTATCTATTAACACACAAAGTACAACTCATTGCAAAGATTGATCCACTCAAGTATTTACTCAGCAAAGCAGCATTGACAGGTCGCTTGGCCAAATGGGTGATGATTCTAAGTGAATTCGATATCGAGTATGTAGACCGTAAGACTATCAAAGGTCAAGTTATTGCAGATTAGTTGGCCGATGCACCACTCATAGGCGATCATCCTCTCATTTCCAATTTTCTAGATGAAGAGATATTCATGATCACAACAGCACAACCATGGAAACTATACTTTGATGGTTCATACACTAGGCATGGCTTGGGGGCAGGCATTCTGTTTATCACACCTCAAGGTGACAACATCCTGAAGTCTTACAGGCTCACATTTACATGCACAAACAACATATCAGAGTATGAGGCCTTGATCAAAGGACTCAGGCTAGCCGTACAATGGAAATTACAAGAACTACAAGTATATGGTGACTCACAACTGGTCATTCGATAAGAAACTGATGAATATCAGACAAAGGATGATAAACTCATGCCATACAAGCAAATGGTGGACAATCTAAAGTCATCATTTACTACAATTTCCTTTGAGAAAATACCAAGAGATCAGAATCAAGCTACTGACGCTATGGCTACCATCTCATCTCTCCTAGATCTTCCACAGAATTCAACATGCTACGAGTTCTTGGTTGAACAGCTTTGGATTCCCGCTTATGATATCCCCAAATCGGAGATGATTTGTCACCTTGTCGGTTCTGAATCCCCATGGTACGGTGAGTTCTACACCTATCTCCGCGATCACACCCTTCCTCCCAACCAATCGAATAACCAACGTAAAACTTTTTTCTGCCAAACCGCTCGATATACCATTATTGCCGAAACCCTATACCGACGCATTCTTGATGGTACTCTCCTTCGATGTCTGGAACAGGATGAGATAACAAAGGCCTTGGAAGAGGTACATGAAGGAATTTGTGGAACTCATGCAAGCGGTCCGTCACTAGCCAAGAAACTCCCGCGCACTTGATACTATTGGCCATCTATGGAAAAAGAGTCATACTACTTTGTTAGAAAGTGCAAGAAATGCCAAGTTCATGGCAACCTGATACATGCACCAGCACAGGAACTGCAACCAATTACAACACCATGGCCTTTTTGTCAATGGGGCCTTGACCTTGTGGGTAAAATCCATCCATCTTCATCCAATGGCCATAAATTCATTATTACCGCCATCGAATATTTCACAAAGTGGATCGAAGTTGTTCCACTTACCCAAGTCACTGGCAAGCAGATCGCCTCATTCATCCTCAATTACATCCTCTACCGGTATGGTGTACCCATGTCCATCATCACAGATAACAGTAGTCCTTTCAAAAATCAGGATGTCCATGAACTCTGTGAGAAATTTCACATCCAACACCACTTTTCCACCCCCTATTACCCACAAGGCAATGGTCAGGCTAAAGCATCAAACAAGAACATATTGAGGATCCTAAAGAAGATAGTTAATGATGTCGGTCGTGATTGGCATGTTCAATTGAATCCAGCACTATGGGCATATTGAACTAGCATTCGAACCCCTACAAGTGCAACTCCCTACTCATTAGTATATGGTACATAAGCTATTTTACCTATTGAGGTCAAGATCCTATCACTACGGGTTTCCTTGCATAATCTCATCGATGATGAAGCATACAGAGTATCCCATCTTCAGGACTTAGAGCTCCTTGATGAGAAGCGACAAGTTGCATACAACCACCTCAAAGTCTATCAACAGCGCATGAGCCGAAGCTACAATCATCGAGTTAAGCCTCATACCTTCGAGGTGGGTGATCTTGTTCTTCGAGAAAATCCTCGTAACCAACCAAACAAAGAACAACAAGGAAAGTTTGAATCAAATTGGTTGGGCCCGTATGTTGTCACTGTTGTATTTGGGTCCGGGGCATATCAGTTGGCTACTTCAGAAGGAGAACCGCTAGCAGATCCGATCAACAACATGCACCTCAAATAGTTTTATATGTAAAGCTGCACAGAGCATCAGGCTCTCATACATACCAGAAAAACAATCCAAAAACATTCAGATAAATGTCATGAAGAAAATATAAAAACATAAAAAAAGTAAAGAAAAATCATGCATCCAAACGGTGAACAACCACTCCGGTGGCACCTTGGGTAAGTACGATGGTGAAAACCTGGCAAACAGGCGCCACTCGTAAAGGCTATGGCTCCATTATCCTTCAGGCTTATTGTGATCACATTCATTACACACACATCCATCCGTCCACACCATGGCTGGTTATTGATCTGCAATAAAGAGATAGTACTTCATGTGTCTTGCATCCCACTTTTTCATGGTCCTACCTATACTGGGTGCAATTCCCTTAACCTATTGATGCAAGTGGATTTCTGCATTACTTGTGATTCGTGGAGTTCTTCATTCAAAACTATCTCACAAAATCCAAAAACATTCAAAACAATCACCAAAATATCAAAAACATTGGAAATCAAATCAACAAAATCCAAAAACATCAGAAAACATCAAAAATTAATAAAAAACATGGCAACACATTATACATACTCATCCGCGCAGATACCAAACAAACATTGTGATATACTCCACAAAATGACCACTTATCAATCGACCACACAATCAACATCAACACTAAAAACTGTCTTCAACAAGGATGCATCCTTCCTTACCAAAACAAAGACAAGATGACATTTTCTTTGACAAGAAAATTCTGTTTACGTTATCAAATACTTGGTTGATTTATGGGCTAGTTATTTATATCAGGTTCCTACAGCATTGTTTGTGTATCTTTGGCGCATTATTCCGATGAAGTTCTGGGGCATGTACTAATGGTGTCTACATGGGAAGTTCACTAAGCTATGTGATCATAGGCAAAAATACAGTCATAGGTCACTACGGCTTGCTGACTATAGCGTATACCTCGACCATATGAGCATGAACCATTACCAAGGATCCATATTCTTTATTCTTTATGTATATACTGTTTGTTTGCAGGTACAATGCTCTTTCTTTGGTTCCTCCTACCTCATCCAAACTGGATAAAGGTTTTATCTCTTATTACGATATGCACTTGTCTCAGGATATGATCAACCTAAGATCAAGGAGGACGATCCAAGTCATGCATGAAAGGAGATAATCCTTGTCTGTTCCGCAAGCAATACTCAAGTCAACTTGATCCATTATATCAAGTTGATTTTATTAACTTGCTATATCAAATCCATGTAAGAAATACTCTGGTCATCTTGAATCTTTATGTCAAGTTGCTTGTATTTTCTTACAACATTTTAAAGCTCAATGATGAAAATAGAGCACTATGGATTGTCATCTCATCTCATCTGTATATATTGTATTTCATTGCATTCCACCCATCCATACATTCATAATAGCTGCATATCATGCATACATAGTCATAATAATGCATACTCTATTTTACTCATCTTCTTCCATAGGACTCGGTCCTAGTCCTCCATATCTTCTATCTAACATCGATCCCCCCTCACCCTCCCTATCTTGATCATCAACATAATCCTAATCCCTTCATCACTTCCCATCCTCAGTCATCCACAAAATTAAGCCAGTTACTCTATCTACATAGATACATCGACTCCCACACACCTAGACTATCAACAGATACTCTGATCAAGTATCTTTGGGTCTCAATAGGTAATCGATCATGGTAATCCTAGACTACATCAGGCATTTATCATAATGACCTAGTCTCAACGAGGCTGCCATGATTCCCCACAACCATCCATCACATGCACACACTATCAATTGATCAACCAATCAAACACAATCCAATGGACAATTACATCAATCGTCTATGTCTCAACGAGTATTTTGCTTCATATACCTTGACTTCATCAGGCAATTACATTGATTGTCTAAGTCACCAACAGGTCACTTTGATTCACTTACTCAGACTTTATCCTGTCCAAGCGAACAACTGACATCAACTATCACGCTTTGACTCGACCGGGGCAATTTAACCAATTGCACCAGATTGTCCAACCATCTTGATCAATTCTATAGCATCAATCACAAGCACAACACCACATTTGCATTGTATCTCCTGCATAACCTACGGGTACTCACTAGCTTGCCATTTCTTCATAGTATCTCCGATTTCTTCTATTTTTTCACCAGTATTACTAAATTCTTCTCTTCTACCACCCTGCCAATTTTCATTCTTTTTCGAGAGATCGCTCGATTTTTCAAAAATCTTCGGCCCATCTCTCGAGGGGGCATACCACCCATTAAATTAACATTTTATGGGGCATTTCTTCACACCTATGTTTCTTTCTTTGAAACAACGCGATAAACCGCACCGTCTCAAAGAGGGGCAAATGTAGTCACATAAATCTGTCCATTTTAATTAAATGAATATTTCCTATTTATTTGATTAAAAACCCACTAGCCATCAGTTAATTAAATTAATATTTAATTAATGCATCTTCAAACATTCTCCTATTAATTAAATAAATTATTCAATTTATTTTAATTAATTCATTAAACCAAATTCACAGTCAATTAAATGAATAAATCTTATTTATTTAATTTAATCCCCTTTCCTCTTTTAAATAAATTAAATAAAACATTTATTTAAATCATTAAAATCCCCCCCACTTGCATTCTCCTAAAAATGCAACTTGCACCTATTTGTTGAAATAAATGAATTTTATTTTAATAAAAATCCTATTTTCCCTCACCCACCAAACCCACTTGCAATTCTAATCTCCTTCTAGATTCTTCTAACCCCTTCCTAATTAGCCTAATCCATCCCCTAAATATTGTCACATTCCTAAGCAACTTGGAGTCACTTCTCAAAGCCCTCAAAGTCTTTGAAAGACATTTAAGGCTTGAAGTCTTCAAATGGCTAACCTCTAAAGTCTTCCAAACCATTAATAGCTCTTACATGACCATTTATGGTTAAATCCACTTGCACCCATGGTTAGAGACTTTGACCCCTTAAACTCAACCTTCATCTTTACCCTTGGTCATTAATTAACCCTTGCACAAGAGTTTACCCCTTGGATAAAAGCTTTATCCAATGGATGACTCTAACCCAACCTTAACCCTACCTCCCATGTTAACCCTCAGGTCATGTCAAGCATTTAATGCTTCTTCCCTCTCCTCTCAACCCATCTCATGTTGACACTTGTCATCTTGGGATTGGGTTGAAAGCCCTCACATGAATCATGAACCATTCAATCCTGACCCTTGTTGAGATTACTCAATCTCAACCATCCATTGCTCCTTTTTCCCTATAAATAGAGCCCATTTCTTCATAATCCAGATCCTGAAAACTTGTATGCATTTATCTTAGAGTCATTGTTGGATAGAGAGCATTTAGCATAATTCACTTTGGTCTAGAATTTATCTTAGTTAGTTACATAATATCTCATTTCTTAGCTTGTTCATGTTTACATTTTCATGAGCATTTACTTCATACTCTTGAATCTCCATAAGACATCCAAAAATAGTGCAAAAAGCTACTGAGAGCTACACTCATTTGGGAACTTGGAGAGGAGAGGAACAAGGGAGAGCTAATGGCGTAGGGAGCATCATGCGTGAAGTCTTAGTGTTTATTCATTTTTATCTCTAATATGCTTCTATGCTTAAATCTTTCTTGATAATGCTTTTTAATGGTTTAGTTTTATGTTGATTTGACTAACCCCCAAACTAACCGTTTTATGGCATTACACAGATTATACTGCAATTAGATATCTCATGAATAAGCCATCAATCACTGGTAGATTAGCTTGTTGGTTATTGTTGATGTAGGAATTTGATATAATAGTTGTTGATAAACTAGGGAAGTCTAATGTGGTTGCAGATTATCTTTCACGTCTTCAATTGCAAGAAGATTCTACAATAATAGATGACACTTTTCCAGATGAACATTTGTTTCTCATTCAAGCTCACACTCCTTGGTATGCTCATATTGCCAACTATTTAGCTATAGCTAAGATGCCAATTTATTTCTCTCCTAAGGAAAGAAGGTTGCTAGTTGAAAAAAGTTTTAACTTCTCATGGATTGCTGATTGTCTATTTTATACTGGACCTAACCAAGTCATGCGAAGATGTGTAAGAGAAGATGAAACATATGACATCCTGCATGCATGCCATGATGAGCCATGTGGAGGTCATTTTGCTACCAAAAGAACAACACTAAAAAATACTCAATACAAGATACTATTGGCCCACATTACATAAGGATACAGGTCAGTACACATGGAAATGTGACAGATGTTAGCGAATGGGAAGACCTACAAAATTTGATGAGATGCCACTATATCCTCAAATATCAGTTGCATCATTTGACAAGTGGGGATTAGATTTTGTTGGCCCAATTGATCCACTTTCTAATGGCAGATCTTATATCTTGGTATGTACAGACTATATAACAAAATGGGTAGAAGCTCGTGCCATGACACATGCAAGAGATAATAAGGTAGTTGAGTTTCTTTATGAAGAGATATTTAAAAGATATGGAGTACCAAGGGAAATTGTCTCAGACCAGGGACCTCAATTTACTTCAACATTGATAAAAGCTTTGGTCAATGAATACAATATAAGGCACAAAAAATCTACTCCATATCATCCACAGGCTAATGGACAAGTAGAAGTTACAAATAGAGAGCTTGAGGCTATTCTTACAAAAACAATGTCTATTCACAAGAAAGATTGGTTTCACCGGCTTTCAGAAGCAATTTGGGCACATAGAACAACTTGGAAAACACCAATTGGTTTCACACCTTTTGAGATGGTTTATGGCAAAACAACAATGATGCCTATTGAATTTGAGCATAAAACCCTAAGGACAACTTTGCAATTAAATATGACATTGTCTGAAGCACAAAAAGAACGCATTCAACAATTAAATGCTCTAGATAAATGGAGAAAGATAGCTGTTCAACAAACATAATTGATTCAAAATCAAAAAGCAAAATGGCATGATAAATATATTAGGGAAAAGAAATTCAAAGTTGGTGACTGGGCACTACTGTATGATTCCAGATATAAAGATGCTATGGGAAAGCTTCAAACCAGGTGGTTAGGTCCATATGAGATAGAAGAAGTTTTCCAGAATGGAGTTGTTCGTTTGTCCATAATTGATACTGTTCGATTTAAACTCTTAGTAAATGGTCACCGACTACGTCTATATCATAAGCCAACTACTAAAGAAGAGTTCCTGCAACAGTTTACTCCACAAAGTGACATAGAGGTTCCTACAGCAACTGACAAGGTTCTTGCAGCAATTGACAATGAGCCTGCAACAACTCATGAGCTTCTTATTGCACTTGAGAAAGGTAGTAACGGTAAAGTTCCTGCAGCCTCTGCAATGAACATATTTGCCACTTCATAATACAATATTTCCATATTATATGGGAATATTCTTCTCCGTACGTAAAATCCCATCCATGACATTCCATCCCACGTTCTTACCTATCATTTCATTTCATTTTGCCATCATTTTCGTATAATTGTAGGTACGTGTATATTGTGTTTTATTTTAATTATGCATTTATAAATTCATTATGATTATATCTTGTTTAAATCCACTCCACTACCCAAAATATTGTTAGCTTGTGCGGACACGTGCTAGGTTAAGTTGGGGGGGGTGCTTTATGGTTCGGTTTCCAAAGTGATTAATTATCAGTCCTTTTTGGTACCCTGAATTGATTTTTTTCCCCATCATTGCTTATTATGTTATTATTTCACGCAAGTGAATAATAAACTCTGCCGCCAGAATTGAGATATGTAAGGGAATTTCAATTTAGCAAGACTGTCAGATATTTTGGTTCAGCTGCAGAGATAGAAAAATAGCAGAGTAAGAGATGGGTGGTGATCCAATTCATCATGAGCCGATGGTTCATGAAGTGTTGCTGCAGGATGCTCTTTGTGAGCATTATTTCAGACACCACGGCTGGTTGGATTACTTCTTGAAAATCAGAGATTATAACAAAGAAATTGCTACAGAATTTATGCATTCCTTTAATGAAGGAGAGGCTATAGTTAAATGTTTGAGGGTTTTGCTACGGAGCAATGAATAGAAGAAGTAATGAGGTTGCCGCAGGAAGGAGAATTCTTTCCAGAATCAAAAGATGCAAGGAGTGTTAGGGCAAAGTTCACAATTCCCACGGATGAACCCTTAATGGTGGACAAACAAGGAACTAGAAGGGTTTCTCTACCAACACATTGGCCTCAAGTAGCTTTGTATGTTATGAAATACATTACATGTGAAGGGCGATATTCAAATCTGCATTCACCGCATTTTAAATTACTTAGTCATCTGTGGCATGGTCAGCGAGTGAATATTCCTAATTTCTTATACCACCTCATTTCTACAAGTGCTAAGGAGACGCGGAAAAATGGAAATCGCTCCGTTAGCCATCATGGATTGGTTAAGCTACTTGTACAATGGTCCCTGAGAGATGTTTCACAAATGGAATGGGGTGTATTTGAGGATATACGACAATTTAGGGTTGAAGATGCCCTTGTTGCAGATAACCCGCCAGTTGAGGAAGAAAATGTTGCAGAACCCTCTTCCCCTGTAGTTGCTATAGATGAGGATTTGCTTGTTGCTGAAGAAGTCACGGTTATTATGGAAGAAAAGACAACAAAATCAAGTGAAGAACAACCCTCTACTTCTCTTCGAAGAGATTTTCCAGTTCTGCAAAGGAAAGGAAAAGAGTTGGAAAGGGATGAAACATATGAAGAACTTATGACCCAACCGTAGGTAACTCAAATTCCTCCTGCAACCAAGAGGCGTAGGACAAAAATAAAAACTCCTGCAGCAACTGAAGCAACTCCTATAGCCATTCCAAAAGTTTATGTAAGAAGAACACATAACAAGACACAGAAGATTCATCCTGGGGGTAATCCGACAGAGGTTATTATAGTGGAAACTTTAGAAGAAGGAAGCCCTGCAGAGGATGAAATCCAAGAAAATGTTGCTGAGGATAAACTAGCAAATCTTACTTCTGTGGCACAACAATTTGAAGAAACTATTGAAGATATTCTACAACAGCCTGATGAAAATATTGGAGAGATGCCAGCTCAGATTGAGGAGTTTATTGAGGAAATCTCGCGGTCTAAGGTAGTACTTATTAGACCTCCTTCATCCCTAAGTAGTTTATCTATTGCTTTAACATTTTATAGACAATGGGAAATAGAGAAGGCTAGGTTGCAGGGGATTATTGATAAACATCAAAAATAAATTGAAAAGAGAGATAACATAATTGAGGAATTAGAGGCTAAGGTAGAAATAATTTATGGCATGGTTCCTGAGTTGATGCAGTGTAGGGCACCTCCGAGAGTTTATGAAGTACATTTGAAAGAGTGGTATCTAAACTTCAAACTAAACCGCATTGTTAGGGACCTTAACCCCTCTTTGGAAACACCTGAAGAATTCTTTTATGCTTACCAAACCTCTCCACCTACTGTGAAGAATTTGCTATGTGAATTATACTTACATAACTATGTTGTACCCTCAGACAGCGAGTGGAACCCTTTATTGTATATTGGGGATATCCATATCAAAGCTTTAATGTCATGGATCCAAAATGAGATTATCATGGGGGCACAAGCTAAGGAGTATGAAAAATTAGAGCTTGACTGTCCATTACCATTAAGAAGGGAATTAGAAGCACCGAGAGTTCTTTATTATGATTAGCAGAAGTTACTGGTAAGAGATGATGTTAGAAAATTAGTGCTTCCAATGAGAGAAGAAGTCTATCAAGCATATGAGTATTTGATTCAGACTGACAGGACAACTACAATATAAGGGTTAACTCAGCGCTGGAATAATCTACCGGAATAGTTAAAACAGGGAGAACCTTATTCACTACAAAATTTTCATGCAGCCATGTAAAGAGCCCCCAGATACATACAGTTAGGCAGGGAGAAAGTCAACAACTGGCTACCATTGATCTTTCAACCCCCAATCCTTATGTGGCCGCTTTCGGCATGTCAGCCTACAGAGCAGAACTATAATGCAGTCACAAAAGAAACAACTAGATGGTCTAGGCTAGAAAAAATGAAAGGATTTTATTGGAACTTGGCTTCAGGGGGGACAGGTCAGGGCACCGTTAGTGATTTAAGAGTTATAGCAAGAGTCAGAAATTTTCCTTTTGTTGTAGGATCAACAAACTCTTAAAGTTGGGGGGCATGATAAGTTGAAACTTTGTCATATTTTTATCATCAAAACCCTTAGGTTTTTGACATCTTTTGGTTTGCATAGTAGTAGTGAAGTATTGTAAATTGACTATATGTATTCCATGTGTTAAACTTGAACTTATGAAATCATGTTTGAACTTTGTCGGTCTATTCCTACAGCCATGCCATTTATTTCTGCAGCCAAGTGATTTGTTCCTGTTGCTATGAGGATTATTTAGGGTAATATCATATGTGAATTAATGAATGTATTAATTAAATAAAATATGTATGCATGTCCTTGTATGCTATTTTTGTTGTAGTGCAGATAATAAATGATGCTGCAGTGGATATTCTCCTTTCTCGTCTGAAGAAGGAAGAATCACATAAGAAATAACTAGAGATCAAACTGAAGAGGAGTCGAGCGAGCGCAAGGTATGACATGAGCAGAGCAGCTAGGTAGCACTACGAAAGTTTAACTCTAGTGGGCATTGAATTCGCAAAATATCGCTACGACATGCAAAGACTGTGGTTCGGTCTAGATCCACGTTTCCTGCAACCAAGCTTTAGTTATCTTCTTCATCAGTCAATCATCTGCCTCTTCTTCTGGGCGTGATTTGAGTTATGCATTGTAGTTGATCTTTGCTTTTTAATAAGCTCTTCCTTTTTTCTTAGAGGTTAGACAGAATAGAAAGGAATAGAGCAAAGAATTTTGATAAGCATTTCTAGAGTTTTTCTTTTAAAACATGTAATCATTTTCAGGAAGCAATGAATAAAAGATATGTTGTTCTGATCTACTAAAAGTATTTTTCTAGAAGCTTGATATCACTCATCCAAGGGGGCCCACTTGGTAAGTGATCCTATGTTTATGCTCATTGAAATTAGTTCTTCTTTAGTTGCAATAGAAGTTCATGCCTTGACTGTTCCTGCAGCCATTGGAAATAGATCCACTGACTGTTCCTGCAGCCAAGCCAGAACATAGTGATTTTATTTATTTATATTAGATCATTCCAACATCATTTTTATAAGTTTTCTTGTAGCCTTCTATAATTTCCATTCTTTCCTTTCCTTTCCACATAATGTTAGTTACTGCAGCAATGCAAAATAGCCATTGAAGGAGCTTAGTGCATATATAGTGCAGACCCATTTCAAGTTTTGCGTCCCTGGGTTGATAACTAAATGAACACTAGCCATGAAAATAGTAACTTTACCAGATGAATGTCCAAACTTCGGGTTGCGATTTCAATTAGAGTTATTATTATTATAGTTGGAGTAGACAGCATGGTGGACCCAAAATAAGTTTGGTACCTATCTAGGTTATGGACCGGTATCATGTTAACGTGTTCTCTACACGTTACCGAGATGTTTTATGGATTGGTTAAAGTTGTTTTGGTCTAAGCCGACATGGCATATCATTGTAATATGGATGTATGTAATGATATTATTGTAATATCTTTTAGATGGATGACCTAATTGGTTTAGGCCTTAGAGTTTGTATAAATGATGTAAGATCTCATTATAGATTGTATGCAAGGATATGGAATGAAATGCAATATCATATGCAAAGGAGTTTTGGTCGAATATAGGTGATCAAATTGGGTTTAAGGAAGAGGTCAAAGGCCTCTGATATTGAGCTTAACCAGGATTGTAATCAGTCATGGTAGATGTTATCTCTAGTAGTTCACTTTACTAGATTGTTGTCCAAGTATCTTGAGGTGGTTATAACCTCTCTTAAGTCAGTGAGACTCTTTTGTTATGAGTAGTACGCTCTAAGCAGTGTGCCTTCCTGCATGTGGAGGCTCCTTATTGTATCACATACTTTATGCAAAAGTATCATTTGACTGTGGGTAGGCTTCCCACCATGGTTTTTCCCTTTACTGGGTTTTCCACATACAAATCATGGTGTTATGTGGTATGTTTGCATTGCGTTAGTTCTTTGTTTTATTCTTTAGTTTTATTTCTTACTGGTATTTGTTTTTGCTATTCTAGTACTTAATATTTATGTGCACCGGTTTGAGGTTGTGAAGTGGATTAATTGATATAATCTGTCAACAATGGATTCACCACCCCCCCCCCCCCCCCCCCTCTCAGTTGTTCATCATTTATCCTAACATGTTTGATTATGGATGATGAGTAAGATTTTAAGATCAGATTGCATAGATTAAGACTAATTATATTGGATTTGGGATTTTTGGATTTGAGGGGTGAAGGGTTTGGATAGGATGGGATTCGATGGTGGATTATGGAGGATAAAGGGATTAAATATGATAGGATTGCATGGAGTATAAATGTATTGAATAGGATAGGATGGAAGGAGGATAAGTGAATTGGATAGGATTGGATTGGATGGTGGATAAAGGATAAATGGATTGGGACCAATGAAAAGGGAGAACCAAGGCTTGGTAAAAGGATGGATCGATGGAGAGATTGAGGGGATGGGTAGTTATAGGATATGGAGGGCTAAAGGATGGGAGATAGGTGGATGAGGATACAAGGACTATGTTGCAAAGGAGAGAAATGCCCCACTAAAGGAAGTGTAAAAAAGGATGGAAGGATTGTGGATAAAGGTCTATGAGATGGAAGGATAGTGAATAAGTGATATAAATGGAGAATAAATTGAGGCTTGTATTTTCCAAAGCATGCATATAATTTTTTTTCTATTTTTTCATTAAGTTCAAAGATAGGAAGAAAGGATGGGTTTGGATAGGGTAAGGAATATGAGATGGAGAATATATATAGTATAGTCAAGATCAAAGATGAGAAAGGAGAATGGACTTAGATAGGATGATGGATAGAGGATAAGGGATATGGATGAGGTAGCATACCATGGATGAATCTTTCCCCCAAATGTAGAGTGCAATGAGATGGTGGATTACACATAAAACTTGTTTACCAAGTTTTCATCATGGTACTTACCCAGGGTGGCACAAGAAGTGGTTTTCACTGTTGGATGGATTTCTTTTCTTTTCTTTTCTTTTCCATTTTTTCATTTTTTTGGGGAATAGTTTGGATTAATAGCAACGAGGATAAGTGGATGCATATAAGTGGATTTGGAGGATGCTAGATGTGTGAAAGGAATATGGAGGAAAGACTCAAGCATCTAGTTTCATGGATAGTATCCCTTGAGATTGTGTTATAATGAACCCATAACACATAGAAGTATGCTCATAGAACATGGTAGAAGTGGATGGAGAGATGGAATGGATGGGAAAATGAATGAGGACAAGGATTTATACAAAAGTTTGGATGAAAGGGATGGTATTATGGATAATGGATGTTTGATAATGGATGGGGTTTTTAAAGACTTGTGGGTAAGTGGATGGGGGTATTGGCAAGCTCAAATTGGCACACACCTTGAAGGGTGGTGGAGTTGTGGAGGTGAGGACTTTAAATTAGATGAAGAATCAAGTGTGGATTTTGGGACATGAGGACCCAAAATAGATAAAGGAGATGATGAGCTTAGGATAGTGGAATTTGGGACATAAGGGCCCATAATAGATTTGGAAGGTGAGATACTTTTAGATAGAGGCTTGGAGGACTTATCAGTGGATGAAGCTTTTGCATTAGAAATTTTGGATGCCAATTTGAATTTCATTTTGAGGTACATTGCTTCTATGAGTAGTTTGGGTATCCACATGGTTTTTTATTTTTTCTTTTTGGACCTTTGTGGCCTTTGGAATTTTGCTTGCTTTTGGATCACATTTTTCTTTTCTTTAGCATTTCTTTTTTATGAGACATGTTGATCCTTGGATTTTTGTGGATTTTTGGTTTTATGCATTTTAGATTTGGCATCCAAATTGCTTCCACTAGCAATGATATGGGTGCATGAGAATGTATGACTTGGATATTTTATGGATGGGATGATGGGGGGAGAATGTTGGAAGGAATTCAAGGATGTGTGACTTATTTTATCTTCCTTGGGATTTGAGGTGATGGGGTGGTGGATGGAGGGATGTAAGGACCCAAGATGGATGGAAGAGATCGAGAAGGATCTAAAATAGATGAAGATGAGGAAGGAATAAGCCTTTGGACACAAGGATCTAAAATGGATTTTGAATATGGGAGATGATGGGATTTGGATTTAGATGGAGGGATTCTAAATTTAAAAGAGATGGGAGTACCAACATATTAAGCATGAGATTGGCATCCAAGACCATATGAACTTTGATTTGCTTTGACTGGAAAGGGTTCCAATATGCCTTGTTCATGGAGGCTTGCCTTGATATTTCATGTTTTTACAAATCGTTTTTCTAATAGGATACCTAATTTTTTGAAAACA
The DNA here is from genome assembly GCF_030272615.1 of Cryptomeria japonica. Lineage (NCBI taxonomy): Eukaryota > Viridiplantae > Streptophyta > Pinopsida > Cupressales > Cupressaceae > Cryptomeria > Cryptomeria japonica. The sequence goes on from NC_081405.1 coordinate 374,777,922, forward strand.
AGATGTGAGTATCTCTTGAGGGGATTAGGAGGTGGAAGGAATAGTAAGTTCTTGGTGGAAAATATAGTGGATGAAGGTGGAAGAGACAAGTTGATAGTTATGGGATTCATGGGTAGCTTGGATGGGGGGGATGGGATCTTGTGGAAGATTAAGATCATGTGGGGGATTAAGAAGAATATTAGGATCTTGAGATGGATTGGGATCATGAGATGGAGATGAAGGAATAGGTTGTAGGACATAATAACCCAACCAAAATAACTCTGGACAGAATAACCTAGTCATAATAACCCAAGGACAAAATAACCTAGGGTCATAATAACCCAAGCCAAAATAACCCATGGACATAATATCCTTGTAAGAAAATAGAGAAAGGAAAATAAAATTTATAAATTAGATGTATGTTGCCAAGAAATTTATTATTCAAATTTTCAATTAAAGTGTCAAATTATGAGTGACGCCTCTTATATAATCTAAAATGTTATGGTTGTCATAACCATCAACCAGTCTTTTTAGTCTTTCTTTGAGTTCACGATATTTTTTATTGCTTGGTTGCCCAGTGTATCCAACTATATATTTCTCTATTTTATTCTCTTGGAGACCCTGTTCTTTTTTCACTACTTTGATGAATTTCTAGACTTAGTTGTGCAATGCTTGAAGAAATTCACTAAATCTTCTATGCCATCCCTCAATAGTATTATTGGTTTTGGGAAGACCATCTTGAATAGTTGAATAGCAATTCCACATTGTGATTGGAAACTTGGGTGATCGTCTATTGCCTCTTTTGGTTAATCTGTCAATCCATGTGTCTTCAAAATAATCAATTATGGGTTGCAGAGTCTCCTCATGTTCTATATAATAAGGAGATTGTAGAAGTGTTTCAAATGCATCAATTACATCTATCTGAGGCACACAAACTAATGCAATAAGTTTCTTGATCACAAATACAAATACTTCATTGGCACTATAACATGTTTGTAGACCTTCTTCTTGAACTTTCCTCCACAAGCATTGAGAGAAATGGAAAAAACATCCTCGAATAGTGACATTTGGAAAATTTTCAGAAATAGTTGCTATGAAACCTAATTCAAAATCAAAAAGTATATTTTTGGGGTTTAGACCAGGTTGAAGTTGTTTTAATTATGCAATTACTTATGTATAAGTGGTTCTTGTTTTGTTGGTCATAAGAATATAAATGAGTGAAAATATTTTCAAGTCATGAATCATGTACAACCGTTGAAAAATACTTGGAACTATTTTAAATGTACTGTCACTAAACCAATTTTAAGATTCTTTCAGTAATTGCAAATTTTGTGTGGTGGTGAATATTAAAATATGATTCTCATCATTATTGTCATGAAAAATAAATGTTTCCCCTCTATTGGTAATTGTATATTCAACTGGTAAGATAAGATTTGTTGATGTCTAAGGATTTGGTGACAACGCTTCAAATCTTAGTCTTTTTCTTTCGAATCATTTTGAATAATGCATTGGTTGATGGTATTGCTCCTACTACAGGTAATGAAATATTAGAACGTGAAGAAACAATGATATTTCTTGTAGAATCTTGAGTCGAGCATGCCTTCATTCACTTTGCATTTGACAGTGATCATCTTAGGTTTCAGAGCATGATTATATTTTGTACTTCTAATCACATCACCAGATTTTGTTTGTGTTGTAGTATAGCATCAACTTGAACATTTATTTGTAAAATATTCTTGGCAATGCCAGATCATTTTATTGATGCCTTGTCAATGAAACAAAAATGTGTAACCATTTAAAATAAGTAATTTCTTGTTTTTTTGACTTGTTAAAAACTAAAGAGGCATTGCATATATTAAAAATTATGAAGAATGTGTTGGTTCCCTAAAAGCATATTGATTTTTGTATACTCTTTTAGAAAACCCTAGGAAATTTTTAAATAATGTTAAAAAAAATATATTACAAAATGTCTTCTCTTATGAATTTGGATTTCTCCTCTTCTTATCACTCTACACACTCTTACTTCTTCTCCCCTTCTTCCTTTCTTTACTTCTCTTAATTCTACCACTTTGTGTATCTTCTTAAAGCCTCTTCATAATGCCTTTCCACTTATTTGTTTTCATAATAACTCTTAATTAGCTTATTCCCACGAAATTGCCTTTATTTTTGTAATTATTTACCATTTTACAGGTTATTTAATCATATTAAAGGTGTTTTAAGGCTATTTTAGGGGTATATAATGAATATATGGTCTAAAAATGACCTAAATAGCCTCTATGATGCCGCACAATCCCTTTTTTAATCTCAAAGATTAATGTTACTTAATCTTTTGTCATTCGTGTTTATGTTCCTTGTAATCATATTTATAATTTAGTTTAATAAATAGTTTTTGTGACTATCTATGGTCATTTGGGCACATGAACAGATAGCCGTACAAGTTGGAGCAAAAATTTGGCATAAGAATTGGAAAAATATCCACACTTCAAATATTGGGGATGCAATCATTCACAGTACTCCCTTCTAGATAGAACCATATGCATGATATGCATGCTAGCTTTTAATATTGTTTCACTTTTGCAGTTTCCATGGCCTCCATTTAAAATATTCTCTCAACTTGGTTTAATTCCTTCTACATGATCTAAATTCTAATGTTCTAATTGATTTTATGTCATTTCTAGTTTACTAGCTTGATCTAAAATGACCATAGGTTATTCCATCCATGGATTATTTTGACCATGGGTTGTTCTGTCCATGGGTTATTATGACCCTAGGTTATTTTGTCCTTGGGTTATGATGATGGGGTTATTTTGTCCTTGGGTTATGATGACGGGGTTATTGTGTCCAGGGTTATTTTGGTCGAGTTATTATGTCCGGATACCGAATACTTTGATATTGACTTGGGAGGGGGTAGTGTGAGGTATTAGGGTGGATTCCTTGGCCTTGATTAGGAATAATATCATTGGATGGAGGGATGTTTTGTTCTTGAGATGGAGTGGAGGGTGTAGACACTAAAAACGTCTTTTTTATCATCACTAATTATTCATCCTAATTAATTAAGTAATTCTTTAATTATTTAATTAAGCTAATTATTCTTCTAAACCAACTCAATCATCACCCTTCAACATTACTAATTAATCTATTTCTATTCTTTAATTAATTAATTAATTAACCCTTTCTTACATATTAATTATTTAATTAATTACAATTATTTTTATAATTAAATAATCTTTAATATTTAATTAAATCCATTTCTAATGTTTAAATAATTTTATTTAAATTAATTAACTTATTCCTCCAAATCCCCAAATTCGAATTTCAAACAATTCCATCTAATTTCATTTCTCTCAAATTCACAATTCCCCAAATGTGGATTTCAATTAATTTCATCTAATTTCAAGTTATCAAATTCACATTTCACCAAATTTGAATTTCAATTAATTTCATGTGCATTTTAGCATTCGAAAAACCAAATTCAAATCCAAATTGAAAATGAAAGTCAAATTCAACTTCAAAATCCTACATCACATGTTGAAAATCTTAACTGATTGATAAAATCAATTAACTCAGTTAACTCTTCAATCACCCCTTTTCACTCTCAATCACCTTTTCTGACTGATCAATCAATCCACTTATCTCTCTAATCCATTCAGTCATCTCTTCAATCAATTTAGTCAACTGACTAATCTATTCAGTCCATTATTCAATCTATCTAGTTGACTACTCAATCAATATAAGTTAACAAATCAATCAACTCTGTTAATGATCAATCTAAATTAGTTCACTCCCAATCAGGACTTGAGTTCAAAATCTCTCTCCATCTCTCATGAAAATCTATATAAACAACACCAATTTCTCAAATCAAGCTAGATCACACTCTTCAAAACAATTGCCATCTTATGCAAGAATTTTCAATGCAATACTTGAGAGCCACCTATTGGAACCCTAAATTTGGCAAAATTTAGGGTCCCCTCAATGAGAAAATTCAATGGACACCCCTAAAAATGCACTCATAGATCTTGATCTTGGTAAGAAATTTGACTTTGCAGTTAGGTTTACCACTTATCAATAAACATGATTATCCATATCGAGCTCCCCACTATCAAATTTAATACCTCTCTCAAACAACAAAAATTATGGTTCACACCAGTTGGAGTCACACAACCCTTCTGAGTAGCCATTTTCAAGGATTAATATCTTTCATGAGTCTTCATACTAATATGTTTGTCCCAATCAATTCCCCTATCAAAAAAGTATTCATATACAAATTTGCAGATCCTCACTACCTAATTTACTATTTTTCCTACACCCATATCATTTGCAATTTATTTCATTTCTCATTAAAAACAATTACAAGTGGCTCTTTGTTTGAGTCCATATTTTGCAGCCTGGCGATCCCAATATCGAACCAGTTGTTCCCTGCAATTCTCCATACCATTATGAACCCCTGTGCAAGTTTTGGGAGTCCTAACAATCCATTTGATTTTTTTTCTAAGCTTAAACCAAATGCAATTTATGCAAATATGATACTTGTACAAAGTGAAAATTAATTGCGGAGCCTACTTTTGAAATTAATATCTTTCACCTTAGAAGGAATTTATCAGAGTTGTCAGTTGCATTTCAATCTCTGCCTAAATGTCTACATGATTGCCAACTTTTGTGATCTCATGATATGATTTGGATAGTTTTGAACATTGATTCTGGATGCAAAAATCATGATTGGACACTTTTTACAAAATGTTAGAGTGCACAATTTGATAATGTTTAATCAGTTCATGACCACAAATTTACTCTGAATTGTTCTTGTCACTTGTTCAAATGAATTATTTGGAAAAATAAGTCAGAGCAAGGTATGGTGCGTTGGTTCGAGAAGAATGGTTTATTTGATCATCAGATAAGGTGAGTATTGTTACAAGTTCATTAATGAAAGACATCTTCTTTATGAAAGTTGATAATTCAAATTAATATATTTGATATTATTGAAACCAAATGTTTACTATATGTGGGGATAAATGCGGCTCCCATAAGGGTAGAGCCCAACATATAGTTTTAAAAGGGGATCGACTTTCATCTATGCAAACCCATAATAGCTTGTTATTCGAATTCCAATAATAATATTTCAAATGGCCACATTATATTTTTGAAGAGGAATAACACTCAAGAGAAATCAAAATTTAAATCAATAAAAAATGATTTAAATTAATCATTATGGAGCATTATAAGAAATGATCTTATATATATAAACTATATATGTGATGGTAAAATGAAAACCATTAAGTTGGTTAATATGAGCCAAAGTGGTGCACCCAACAAAGAGAAGAGTTTGCTCAATTGTGTTATCTGCATAACAAAAAATAGCTTCTCTGAAATGGTATGTTACAACGAAATAATGTTGCAAATTTAAAAAAAAAACATAACATAGAAACCCATCATATTGTGATCAAATCTGTTCATTCATGAAGATAAATTTGTCAAAATGGTTTTCTCGGTTAGTCGCTCCTTGGCACTAGCTTTCTAGAACATTTTGAAATTCTTAATTTCGTTAAGAAATGAAAAAGTTATGGACATTTTATCAAAACTAGTTTTCAGCAGAAAAAATTATTAAATAATAATTTGATAAAACCTCTTAATTGAAGATGGACAAAAATATTAAAGATGGAAGAGGTAATAGTTTTCAAATATTTGAGAAGGATAGAATTATTCTACCCAAGGTATTTGCTTCAACATTTTACAAGACTTGAAGGGAAATAATAATGAATCATCTTTAATTAGTTTGACAAGTTAAGTAAAAACTGAATATGGGAAGGTGAAATCTTCACGAGAAATTACCCTAACGAAATAAGAATTATGTTCTCCTAGGTAAAGATGTCTTTGGAATATTTGGGAGAATTAACCTCTAAATTGGTGAGATGATTCAATGAGATTATGAAGGCCAACATTAAGTAAAAGCATTATTTTTAAGGAATAAAAAATGTGGCGAGTGAAATAAGTTCATAATTACAAATGAAAGAATATGAGGGAAATATTTTACCAAAGGGTCTTGTTTCACTTATAAGAGTAAAATGCAAAGTTAAAGGGGATTTTATTTTTACTTGTACTCTTCCACAAAAGGAATGGATGGTAGAAAGTTTTATTCATAGGTGAGGAAATTTTACATAAATGCCATATGAGTAAATATAAGAATACAAATGTGAAGATGTTTTGCCGAAGAGGAGTGATAGTCATTACCAAAGATTAATGTATTATGAAATACTTTAGTCATGAAGTATTATTCACAAAAAATATGAATTAAAGAGTGCTTAAAGAAGTATCCAAATCTTGGAGCCAATCTCCCTAAAAAATACAAACACGAAGATTGCTAGTGCAGGAAGAGTGTTGTTATTTTGAAGTGTGAAGATTAAAGTGATTAAAATTAAATATTTTAATCATAGTTAATTAAATGTAAAGTTGCACTGAACAAATTGAAGGGTTACAACCCTAAAATGTAATATATATATGTAACATTAGAGAGGAGAAATATTCAAGAAATAGATGTACAATATGCTCGGGCAGTTTTTTGTAACTTTCAAAACTATATCAATATAATCACTTGTCTTTTCCTTTACATATGTGCTCTGAGTTGTTTATTTCAATTGGCATTTGTTATGTGATATTGTCTCATAGAAGATAAGGTTGGTTGTATCTTCCCAGTGAAGTTTTATTTTTGCTGCTATTAATTTGAATAAAAGGCCTACTTGTGGATTGTAATTGTTGCTTGTAAGTCTTACTTGAATGGTCTCTTAAAGTAAGGGTTAAATTCATTCGAGCAAATTATAGCATAAGACTATTAAAACATATCTTTTTGAGGAAAGGTCACTGACAGATCTACTTGGGGGGTGATTTAAAAATTCTCTCATAGAAGCATACATTAAGTCATGTTGAAGTAATGGAGTATGTGGCCCAAACAAGAGGAAAGACACTGATCATTCATAAACAACAAATTTTTGCCATATCAATTACCTTTACTTTAAAGCAATAGGAATAGTTGAGTAGGATATATAAAATCAATTAGCAATAGTTCATACATATAAATTTCAAGCACAAAGATCTAATTGCTTTCACAACAACAATCTTGAACTCGTCTAAAAAGCCACCTATCCTAGGAACATATGTCATTCTGAGATAGGGAAATATTTTCATCAAGACACTCAATTTGCTATAAAAAGCATTAGTCATTAGAAGCGACTAGTGAATAGGTATACCCGCCTAGGTCTTGCAAAGTCTAGAGTGAGGGAGTTAGTAACCAAATAGGTTCACTCTATAAGTTGGCCAAGTCAATTGGAGGGTTTGATCATAGGAGTTGGCATCTCCTTAGAACCTATCCAATCTATTGATTTGAGATCCAACAGCACCTACACCAACAATTTGGAGAAGAACAATGGAAGCACAAAGCTTTCAATTCTAGCATTTATTCTATTGCTTTGTGTTTTAAATCATGCTAGATTAGTTAAGGATCTGTGATTGTCCTTATTCCCTAATTATCTATTTAATAATTTAAATGATTTCAAGCATGGAAACAATGGTGAACCTAAGGTTGCTGTCCTTTTCTCTGCTGCTAGTTTTTTTGTTGGTCTTTTGTAGCTATCTTGTTTTGTTTCCTTCTTGAATATCTTTTGAATGTAATCGGGTTTCGGGTCCCTTAAAACCTATTTTTACTTAATAAAAAACAATGGTGAACCTAACGTTAACCTACAACAATTGATTTATCTTTTCTAGTTTTTGTGATTTGCAGGGCCATACATAACAAAAAAAATGGAATGTGCAATTGCCTACATAGAAATTCGCAATTGCACATATTAATGCGCAATTTATGTTATATTGATTCACATTTTTAGTTAGATTAATTCACAATTGCTTTAACTAATGCGCACTTGTAGGCTCAACCCATAATTTTATTTTTTATTGTCACTTTGCCTTTAAATATATTTGCGAGATTAACCCATCAAGCTTGTTCAATTATGGAAAAGTTGATTTTTTGTGCATGAAATGTCTCTAATACCATGGAAGGCAAGGTAACGTTTAAGATTTTAGGTGATAAAAGGAGGAAACAACATAGAAGACAACTAAAAACCTATCAAAGACTTGTAAAATCAGAAAAAAACAACTTGGAGAATTTGAAGAGAAAGAGGATATGGCTTTATACCATCAAATTGTAAACAAAATCCTAGACAAATTCAACATTTACGATAATGTTGAAGTAATGGGTAGCCTTATCTGGAATGAGTTCATTGAAAGAGAAAACTTCTCCCTTCCATCTTTTTCTATTGTTTAATAATTTTTCAAAGTTACAAGTTTAAGTGATGCACAATTGATTTGATAGTAATTCACAATTGCTCATACAATAATTCACAATTGTTGTTGCAATAATTCACATTTGATCATATGTTAATTCGCAATTGCCAGAGTAGATTAAATTGATTTTGTTTCTATTTTTCTGTCATTTTTGTCAAGCTTCCATTATGTTTCTACAAACAAAAAGTTGTAACCGAGAAGAAAGTTAGGTTGGAGAGCTCACCATGTGTCACCTAACTTTTTCTGATGTTCTTGTCAGGGTAGCTTACAAACTTTCAATTTGGTGCATTTAAAATAAACCACAAACAATTTGCTTTTTGCTTCAGAATTGCTATGAAGGATACAAAGAATACCATGTTTTCATGGAGCAACATCTCCATTTAGACTAGAAAAATTTGCAATTGAGGTTAAAAATAATATTATTTTGCGTGTTTGTGAGGTGATAGGCATATTCTCTCCCCTTAACTGGGTGACCAAAAAGGCAGACCCATCTCTTTCACGTTTTTAGTCAATTTCATGCAAATAGGACAACATCTTTAGCAAGCCTGCCCTCCTAAGAAGTCCATAAGGTCGGTGAGAAGGGAATGACCTAAGTGGCAATGACTAACTCCAAGTAATCCAAGCCACTCTAAATAAATATGTATTTGATGAAAATCATATGCGACGAGTGTTACATGCTATCACAACGATGTTATGCCTCCCTCAATGTCTATACAATATGTTAAAATATGTAGACCGTAACCTCTACAGACTGGGAGACCTCCTTTAATGAAGTGTAAAACACTGCTGATTGTGACCACTCAAACGAAACCCTTTCTAAATACCTTGGAAATTAGAAGCCCGACTGAGTCAGTAGCCAAACACTTTTATTATCATAGTGCAAGGGTGGGGAAGAATCTACCCCCAAGACACTCACCATATATCTCCCAGGATAACGAGCCAATTGAGGAGTGATCTTCTTTAGTTTAAATTCCAGACAAAGGCAAAATAACGAGCGCACCTTAGGGTGTGATAGGACTATTTGAGCTAACAGAGTATCAAGATGTGGGTTGTGGTAATATTTGTGACCTTTTGACCTTAGGAGAGTCTGCTTGATATGCTATCGAATAACCAAAAAAAATTCGAAAACAAAATGGGGTCTTGAAAAAGATTCCAACATTCATGGAAATTTGAAAAAGCTCCTTAGAAGTGTTCTTTCTATGTCATTTTGTTTCTTGATGTGTCTGCTATGTCTTCACTACATGATCAAACATTTCAAAGTGGAATATCAACCAAGTTTTTCAAATAAAAAATCAACCAAAGTTTCTCAACTCAACAATCAAGAACCAAAAATTCAAGAGAACACCCAAGTGTTTATATCCAACAAGTTCAACAAATTTTTCCAACATTCAAGAGTATGGAAGAAAATGGTACTTCATGTGATCATAGGTCTTCACACACATATAGGGGATACATAATCTAAGTCTTTCATCCACATCTTGCATAAGTCTTCACAATTAGGAGAGGAAAGTTTGTCATTTGTATTCAATTTAGGATAGAGTCCACCATTCACACTCCTCATAAAATAGAGTCCTTACTTTGAGCATCTCATCTTAATACCCAAATCATCTTTGTATAGTCTTAATTAACATTCATCATAGTCCTTTTCATTATAGAGGTCTTAATAGCATATCCTTTGCATGGGTCTAAAAGGAGATGGTGAATTTCCATTTGAACAACCCAATCTTGGACCAAACAATGATCAATTAGAAATATTTGATGGTTTGGACAATCTTGCTTGGGAAGTAAGAATTGATCTTCCACAATATGAGGAATTTGAGACTGTCATAGATAATGAAATTCAAAAATCTGTCTGTCTTGATACAAAACTAGTAAAATAAATCAAGGAGTGAAGAGAACAAGAAGAATTTTGATAATTTGTCCAAAAACTTATGGCAGATAGTCCAATTTCTCATCAGAAACCTTAGTAAAGTGTTTCCATTCATAGATTTCATACATACATAGTTAGTCATTAGCATAAATCTTGCATCCATCTTAATCTTCCATTTTCATTTAGAAGGTCATAGTGAGTCATAGAGTGTCAAGATCACATGACAATAACAAGGTCACAAAAGGCAAAAAATCAGATGGATCCGAATAGTGACCCATACTATAACCCAACTTGGAACATGAACACAATCGGAAGCCCAAGCTCTCAAACAAGAAATAGAGCTTTGATACCAATATATTCCAATAGATTGCCAATAACAGAGGAGATGCAAACAATGTTAAGACAAGAGGAAATATAGGCAACTCAACAAGACCCTCAAGTCTTAATGGTAATCAATGCCCTTATCAACAACAATAAAGACAATTATTTGTCTCTCTTGATTCAAAATGGAGCAAAGCTACCTCCTAATTTCGACATCTCCACAATAACACCACCAAGAGTGACATTGAATCTAAATGCAGCACAGATGCCCAATGCATCTACAATAATAACTCCTACACTAAGTTTTTCTCCAAGCACACAAACGGTTCCAACTCAGTTAAACACAATGCAAGCAACTATAAATTCCGCATAAATGTCAGGGGATACTTCTTCGACAAGGTTCCAATCAATGCCCATGTTTAACTCACAAACTATTAATACTCCACAAGTAACTACAACAATATCACTTGGATTTGCAACTAGTAGCCAAGGGATACAACATGGACATACCAATCCCTTTGGGTTTACTCAAGCTAACACAATGCCTTAGTTTACGTACTTCACAAAACCTAGTGGTGGTTTCAATATAATGCAAAGTCAAGCATCTTCAACAACATCAGTATACACCACCACTTCACCATATGTTGCAAACATGTATGCATCAGGCATACCTTTGACAATAACAAAAGTTTTGACTCGGCAAGTCCAAAACTTATAAAAGCAAATGGTGAGCATGCAAGCAAGAAAGGACAAGAAAAGCTACACAATAGAATATCTCAGACCTTATCCCTATGATAGGTCTCTATAAATGTCACCCTTTCCTCCATACTTTAAGACACCTAAGTTTGATAAATACAAAGGAAATGGTGATCCAAGGGATCATATAAGGGAGTTTTTCACTTCTTGCATAGAAGTGGCACATGAAGACACTTATCTACTACGACTATTTCCCAAAAGTCTTGGAGGGCCCGCATTAGAATGGTTCTCACATCTACCTCCTAAAATTACTTCATGGGGAGAGTTAGGAGAGTTGTTTATCTCAAACTTCTCTCATAATATAGAAAATCCAGTGAGCCTGATAGATTTGTGTACCACAAAGCAGAAATAAACAGAGACCTTTGGTACATTTTTTCAAAGATGATGGTCATTGTATAGAAGGTATCCAAGCAATATACCAGAGGTAGAACAAGTGGACATATTCAATGAAAATCTCATTCCACCAGTCAAATATCCTTTGCAAATGCAATGTTTAAATACATTCAAGGATATCACATAAAAAAGGTCTCAAATGTGAGAAGGGATTGTTGGAGCAAGGTGTCATTAAAAAAAGAAAAGATTCAGGAGCACCCAACAATACAAATACAGATAAACCCAAGTTTTGGTCAAGGAAAAAGAATGTTACAAATGATGGAGTGGTTGATGCAAGAGTGGTCAATATAGGTCATCTCGTAATATCATGACAAGTACAAAACCATTTTCCTACAACAAATGTGAATCAATCACAAGCAAATAATGCAACTTCGGCCAACACCAATGCAGTCCAATCTAATGCAGTTAGACCTCTAAGAAATATAGCACCAAAAAGAAATTTCACGCCTTTGGGGGGAACCTATTGATTATGCTTTAAATAAGTTGATACAAACAAACATGATCACCTTGCCAAATTCAAGACCATATGAACCAGGCCCATTCAAATTGTCTTGATGGAATGACAATGATTTTGTGACTATCATCGTTCCAAAGGACACAAAACATCTAGTTGTTACAAACTTAAGAATCCCATCCAGGACCTCATAGATCAAGGTGATGTAACAGTAGATACAGATAAAGGATCAACAAACCAGACACATGTCATATACAAATATCATTTTGTGAAGCATAATCAAGGACAAGCCTCTACATCAAAAGGACAGGACAATACGAACAACTACACCAAGGTTGCATACGATTATACAATCAATACAATTAGTGAAGGGGACGCAATGGTAGCAACCATCTCCATCAACCCTAGAAACAAAGATTATGCAGTGGTAACCTGCAGATCCAAAGACACATTGCAAGGAGTACCTCCTTAGGCACCTCATCAAGCAAGCAACTTTAATGTTGTGGATCAGCTGAAGAAGACTCCCACTCAAATCTCACTCTTTGAGTCACTCACAATTTCATTGACTCATAGAGAAATTCTGGACAAAGCATTGCAAGATTTAATTTTATCCAGAGACATGGATGAAAGTGTATTACAAGCAATGGTGGGTACTATAACCGCTTCATCCAGGGTGGCCTTCATAGAGAAAGACACACCCATAGATAGGATCAGGCACAATTATCCTTTACATCTAGAAGCCTATTTTCATAACAAGAGAATAAGAAGAGTGCTTATAGATGGAGGAGCATGAGTGAATATCGATACCCTTAAGATGATCAAGGAATTAGGTTACTCCCAATTTCACATAGACTTAACCAAGAAAATCAACATCAAGGCCTACGATGATGAGGAATGTCCTTCCGAAGGATTGGTCACATTACTAGTACAAATTGGACCAGTTACTATAGATATCAAATTCCAAGTGTTGGACAAATAATTGGGATACAACATGCTATTAGGACACCCATGGATACATGCCATGCAGTCAGTGCCTTCTACTTTTCATCAATGCATCAAATTCCCAATCAATGGAGTAGAAACAATTGTGCATGGGGATTCTAACCCCTTTCAACATTACAATACTTTAAGAGAAAGCATAGACAATCAAGTTTCAATTAATCAAGGAGCACTGCTTACCACACAAATGGACTCATTAACAATTACAGAAGCACAAAAAGATACACCTGTGACACCTTCTTTACAAATTAAAGATGTTGGGTGTGGGGAATATTCTATCTCCGGTACATCAAATATCAAACAATTATCTCTTTCTCCTAGATATTTTGGGAAGCCTTAGACTACTTCAATAAAACAAGACAAAGGAAAGGAGATAGGAAAATACTCATATTCATGCTCATTCATTAGATGGGGAGACTTACATGAAGAATCCCTAGAGGGAGATGTCAATCACTGGTTATATAAAGAAGAAGATGACATGGCAATAGCCCGATTATCCTTAGATTATTATGACAATGGTTTCAAAATGCTACAGAAACATGGGTATGATGGTACCACAAGCTTGGGACTACAACAACAGGGAATAATAGAACCTGTTTTACCTCAGGAGAACCCAAAGAATCAAGGGTTTGGGTATAAACATGCCACAAAGATAACAAAGGCAAGACAATGGACACTGGACATATTGAATAAGCCAAGACTAGCATCAGAGTATATACCTCAGAATCAGTTATCAACACGTGTATTTGCTCCTTCATCTCATAGAAGAAATGAAGCAACAACATACCCTAGTACAAAATTAGATGGTGAAGATCTCAGACATCTTTTATAAGAAACTAATGTGACATCACCTAATAGTATGGTACCTGAAACAATTTCATAAGCAAATGTGGTAACACAAACTGGATCACCACCTGCAAATGAGCCTAATCCTTGGATTTTGTCAATACTTTTACCAAGGGAAACAAAGTTAGCTTTACCAAATGAGTTAGGTGAAGAAAGACTGCAACGTCTTATATTAAGCTTGAGAAGGGTCTCCACCACACAAAGGAGATCCACAAGTTAGGAACAAATTATGTTACAAGAACAAGATGAGATAAGTGACATAGCCTCAGACAGTGGAACATATATAGAAAGTGTGATAGATTCTCACAACTATGAATTTCTATCTATTCAAGATAGTAGCCCACAAACAATAGACATGATATATGACAATCAACCACTCATTTATGATGAAATTGTCTACAAATATGTTCAAAATAACTAGGTTTGCATGATGTCGAACACTTCTCCAGCAGATGGAAGCAAAGATCTACCCCTTATACATCCACATCTAATTGACTGGGGGCAAGAGGACTCACCAAATTTGGACTGGTTTGAGAATGATGAAGCTATTGTAGATTTCCTTGGTGTCAGAGAAGGGTTTCCCTATGGTGATCATTTCCTTGGTGTTTATCAAGGGCTAGGCTACATGCATCAATAAATGGTAACAAAAGTCAGACAACAAACTTTGGATATTTTGAATAAGTCCACACCCAAGTTTGAATCTAGATTTCAGAGTGACTCGTCAACAAGAGAATTGACATCATCAACTCAAATAATTAAACCATGTGGACAAGAACTCCAACTCCTTTTCCAAGGAGATATTGAAGAACCAACACATGATGATATGATGATAGAACAAGATCTCGCAACAAAAGAAAATCCAAGTGCTAAGAGAGTAAAAATCCCCAATCCAGATATGAGAGGATGTGTCATTACAGAACATTACCATAATCAAGTATGTATGATGCAAGAAACTCTTCACCCAAAGCAAATTGATTAGCATCCAATTGACTGGGAATCACAAGTGCTACCACAACTAGAATGGACCAATAATGACAATAGCATAGTAGAATTTTTGGGTGAGGAGGTTGAACTTCCCCATAATATCTATACAGTGGGATTCACTCTAGAGTTGGATAAGATAACATCTATTGAAGAAAGAAGCACAAAATATCAACATGTTTAGGAAACATTTCTCCAAGACATGATACCTAATAATGAGGAAGATTATGTGGACAACATAAAGCAATGGGAAGAAGAGGTAAGTTCAAAAAAATCTATGCTTGGTGACATAACTCAACAACTTTCACTCTCTAGTGCTAAGATCAATGTTGCAGAGACAAACGACATCTGCAAAATACTATTACCAACTACACCTCAACGGTTGGAAAATATGTGAGGGGAACTACCATTTGCAAAATATTGCAAAATCAAGAAGGAGATCAACTCCCAGATCCCATGAACAACATGCACCTAAAAAATATTACATCTAAGGGCTGAGTTAATTAAGCATTTACTTTTCGCATTTGTATGTCATTTTCCTTAAACACATAGTATCTCATTTAGTTTCATTCCTAAATGCATTGCATTCACAATATTCATAGCATATAATCTTTTATTGCACATATAGTTGCATCAATAAAATAACGAGACTGTCTAAGTCATTCACCTGTTTGCACTAAAGGGAGAGAAGGTGGTCTCATTTCCTAGATACTAATTCATGAAGTCTTTAGGAGGTCTTTAATCATTTATCTTCAATGTCACATTGTGATTGTGCTTTATCCATGGTTGTGTAGAGGTTTCACTATTGAGCCTTGTTACCCAAAGTCTATCAATTGCTATATCTCACACATTAATCACATGCTCTAAGTTATTACAAATACCTAGTTGGTCATGTGGCTAGTGAAAAATCCAAAATTCTACTTCAGCACCCCTGTAATTGTCATACCCAAGTAGGTTTCATTACTTACAAGTCAATGCAAGAAAATAAAAGAAGAAATGTTATGCCAATATCCATCTCAAGGCAAAATAAAATAGATATATCACTGAAATATCATGCAAAAATGTGCAATTAAAGATTGACTACAGGAACATGAGAATAACTCTATCGGGGCCTATGGATGCCTGCTGGCAATAGAACAATATTCGAGAGATTATAGTATATAACCTCGTCGGAGCCCTTAAAGCTTACTGGCAGTGAGGCTCTATCCAGGTTGCTTTTGAAGTTAGAATAACTCATGTAGCTAGCCACATAGGATTCCAAGGGTCTATAATGATTATAAGGGTAGGAATAAATTCAATTGCATGCACATGGGAAAATGGAGATCAAAGTTTCAAGAATTGATGGAGAAGTTTTTCGTGCCTCCATTCATAAATCTTGGTTACATAGTGTGTTAGGTTGGATGGTCTAAGGTCTTCTGAGAACATATTGGACTCCTATCTCTGAAACATTTCACACCTTTAACCAAATTAGTGCATTTCAGAATGAAAGATGCACACAATCGTCCTTGTTCGAATAAGAATTGCATCTTCATCTTGCATATTGCATTACCATAGGTCATGTCTAGATTCATTGTTACCACATGCATCGCCTAGATCATCACATCATAAAGGTCTATACACTGGGGGCAATGTTGAAAAAATCCTAAAAAATTAGATAAAGTCATTAAAAAATCTTAAAAATCAGGTAAAGTCATGAAAAAATCTTAAAAATCAGATAAAGTCATGAAAAAAATCCTAAAAAATTAGATAAAGTCGTGAAAAAATCCTAAAAATCAGATAAAGTCATGAAAAAAATCCTAAAAATCAGATAAAGTAATGAAAAAATCCTAAAAATCAAATAGTCATGAAAAAATCCTAAAAATCTGAAAAAGATCCTGAGCAAATACCAAAAACAATCGAAAAGCAACAAAATCAACCAAAAACATTAAAAAATGATGCACAAAACCCTAAACATAGAAAAACTCAAAAACAAACTCAAAATTGAAAACAATAAAAAACTTGCAATAAAATGTCTCGTGAGAAACAAATACCCTAGCAGATATCCATCAAACATTTCGCACGAAGTTAAACAAAGGATATAACTATCTTATCAGAAATCTGCAACCAAACTGATCAAGTCTTATCAATCGTCGATATCCACATCAATGTGATCATTATCATGTCTTAGACATAATTGGATACACTCGAAACCAGACATATCAGTTTTAAATAGGGTCCAAAACTTTTGAAACCAAACATTATCAACCATCACATCAAACAAATCAAAGCAAAGGCATAGTCAGTCTAGCTGTTGAGTTTTATCTAATTTGGTTTTTATCTTTTATCAATTGGTGAAGATCATGTTTTTATGCTACTCAAGGATGTCCAAAAGTGACTAGAGGAGCCATGATGGGCATGATCCTTTACTTTGTTTGTTGTTTTGTGGTGTGAACCAATGAATAGCTGGGTCAATCGCTCTAGTGGGTGTCTGTGATAGGAGCATTCAGCTTGTGAATACCACACATACCTCAACTCCTAGCATAATTCCCAGAATAGAGGGTTCATTCCTTGTCTGCTACATGTTTGTTTCTTGTAGTGAAATATCTATACATCCTAGTTCCTTATACCCTGGTGCACTAAGCTTCATTGTTACATAATAAGGCTCAATGATGATAATGTATTGCACTATGAATAAAGGCAAAGAAGAGTACCCATCACTATCATATCATATCAATTTTTCTATCAAGTTAACACAATTGATTCTTCATTGTTAACCTATCTCTTCATCATCTTTTCCAAATCTATCTTTATTACTAACACTTCTTCTAATTGAAGAGGGACAATCAACAATGTATTCAGGCATTACAAAAACACTCACATAAGTTTCATTCATTTTAAGTACATTTTATGTTAGTTAGATTACATTATCACTTAATTACATGTTACTTAGATTCACTTCCATTATTACTTAGCTTAAGTGCATCTTCATGTAGATTTAATTGCATTAGATTCATATCATGTAAAATTTATTTTAGATTCATTATCACATTAATCTGTGTCAAAGGCATTAGTTGCACAACCATATCATCACATTACATAAAATAGAATGCACATAAAATCATAGAATGCATCACATAAAACATCAAATAGACACATCACATAGAATCATACATCATAGAAATAACATAAGGCATGTAAGACGCTGCCAAAATGCATATCATATATATCTCAAAAAGAGTTAGAATACATCAAATCAAGTACAACATAGAGTGTCTCAACTAGCACTACCCATATCTCCAGGTGATCCTACCCCAAGATACTCCGATGATGCCCTAGGTGGACCCATGATCCTAGTTGTACTAGTTGACTAGTAGACCTACCAGAGCTCCTATCTGAGATATATCTCCTATAACTTGGAGCTCGTTGTCCCTCCGACATGACATCCTCATACTTGCGACACTAGTTCTCACACTCCTAAGCTATCTGAATCAGTATGTCATCTCTTGACCCTGTAGCAGGATCAAGGTACTGCTCATGTGCATCCTGGATCAATCTAGACCTTTGCATGGGTGCATCTCTCTCCTGCTAGAGATGACCCCTCTCCTCCTAAAGATGATCCCTCTCTCCCACAATCTGATCTCTCTCTGCCTCCAAGGCACCATATGCTATGCGGAAGTGCTCCTATCATCCATCTACCATTGTCTCAAAGTGACAGCTAGATCCTCCAAACTCCTAATCCGAGCTCTCAAAACTTGCTCATCCTCACCCTCCTCGTCGCCACCTTCCTTTGTGGCTGGCACATCTCCAACCTGGGGCATCTCAATGTCCCACCTGCCACCATCCCCACCATCACTCCCTCCACTGCTAGATGATCCTGTCCTAAAATCATCACTCTCATCCCGATCAGCGCTGCTCATAGACTCAGTTTCTCCACCAATGTCTACATCCTCCTCATTATCTTCCTTCTCTACCTCTGTTATCGCTGCTACTGCAATCAATCCAATTTGACCACCATCTCGACCTCCACCATCCCACCCTCCGCCATCTCTCCCTCTACCTCTCCCTCTCCCTCTCCACACCCTCCTATGCTGGATATGTTGAGGAGAAATAGGAATCATAGGATCAATCAATGGTACTGGTATATGATGCACCCACCACGCATCATATTGAGGTGTAGCACTATGATCTGCAACCCTAGTGGACCAACCCCACTGTAACGACCGAAGATAATCAAACTTTGTAATAGCAACATGAGGTTGTACACAAGCCCCCCAATCCCCGAGTTCTCATGTAATCTGAGCAAAATAAGTTGTTACATTTGGCACACCCTGTACCTCCCCAAACTGATGAAGTACCCGACCAAGAAGATGGACGTCAATAACCCTCTACCTGCCAACATCTCGACCAATAAGATATCATTGTTGTCTGCAATAAGGTAAATGTTGCACATCATCAGCCCAACCGTGGCAATCAAGATACAATCTCCAAGATAAATACTGTAATATATCAATATGATGTCTCCTGTAAAGGGTGTTCCATGACGCCCTATGTCTAATGCCAGATGTGTATCTATAGGCATATGGCTGCTCATCAATAGGATCAACATGAATCATCGACCGAAAGATAGCCATATGCTCCCAAGCCCACACCTGAATCAAAGTGATGCCACAACCAATAGATTTTTGCTCTAAGTATACAATGTCATGCATCCAATGATATAAAGTAGATAATGAGCATGAACCCCACACAAAAACACGTCTGTCAATAGTCATGTCTCGGATGACTCTACCCCATCCGATAGGGAACCCATGTGTCTATCTATCAGGAATCAGTAGGCCAACAAAAAAAAAGCATAGAATGACAGTTTGGTCATCATAATAAAGATCATCCCATGGGATCTCATATCGACCTCGTATAGGTAATTCCTCCTTTGAGTGTTAGGATTCCCACAGATACTGGGAGTGGGGGGGGGGGTGAATTAGTATCTAACTGGTTATTAGCTTTTCTTAACTTAAAACATGTAGAACATATTAATATTGAATACCGGTAAACCAGAAATAATGCAATAAACAAAGATAACAACAACCACATGAAAAACACACCATAACATAGTAGTTTAACGAGGAAACTCGATGTGGGAAAAATCTCGGTGGGATTTGTGACCCACAATATTCACTTACTAGCCAATAAGAGAATATTACTGCTACAAGAGGGGCCTGCACATGCAGGAAGGCAAGTGCCTAGAGCTCACTACTCAATTACAAAATGGGAAGTCTCACTGACTTACAAAATGAATTATATAAATCCAATGACTTGTACTGCTTCAAAATAGCATCTACTATGCCAAATCCAGTACCGGTTTATAGCTCTGCTTCATACATAAACCCTTAACCTATAATTCGCATAATAGGTCTGCCTTATTTCGCCTATATATTTTCTTTCTTATATTTACAAAATGTTCTACAATGATCTCTTATATATATGAGTCATTTTACAACTTGCCAAGTCGTCTTACAATGATTATACAATAATAAACAAAATATGTTACAAACAAAATTCTTGTCGGCTTTTGTGCCAGTATGCTTCCTTTTGCTGTCGGTGGTCTCTGTGCTGGTGTAGAGTCTGTCTTTGCCGGTGCCGGTGAATTGTCTTTGCCAGTGTCATAGGATTGTAAGGTTGCCATCAATGACAAAACCTTCAATCACCTACAATGTCTCATTGGAGTGTGCATTTGCCAACAATCTCCCCCTTTGGCATTGATGGCAACACTCATGAGAAAAATTCAAAAGTGTATCCAAGAATTGTTACCAAAAATGTGTGCTCCCCCTGAGCAGATGACCCCTAAGTTATTGGATTTTTCTCATACCACTACTCCCCCTTTGGCATTAATGACAAAGGTTGTCAAAGTGTCAATAGAGTGTGGTTTCCTACTTCATCCTTGTAACCGGTTGGTTACAATCTGAAAAAGATCTGCCAAAACCAGATTCAAGCTCTCAATGAACTTTTTGCTGTCTTTTATTGCGGCTTCTGTCCTCTGAACTATACCGGTGAGGTGTTGCATTTGCTCTGTCGGCGTTTTCTATCCTTGAACCAAGGCATCAGATATTTCTTTCCTTAAGGAGGCGAGATAGTCCAAGTTTGGACTAAGTCTCCATTTAAGATCTTTAGCCTTTCCTTTTATTCTTTCTTTGTCTCTTTCCAACTTTAGTAGTTCTTCCTCAAAACCTGTTATTTTCTGCTAAAAAACTGATAATGAATCAGATGAATTGATGAAATTTTCAGCTAGTTGATTTATTTCTTCCTGTATCTTGCTAATTTTCTTGTCTATATCAACTGTTAGAAAGTTAGCTTTACATGTATCCCTGTACAAAGTTTTGAATTCCTTCAATGTGCTACATAGTTCTGGTAGAAGTGTGTCAAATTTCCTTGTACACTTCTTTATTTCTTCCTCAAAGAATTTGTGTTTTTCCTTCTCTAACCTCTCCTTGAATGCTTCCTCTTTTATTTGTTCAACTGTCATAGTGTTTTTAGTAATATACTTAGACAAAGTGTCAAGTTGACTCAAAGAATCTTTATTATCTACATTACATTTTGGTGCTGTAATTTTCAAAATTGGAATGGTGTCATCTATTGCCTTGTAAGCCTGTGAGCTACAATCTGTTGTCTTCTTTATGGAATCCAAAAGAACTTCTGTTACATTAGTTGGTTTGAATTCTGTACTTGAAGAGCCAACACTTTGTATTCCACCAATGGGAGCAATATCCTTGCTTGTGGTGACCTCTGGTACGTCAGTTTGTGTTTCCATTTCTTTAAGCAAAGGTTTGGTTTGGTCAACTAATGCCGGTGGCACTGTCTCTGTATGAACCTGTTGCGGTGATGGAGCTTATTGCTCTGTGTTATCATCTGTAGGTTTACCTTATGTACCATCAGTTACCGGTTGCTCATTAGCCATATTTGTCTTCTTAGTTGTATCCTTGTCTACCACAATATTGACCTTTTGAGTATCAATGTCCACTGTGTATAATACCTCAGAGTTAGGATCGGTGTCCTCTTGTGGTATGTCCATGCTCTCACTATCCGGTTGATTATCAGTAGTCACTATCGGTGGAGTATTCAGAGGCGATGGGGATAAGTTATCTTTTATTTTGATGCTAGGTGGTCCACCAACCTTGCCTTTTCCCTTATCCTTATCCTTCTAATATACTTTGATGGGTTTGGGGTTTCTATATTCTTCCTACTTTTCCTTCTCTACAAGGAATATGTCCCATGCATTGGCAGTTTCCTCTGCAACCTCATTTACTCTACCAACCATAAGGCTACATGTCGGTGTGTAGTTGAAAATACTGACCAGTTAGCCTCAAAGATCAGATCATCTATCTCTTTTGGTGAGTTGACAGGATAAACAACAAGTAGTTTTTCAATTTTCATTTTCTTATCAAGTTCTACAACAACTTGCCTTCTAGCTTCAAGTCTTTTAAACAGTTCTGCTGGTAATTCATCTACAACTTGCATTAGAAATTTCTTGTAAATGTCCAAGTGTAGAATTACACTATTTTCAACTTTCTCCTTGTCATCAACTGATAATGAATCATATAATTTATTGATGTTTTTTAGCTGTCCATCCTTTGTTATTTCATCTAGTAGTTTGTCAATTGGAGCAATGTTTTGTTGAGTCTTCTTTTTGGGTGTTAACTTCTTCTTCTTAGGAGTTATCTTCTTAGCCAGGGGCCTTACTGCCTATTGTTTCTGTCTAGTTCTTCTAGGAGAAGGTGTAGATATTAGTGAAGGTTCTCTTTTCCTCACAACTCTTTTAAATGCAGCTGGCATGTCACTTTCTGAAGAAGTTGCTATCGGTGAAAGGTGACTTTTTGGCTATAGTGTTTCTAACTCATCTTCAGTGATACTGATTTGTTTAAGTACATCTTCTTTGATAGCCTTTGCTTGCCTAGATCCTCTTCTTACTGTTGCTTCTACCTTCTTTACCCTTTTCTTAGATTGAATTTGATTCTCAATAGTCTCAACACTGCCAAATACCTCTTCTTTAGGTTCCTTGGGTGCTTCTAGAAGGGCTTTTGCATATGTTTCAATTATGTTGTCATCAGTTTCATAACCCATTTCAGTAACCCAAATGGTTCTTGGGACAACTGCCTCCATCCAAATCTCATCTTTCTTAACAACAAAGCATATTTCATCCTTATACTTATTTACAATTGCTTGTGAAAGTCTGACTCTAGTATTCAACCGGGCCTTCAATGCCTGAAAGTACTCATTTATATTCTTTTCTCTATTTTCACCCATGTTATTTAGTAAATCAAACAATTGTTTGCCTACCGGTATATCAAAACCAATATTCTTATTACCGATACCGGGCACCTGTTTTGTTATATGTAGCATTAAACAGACAAGTAGGTTTCCAAATCTAAATGTCCCCTTTTTGTCTTTCTTAATTTTTCCAAGATTATCAATAAGCTCATCTTTCAACCATTCACACACATCTATTTTTGCATTATCCTTGATCATATCATAGGCACTCTTTATGCATAGGCTAGAGACTGAGTTTAACCTATTTGCATGTGTGGTTTTGTAGCCTAAAATCATGCTAATGAATCTGACATTTATGTCGGTTACATCATTTACTCTTAAAGATTTCTTGTTAGATGTTGCACCTGTTAGGTTAGTCACTGGGTCATTTGAGACCTTCTTTGTTTTATCAGGCCTGTTACCAGTGGAGGGTAACCCTGTCACAGACTTTACTGCCTCTTTAGTAATTTTGTGAACTGAGTCTAACCAGAAGAATTCACCATGAACCCTGCTTAAAACTATCCTTATAACATCCTTAGGAAAATCCGAAATACTGAGAATTTCAGTGAATCCTAGGGTTTCAACTATTTTGTGTCCAGGTTTCACATTACCAGAATCATCACAAATTACAGTCTTATACACGCTCTTGATTTCCTCATCACCTAATTCTAGGGTCTTTTGCAAAAACTACTTCTTTGGAGATTTGTGAAAATGCACCAACATTATCATCCTTCTTAGCGATTTCAGGAACTCACTAAAATACGAGTCTAGGGTGTTTAATCACTTTGACTACAGTAGGGTTTGCTATGAATTCAGGAACAAATGAAGAAGCCATGGATATAAATACCTTTATCTGCCTTAGGAAAGATTGCTTGCTGAATTGCTTTGCTTCTTTACTCAAAATGTCTTTGCTCAGGAATTTTCACGCTCTTTGATTGTTTGAATGCTTGGTGAAATGAAATTGGAGCCAAAAACACTGATTTATAATGTTATTTTTGCCAACTACCACATTTAATGCTTGCCAGTTAAGTAATGACTTAACTTATTTGCTAGTATAGAAGTAATTTTAACTTCTCACCATCAACCGAGGGAATAATAACATGTTTCACATTGATTGCTAAACCCTCAAGGAAATTTCTTCAGTTAGATGAAGAGTCTCTTGCCGGTGGAGTGTTACTCTCATCTGTCGATGGAGTGTTACTCTATTCTGCCGGTGGAGGAGTATTCCTATCAACATTTAGTTCTGATTTCCTAATCCATTGTTTTGAGAATTCCTGCTTTACTTCTTCAACTTTTTCTTTGCCTTTCAAACTAGGACCTTTGTTATTTACTGGTGACGACTTGCTTCTACAAAATTTTGCAATATGTCCAATCTTGTTACAGGCATAACAAGTCACATTATTTTTCTGAATAGCTTTTCCATATCCTATGCCAGTTTGTGTTTTGCATTGATTAGATAAGTGTAGAAATCTTCCACAAACATAACATCTTACATTCATTTTGCAATTCTCAGAGTTATGACCAACTTTGTTGCATTTTGAACATTGACTGGTGGGTGTATTGGTATTCTGATAATTTCTAGATCTACATTGATTTTCTCTATGACCATACTTGTTACAGTTAAAGCATTTGCCATTAAATTTATAAGCAGTAGGTTGTCTTACCAGTTTGCCATGATCCTGTGTGTTTGCAGTACCAGAGCTTTCACTAGCTTCAAAGCCAAGACCATTAGTGTCACCATTAGGTTTCTGATTCTTCAACAAGTCACCAAGTTCTTCTGAGCTTTTCTTGAATTTTTCTTTATGTTGATTTGTAGCAGCCAGTTCTCCTTCCAAGATACCTTTTTGTCTCATGAGTTCATTTGAGTCATTCTGTGCATGCATCAGATCTATCTTCAACATATCATTTTCATAACTAAGTCTTGTGTTTTCATTTGCAACATCATTTAGTCTTCTAGTCAAGTCTTCTTCATTCTTCTTTCTATCTTCAATTTCTTTACAAAATCTCATAGTCATATCTTGCATCTCATTCTTTGTTGTCATGTTTTCTTGTTTCAGCTTATTCATCAGATCACTAAGAGTTTCCTTTTCATCATTCTCATTTTGCATCTTTTCACAAATTTCTCTTCTCTTGTTTCTTGAAATGGTAAGATTTTCTTGAAGTGCTTGAATAATATCCTGTGCAGCTTTTAGATCATCTTCAAGTTTGATATTTTTCAATTTTTCTGCATCATAGTCTGAGAGAGCTGCTTCTAATTGCTTCATCAAGTTTTCCATCTCTACCGGTGTCAAGATCTTCCTCAAGCTGTTAGGCTTCTGAAAATAGAGGACCAAGCTCTGATACCAGTTGTTAGGATTCCCATAGATACTGAGAGGGGGGGGGGGGGGTGAATAAGTATCTAATCGGTTATTAGCTTTTCTTAACTTAAAACATGTAGAACATATTAATACTGAATACCGGTAAACTAGAAATAATGCAATAAACAAAGATAACAAAAACCACATGAAAAACACACCATAACACAGTAGTTTAACAAGGAAAATCAGTGTGGGAAAAACCTCGGTGGGATTTGTGACCCACAATATTCACTTACTGGCCAATAAGAGAATATTACTGCTACAAGAGGGGCCTACACATGCAGGAAGGCCAAGTGCCTAGAGCTCACTGCTCAATTACAAAATGAGAAGTCTCACTGACTTACAAAATGGATTATATAAATCCAATGTCTTGTACTGCTTCAAAATAACATCTACTATGCCAGATCCAGTACTGGTTTACAGCTCTGCTTCATACATAAACCCTTAACCTATAATTTGCATAATAGGTCTGCCTTATTTCACCTATATATTTTCTTTCTTATATTTACAAATGTTCTACAATGATCTCTTATATATATGAGTTATTTTACAACTTGCCAAGTCGGCTTACAATGATTTTATAATAATAAACAAAATATGTTACAAACAAAATTCCTGTCGGCTTCTGTGCTGATATGCTTCCTTTTGTTGTCAGTGGTCTCTGTGCCGATGTAGAGTCTGTCTTTGCCTGTGCTAGTGAATTGTCTTTTCCGGTGTCATAGGATTGTAAGGTTGCCATCAATGACAAAACCTTCAATCACCTACAATGTCTCATTGGAGTGTGCATTTGCCAACACTGAGCACTCAAACAAATCACATAGTCCAATAACACAATCATCACGATCGAATGTAACTTGATCACCATGAATGAGAATATGCAGAATGCATCACACATCTTCCAGTGTGACTGATGCCTCACCAGTAGGTAAATGGAATGAACAAGTCTCGGAATGCCACTGCTCGACTAAAGTAGTGATCATGGCCCTGTTGGTTGTAACCTCTGGCAAGTGCAATATGTGATACAAGCCCAAATGTCTAATCAAAGTAGTCTCCTCATCAAGAAGTTCATAACAATGCTCGAGACCATTTGGCCTTGTCTGCCTACCAACCAGGAAAGGGTAATGTGCCTACAAGATGAAATACATAAAAATATCAGATACTATATTCGCATGACAAAAATCAACTCATATATTTTGGAAAAATCACAAAAACAACAAGGACGAATCAAAAGAAATGGAGACAATCAAGTGCGAATTAGTTAAATCAAATGAGCATCACTAAAGTCAATTGCACATCATTAAATCATTTGCGCACTACTTAAAGCAAATGTGAATTAATAATATCAATTGCACATCACTCAACTCAATTGTGCACTATATAAATCAATTGCGAATTAATAAAAGCAATTGCACACAAATATAATCAATTGTGAACAGATCGAAAGGCAATTGTGCATTAATTAAAAAAATTGGCTCCAACATCAATGTGATTTTTTTTGGAAAAACAAGCAAAAATTAGCAAAGTTTTTGGAAAACTTACCAGGCCTCCAGTGTCGAGCGGTCTCTGGTATGAACACACTTGATCAGACAGGTGCAATCTCACTTCGTGGCCCACCATAACGCTCCAAAGTCGTAGGAAAGCACTAAAATCAAGAAGAGCTTCACAAAATCAAATGAATGCAAATAACCAAATGAAAGAGCTAATTCACTATTTAAAGCTCAAAATTAAGGTTTTTACCACTGCGACGGTCGTGGTCCCCCTGAACTTCAACACACTTGTAGCATAGTCAAATGGACTCAAAATCGCACGAAACTTCACACGGTTGCTCACTAGCATGGTATCGAAAAAATGGTCTCAATTTCAAAAATTCGACCACTTTTTCCGAGGGGGCATATTTACACTATAAGCATCACTGGGACCTAATTTTTTTTGTTTTCTTTGAAACAACATTGTCTAGACATTTTGTCAAAGAGGGGCAAATGTAGACACTGAAAAATATCTTTTTCATCATCACTAATTATTTGCCCTATTAGTTAAGGAATTATTTAATTATTTAATTAAGCTAATTATTCTTCTAAACTAACTCAATCATCACCCTTCAACATTACTAATCAGTCTATTTCTATTCTTTAATTAATTAATCAACTAACTCTTTCTTAAATATTAATTATTTAATTAATTACAATTATTTCCATAATTAAATATTTTTTTATTATTTAATTAAATCCATTTCTAATGTTTAAATAATTTCATTTAAATTAATTAACTTATTCCTCCAAATCCCCAAATTCGAATTTTAAATAATTCCATCTAATTTCATTTCTCTCAAATTCACAATTCCCCAAATATGGATTTCAATTAATTTCATCTAATTCCAAGTCATCAAATTCACATTTCACCAAATCTGAATTTCAGTTAATTTCATGTGCATTTCAACATCCGAAAACCCAAATTGAAAATGAAAGTCAAATTCATCTTCAAAATCATACAACACATGTTGAAAATCTTAATTGATTGATCAAATCAGTTAACTAATCAATTAACTCGGTTAACTCTTCAATCACCCATTTTCACTCTCAATCACCTTTTCTGACTGATCAATCAATCCTCTTATCTCTCTAATCCATTCAATCATCTCTTTAATCAATTCAGTCAACTGGATAATCTATTCAGTCCACTATTCAATCTATCTAGTTGACTACTCAATCAATCTAAGTTAACAAATCAATCAACTTTGTTAATTGATCAATCTAAATCAGTTCACTCCCAATCAGGACTTGAGTTCAAAATCCCTCTCCATCTCTCATGAAAATCTATATATAAACAACACCAATTTATCAAATCAAGCTACATCACACTCTTCAAAACAATTGTCATCTTATGCAGGAATTTTTCAGTGCAATACCTGAGAGCCACCTACACCAGC
This sequence comes from Cryptomeria japonica, assembly GCF_030272615.1. Classification (NCBI taxonomy): domain Eukaryota; kingdom Viridiplantae; phylum Streptophyta; class Pinopsida; order Cupressales; family Cupressaceae; genus Cryptomeria; species Cryptomeria japonica. The sequence goes on from NC_081405.1 coordinate 374,806,412, forward strand.
AATTTGGAGAAGAACAATGGAAGCACAAATCTAGAATAGGGAGTTTGAATTTGTTTAAAGCTTTCAATTCTAGAATTTATTCTATTGCTTTGTGTTTTAAATAATACTATATAGTTAAAGCTCTGTGATCATCTTTATTCCCTAATTAGCTAATTAATAATTTAAATGATTTCAAGCATGGAAACAGAGGGGATATGATCATGATATGGAAGGGGATCTTGTGAAGGATTAGGAGGGATAGTTGGATCTTGATATGGAAGGGGATCATAAGATGGATTATAGGGGATGCTTTGATACTTATTTGGGAGGGGATGAGTAAGGATGTCTTGAGCTTGATTAGGGAGGGGACCATGAGGGAGATTAGGAGGAATATTTGGATCTTAAGATGGATGGGGATAATTGGATGGAGTGGAGGGTAGACTTGGATTTTCAGATGGAGAGGTGTCATGAGATGAGGGGATGCTTTGATCTTGAGATTGAAGTTGAGAGGAATATATGATAGTATGCTTTGGAACAATCACTTGGCATGTTTGGATTGGTGAGGATAGTGTGATGGAGGATGAGATGGTTTCTTCAAGTTGGGTGGATGAAGGGAGGGGAGTTTCATGAAGCTTAGAGGATTAAGATTTTTCTTGATTTAGAGAGGATGAAGGTGGATGTATGACTTAGGGAGATTACACAACTTTGTTTAGGGGTAGGGATTTAGTCTTCTTTTTTAATAGTCCTTAGATAATAGCATCCATAATAGGTGTGGAGGATGGAGATGATGTGGATTTCGATGCTGTGATTTATGATTCATTAGGATTCAGACTATATGGATAATTAGGATTAGATGGAAGATTAGTATTAAAAAATGGAAGAATAAGTGGAGGATTAGGGCAATGAGGGGGATTTGGTTTAAATGGAGGATAAGGATTATAGTATATAGGAATTCTATTATGAGTGAAGGTGATGAAGGGGTTATACAAATATGGGGATTGGGATGTGGATGGGTGAGAAGATGGAGGTATAGATGTTGGATGGGAGGTATATGCAAGTGAGGGATAATATGGATACATGGATGAGGAATCATTTGAATTTCCCTTATCAAAGGTGGAGGAAGGATAAGGAATGGGAGACGGATTGGGATTAGATATAATGTGTTGAGGTGGAATGAATGGATAAATGGTATATTTATGTGAGGCTATGGGATCAAATTGGTAAGTGGGTTGGGATGGGAGATATGAATAGGTGTAGATTGGATAGCTTCAAGGTATGGATAAGTTGGATGGGTATGATTGATAGGTTGGTTGGATTGGAGGTCTAGTTTGAGGAATTGGGTTTGACATAGATCATTGAACTTCCATAACTATTTTTTCAAACCAACCCATGATGTTTGGATGTGAGTTTTGGATTTGTAATAGATGATGTTTTGGATTAGGATTGAGATTATAAGTTCATATTAAATGGAGAAAAGGTTGGTAGGAGAGTTGGATTTTAATTTAGAGGATGGATGAGGTTTGGAAGATGAAAGATTAATTTTTTTAAATTATGGATTGAGAATTGGAGGCTCGATTGAGATAAATGAATGACTAATGGATGATTAATTTTGGATGGATGGATAGATGAATTAGACTTGGATTTGGTTGGAATGGTATTAACTTGACAAGGGGATTGGATTAAGATGATTTTTAATAATGGGGATTATGGATGATAATGATTAAAATATTATTAGGGAAAACTTAAATCATGGGATTGGATTAAGAGAATTGGATTTTGATATGGATTATGGAGGATTATTAGGATAATAATTATGAAATTGATTGGATTAAGAAAATTTATGAGGATTAGGTTCCCAATGGATGGATTATGAATAGATTAAGGATGATTATGATAGGAGGAATGATTAGGAAGATGGTTAGGAGATGATGATTGAGATTATTAGGGATTATTAAAATTTGATGGGTGATTAGGATGACTAAGGAGGTGATTAGGATGAGAGAATTAAGATGAGAGATTATGATGAGAGGTATGATTAAGAGGAGGTTGATTTATGGAATATTTGAATTGAGATGATGTAGAAAGCTTGACTTATAAGACACATAGACTTGAAGAAAGGATTTGTTTATTTTGAAATGTTTTTTATTTTTTTGAAATTTTGAGTTTTATGATTTTTTTGGATTTTTGTTAATTTAAGATGAAAACACACAATGAAATGATGCAAAATACAAAATCCTATGGCTTTATTTATATGAGTGTGTCCCCTTTTGGTTTCAAGTGGGGAGGGTAATCTAAACATTCAAACACATAAGACACACCAACAAGATTATTAAAGTGGGATAAAATCTTTGTATGCACAAGGCACCAAAAGAAAAGATGGAAAAAAGGTCTTAACTAGGCTTCACAAGGTCAACTAGGGGTGTCCTCTAAATACGCAAGGTATGTGAGGCCCAAATTCATAGATGAAAGAGAATAATGCCAAATATTTAGGAGGAGACAGTAACCCAATCTCCAACTGTACTTCCCAAAGGTATAAAGTTCTTTGGGGCTTAGCCAAGATATACAATATTCTACTTCCAAGAAGGGTGTCTTTCAATTCACCGCCCACTCTCTATAGCCCACTGAAACATAGGAGTTGAGGTCATCCCTTGGGGTGATCAAATATGCAAGTAGACCTCCTCAAAAAGAAAACAAGACTACTTGTAGACATCTAAAAATGGTCAACGCTTGCGGAGTCATACTTTAACATTTGCGCATTGCCTTATTTTAGGGTTTTTGGATCGCATTAACATTTCTTCTATGTTTCACACTTGGTCTTTATCATTTGTGAGCATCGAGTCCTTCTTCTGCATTCCTCATTTTTCTCACTTTCAAATTTGGTCTTGTCGATAACAATCTTCAGTTATGATTTTGGTCGATCTTATCCTGTCGCATCAATGTGTGTGCTCATTTATCATCATTTTGGACATTGTCAATCCTAATCGATGATAGAATTAGGGTTTTGTCCTCTTGTCAATCTTGTCATTTTGCGATCGATTCGTCATCGATCCTCATTCTTGTCAATCTTGTCATTTTGCGATCGATTCATCATTGATCCTCGTCCTTGTCAATCTTGTCATCTTGCGATTGATTCATCATCGATCCTTGTCCTCTTGTCAATCTTGTCATTTTGTGATCAATTTGTCATCGATCCTTGTCCTTTTCAATCATGTCAGTTTGGATCAATTAGTCATTTTTCCTTGTCAATTGGCACCTATCAATTTGATCTCCTTGTCAATCTTGGTCAATTTGTCATTGATTTTTATCAATCAATCTTAATCAGTTATCAGCATTGGTCCT